>NC_142987.1:11156585-11482848 GCF_061535395.1 Colias eurytheme
TGCGATCTGCTCCCGATATTGATATGTCGCCTATGGGTCCGGCAAGATCGTGACCTGTTGTGTGTATTTAATTTAAATAAATAAATAAATAAGTTACATACCAATCAGCATCCAGCAGATACTTCAAGAAGTGCTCCAAGCCGTGTTCCCAAGAGAGCCACAAAGTACCACGCGTCAGAAATGACGCGACGGTATTACGCAGTGCATGGTGTAACCAGCCTTCTGCTAATAGCTGCCGCATGGCTGCGTCAATGAAGGGAAACCCTGTACGACCTTCCTTCCACCTACAATTAGGATTTATCAGTAATATCCGGCTCGACGGATCAATTTTCATTTACGAGTAATCGTAATATTATAAGGTAAGTCGATTGTTTACTACTTTATATCCTTATTTTATCATTATTCAATTCATTCAAATTTTTTTTGGATAAAATATTGTCATGTTTTATAATGTTACTAGCTTACCGCCCGCGGTTTCGCCCGCTTTGTCTAAAACCTAATTAATTATACAGGGTGTCCCAAAAAGTAGTGATGAACGAAAGCTGGAAGGTAGAGGACCAAGAGGGCTATCCGAATCACCCCCATGTGTGTTATGCGATTTTTCGTATTTTCGGAGTTATTACATTTTTTTCAATTTTTCATCTATCGCCGAGTACGATGAGATTTTTATTTATGGTGACGTGAATTATTGCGATAGATGCTTGATTTTTTTTGTGTGCTAAGCTGAAAGATAGGCTAATTCAGTATGGTAACATTTACTATCGTTAGATCTTCGAATGGAATAAAAAAAAAAGAATTAAATGCCAAGAAAGATAAAATTACCCAGTATGTTCATAACTTCAAGGGCCCATAAAAAAATAAAATCACATAAAAAAGGTTTTCCATTTGGCTTTTAAAAACTGGCTCTATCGATCAGGTAGCTACCCTAAAAATTTCATTTTATTATTCTGAAGGCTTCAATCGAAAAATTGAAATCTAAATGTGGTAAGTGGAAAATTTTTATTAACATGATGATCATTAAAACCAATAAATAGGTGTTAAATTACCAGAATTTTTTTAAAATAGCCCCGCTGTTGCTCAATGCAAGTGCGACATCACCGTAAAAAGTTGTCTTTTTAATGTCTGAATGCTCTTTTATCATTTTTAATGGTTTCTTCTGCAACTATGAATTTCGGGTTATTTCGTCCAAATTGTGGCATTCTCTCAAGTGGCCAAGGTCTTTTTAGTATCCCCATTAAAACAAATCAATGGGGTTTAGGTCGAGGGACCGTGGAGGCCAGGCTTTAAAGCAGGCATCACCGGCGCATGCGCAGGCTGCAACGACCAATCCATCTTTCAGAGTATTTTTGCCCTTTAGCCTGGCCTCCACGATCTCCGGACATAAACCCTACTGAATTTTTTCCGTGGGAATACTACAAAGACGAGAGACTGCCACAATTTGGACGAAATAACCCGGAAATTCATAGTTGCAGAAGAAACCATTTAAAATGATAAAAGAGCATTCAGACATTAAAAAAACAACTTTTTACGGTGATGTCGCACTTGCATTGAGCAACAGCGGGGTTATTTTAAAAATTTCTGGTAATTAAACACCTATTTATGGGTTTTAATTTGGTTTTAATGATCATCATGTTAATAAAATTTTTGCACTTACCACATTTAGATTTCAATTTTTCGATTGAAGCCTTCTGAATAATAAAATGAAATTTTTAGGGTAGCTACCTGATAGATAGAGCGAGTTTTTAAAAGCCAAATGGAAAACCTTTTTTATGTGATTTTATTTTTTTATGGGCCCTTGAAGTTATGAACATACTGGGTAATTTTATCTTTCTTGGCATTTAATTCTTTTTTTTATTCTATTCGAAGATTTAACGATAGTAAATGTTACCATACTGAATTGGCCTATCTTTCAGCTTAGCACACAAAAAAAAAATCAAGCATCTAGCGCAATAATTCACGTCACCATAAATAAAAATCTCATCGTACTCGGCGATAGATGAAAAATTGAAAAAAATGTAATAACTCCGAAAATACGAAAAATCGCATAACACACATGGGGGTGATTCGGATAGCACTCTAAGTCCTCTACCTCCCAGCTTCAGTATATCACTACGTTTTGGGACACCCTGTATACTAAAACCTTCCTCTTGAATCACTCTATCTATTAAAATAAACCGCATCAAAATCCGTTGCGTAGTTTTAAAGATTTAAGCATACAAAGGGACATAGGAACAGAAAAAGCGACTTTGTTTTATACTATGTAGTGAAGTGATTTGACCCAAGTTTCTATATTGTACTTGATTTCTTTATTCGCTAAAAAGACGTTTTGGAGTGGCAAAGAATCCTAATTATCATTAGTTAGGATTATTTGCTGAAATTAAAAATACAAAAGTAACTCTATGTGCTTCTTCTTCACGCTCAAATTACATGAAAAGCTTAATTTTCATTAAAAAGCTTTAATCGCACGGAGAGCTTATTTTTCACAAAAAGCTCTAATCGCACGGAAAGCTTAATTTTCACAAAAAGCTCTAATCGCACGGAGAGCTTAATCTTCATAAAAAGCTCTAATCGCACGGAGAGCTTAATTTTCACTAAAAGCTCTAATCGCACGGAGAGCTTAATTTTCACAAAAAGCTCTAATCACACGGAGAGCTTTATTTTCACAAAAAGCTCTAATCGCACGGAGAGCTTAATTTTCACTAAAAGCTCTAATCGCCCGAAGAGCCTAATTTTCACAAAAAGCTCTAATCGCACGGAGAGCTTTAACTTCACAAAAAGCTCTAATCATACGGAGAGCTTAATCTGCATAAAAAACTCTAATCGCACGGAGAGCTTAATTTTCACAAAAAGCTCTAATCGCACGGAGAGCTTAATTTTCACAAAAAGCTCTAATCACACAGAGAGCTTAACCTTCATAAAAAGCTCTAATCGCACGAATAGCCTAATTTTCACAAAAAGCTCTAATCGCACGGAAAGCTTAATTTTCACAAAAAAGCTCTAATCGCACGGAGAGCTTAATCTTCATAAAAAGCTCTAATCGCTTGGAGAGCTTAATTTTCACTAAAAGCTCTAATCGCACGAAGAGCCTGATTTTCACAAATAGCTCTAATCGCACGGAAAGCTTAATTTTCATAAAAAGCTCTAATCGCACGAAGAGTTTAATTTACACAAAAAGCTCTAATCGCACGGAGAGCTAAATTTTCACAAAAAGCTCTAATCGCACGGAGAGCTTTACTTTCATTAAAAGCTCTAATCGCACGAAGAGCTTAATTTTCACTGAAAGCTCTAATCGCACGGAAGCTTAATTTTCACAAAAAGCTCTAATCGCACGGAGAGCTTAAACTTCACAAAAAGCCCTAATCGCACGAAGAGCCTAATTTTCACAAAAAGCTCTAATCGCACGGAGAGCTTAATTTTCATTAAAAGCTCTAATCGCACGAAGAGCCTAATTTTCACAAAAAGCTCTAATCGCACGGAGAGCTTAAACTTCACAAAAATCTCTAATCGCACGGAGAGCTTAATTTTCACAAAAAGCTCTAATCGCACGAAGAGCCTAATTTTCACAAAAAGCTCTAATCACACGGTAAGCTTAATTTACACAAAAAGCTCTTATCGCACGGAGAGCTTAATCTTAATAAAAAGCTCTAATCGCACGGAGAGCTTAATTTTCACAAAAAGCTCTAATCGCACGGAGAGCTTAATCTTCATAAAAAGCTCTAATCGCACGGAGAGCTTAATTTTCACTAAAAGCTCTAATCGAACGGAGAGTTTAATCTTCACAAAAAGCTCTAATCGCACGGACAGCTTAATTTTCACAAAAAGCTCTAAACGCACGCATTTTCACAAAAAGCTTATTTGACTTGGAAAGCTAAATTTAACAAAAAGCTAGAAACATCGATTACTCATTATAAATTTGTATCGATTACTCAACTACGATTTTTATCTGAATGTAAAAGCATTATTTAAAGACGAGCCTATTTAGCCGAGCATAATTATAATTATTAAAATAGTACATTAAAGTGCATCGAAATTATTGTATTATATTATCTACTAGCGACCCGCCCTGGCTTCGCACGGGTGCATTGCTGATACTAAATACACTACAGAAAAACTGAACGTTGTACATAATATGTATTATATAAAAACATAGCGGCCCGCTCCGGCTTAGCACGGGTATAAAATATATAGCCGGGCGGCCGGCCGGTACCGCCGCAAACGGTACGTCCCGCAATTTTTAAATCTGTAATATCTTCGAAAATATTCACTTAAATCATATGGTGTAAAGGGCCATATAGATCTATATTAAATGAACAATGTATTCAAGGTATTTAATTGGTTAAGGATTAATGCTGTATTGGTTAAAATCGCTTCAAAAATTAGCCATTATTTGTCGTAAAAAGTAAATGACAAAAAAAAGTTATTGTGGGTTATCCATAAGAGATAGACATATACCATCGCGGACTGTTCTGTAGACCTTTATAATGTGTATAATACCATGGACTAATAGAATCTAAAGAGGACTGATGATTGTCATACTAGAGATCGTACCCCGTAATTTCAGCTTATTGCTAGATGGCGCTCTCATTTGAGCTTATTATTTAATTTGCAGTTTTAAAAGCGCCACCTAGTGACCAATTTTAGAACTAAGGAAACAGCAAACTATCGATTTTCAATTATTACATCTAGAGGGCGTTGTTTTAAAAACTCCGGTGTTTTTGAATTATTATTTTAGTTTTTAGGGAGCATCTAAGGAAGTGAGTACCTCTATTACGATTTCGACACCCACTACAAACATTCGACATAGTGATCAGAGTAGTGTATATAATATAATTATATTATATATATTCTTTATTTTCTGTTAAAAAAATGTCTATATCTTTTTTCTTCTTAAGTATTCCCTTGTAAACAGTATTATTTATATGACCATAAAATACGGGAAAAGAAAAAAAAATGTGGATGTACAGCGATGATTTGAACCAGCATCTATCGATTTTAAAGTACGAGACTCAGTCAACACAGCTACAGGCACTTATACGTCTTACATTGAAATTTATGCTCTAATTGTTCGAGTATTTCTTTGATAAATACAGTTCATAGCAACGCGGTGGTGGAGCATCTTAAGGAAGTGAGTACCTTTAATAAGATTTCGACACCCACTACAAACATTCAACATAGTGATCAGAGTAGTGTATATTATATATATTCTTTATTTTCTGTTAAAAAAATGTCTTTTCTTTTTTCTTCTTAAGTATTCTCTTGTAAACAGTATTATTTATATGACCCTTAAAATACGGGAAAAGAAAAAAAAATGTGGATGAACAGCGATGATTTGAACCAGCATCTATCGATTTTAAAGTACGAGACTCAGTCAACACAGCTACCGGCACTTATACGTCTTATATTGAAAGGAGATTGCCCAAGTGACTATGGCACTTGGTATCGCAATCAAACTTATTGTGTCAAGATGAAATATAGCTCAATTTAAAGCTTGATGTTAGTACTTTTAGAAACGATTAAAGTTTTTATGTAAATAAGCCGCAGTTCACGACAATAAAAATAAAACAATAGTTTTATTCAACGCTTCAAAAAAATACTTTATCGAGTTTATACTAACGATGAACGTTAAGTTTTACATTTATTACATAGGTAATATTTTAATTTACAAGACAAATGTGAAAAGTAAATCGTAATAAACATTATAATTCAAAATAAATAACGTCGAACAATGCGTCGAACACATTCATTCAACTATGACATATGACGCAGGACGCTTGCAAGAGAGATAGATATAATGTGTCAAAACAGAAACTTTTACTTTTATTTCTATTTATTCGGTATAATTACGACTTAATAGTGATAAATATGATCATTATAAATACAAATAGGAATTAACAATATCACGAACACGTGACACAACTAGTATTTTACCGATTCCATACGTGGTCATACATGTTTCAAAAGAATAACTTTTACTATTATTTCAATTTATCCGGTATAATTAAGACTTAATATTGATACATATGATCATTATAAATACAAATAGGAATTAACAATATCACGAATACGTGGCACAACTAAAATTGTACCGATACCACCCGTGGTCATTCTCCTTTATGCTCTAATTGTTCGAGTATTTCTTTGATAAATACAGTTCATAGCAACGCGGTGGTGGAGCATCATAGAGTAACTTATATAGGATTGTGGAGCATCTTAAGGAAGAGAGTACCTTTAATAAGATTTCGACACCCACTACAAACATTCGACATAGTGATCAGAGTAGTGTATATCTTTATAATATAAAAATGAATCCCAAAATGTGTTGGTAAGCGCATAACTTGAGAACGGATTAACCGATTTCGTTAATTCTTTTTTTATACCAAATAAATAAATAAATAAAAAAAAATAAATAAATAATATTCCTTGAAGTTCGAGGATGGTTCTTATGTAGAGAAAACGTGAATATGTACCACGGGCGAAGCCGGGGCTGACTGCTAGTCTTATATATAAAAATGAATCGCAAAATGTGTTGGTAAGCGCATAACTCGAGAACGGCTGAACCGATTTCGATAATTCTTTTTTTATTATATTCCTTGAAGTACGAGGATGGTTTCTATGTAGAGAAAATGTAAATATGTACCACGGGCGAAGCCGGGGCGGACCGCTAGTAATATATATTATTTAAATTCTTTATTTTCTGTTAAAAAAAATGTCTATATCTTTTTTCTTCTTAATTATTCCCTTGTAAACAGTATTATTTATATGACCATAAAATACGGGAAAGGAAAAAAAAAAGATGTACGGCAATGATTTGAACCAGCATCTATCGGTTTTTAAGTACGAGACTCATCAATACAGCTACGGGCACCTATACATCTTACGTAGAAATTTATGCTCTAATTGTTCGAGTAATTCTTTGACAAAAACAGTTCATAGCAACGTGGTCCATGGTCTTAGATCATTAAGTAATGGATGGAGTACGCTGGCAAATGTTCTAACTAAACTTTCTGCTGATTTTGGTGCGGGGAAGGTAACTCACACTATTGAAACACAATCACACATTCACAAAAATAATTTGTGTCACGAAAGTCGTAAAAAGGAGAATGGGCATTTTACTATGGAAGTTGGGCCTGAACCCTTGAGTTGGACCAATACACATGAGATATTGTTTTTATAATAGATCATAACACATACATAACAGGAAAAATATATATAAAAAAATAATCAACCGGGTTTTTGTACAGTCACATCAAGTTTTATTTCTTTGTGTATAATATTTTCTGCAATAAATAACTGTTATAAGACAATGACAATATCTTTATGTTACTCCAATTCACTTTCACTTACAAATACGTACTAATCTTAAGCCTTCTAATAACCGAAATACACTAATATTTGTATACGTAGTATATTATTATTAGTCTGTGCTAATATTATGTTTTGTAACA
Organism: Colias eurytheme; assembly: GCF_061535395.1. NCBI lineage: Eukaryota > Metazoa > Arthropoda > Insecta > Lepidoptera > Pieridae > Colias > Colias eurytheme. Next base: position 11,164,031 of record NC_142987.1, read on the forward strand.
GGTACCTATACCGTGTTTATTATAATTCAACGTAGTTAGACGTTTTTTGTGGTTAAACTCAGTCACTCCAGTGACATTTAGATTTATATTTACTTCACTCGAATTAAAAACACCGTTATTATGCGCAAAATAATAGCCAAATAAATAAAACGTTTTGCCTCGACTGTACAAGAACCCGGTTGATTTATTTTTTATTTTATTTTTTTCGTAAGGTATGTGTAATGATCTATCACAAAAACAATATTTCGTGTGTATTGGTGTTAGCCCAAGTTTCAGGCCCAATTTGCCCATTCTCCTTTATGACCTTTTAAGCGACGAGTTTTTAAATTCAACTCTATCCCTAGGTTCATAAAGATTAAATTTGTATTTCATTCCAAGTTGTCTCGTGGGGAGTGCGGTTCAATATCGCGTTCTAAATTCAACTTTATAACTTAGATCATAAAGATTAAATTTGTATTTCTTTAATGCCTCAGCCCCCGGAATCACAGACACAATAGAAAATCTATTGTGTCGTGGCCCGTGGGCCGTGGTCCGATCGGGCCGCTCGGTGGTCAAGGGGCTAAAAGATAGACTCGTAAGGAATGCGGTTCATTATCGGGTTTTAAATTCAACTTTATCTCTTAGTTAATAAAGATTAAATTTGTATATTTTCTTTCCATGATAGTCTCGTGGGGCCGCATCAATGATCGAGTAAACGACTCGATTATTTGTCTTGATCATATCGCTAAACGATACATCGACGATTATTAGAAATTGCATTTAATTAGAAATGTACGTTAAAAAAATATACACAAATGAAAGGTTATTCCATCTTTTTTAATATTCGACATGTTTGAATTGCTTCTGCAAGGCTTGACAGTGCAAAACGGCATTTTTAGCGGAGCACTCGCAGACGTCCTTTCGATGTTTTAGCCTAGGAAAACGCAGAGTGTTTGTAATCGATTACGCAAGTAGTTTTTATGAAAGCATAAGATTTTTCGATTCGAATAATCTTATACCTCGACAAAAGGGGAAACACCTGCGAGTGTTATCGATTACTTAATGATCTAAGTCCATGGTGGTCACGAAGTCACTCTCGAACAGCGATGAACGAAGTGACAAAAATAGGCGGTCCATCCTAAGGAGCGCTGGTGCAGTGAACTCCCATAAATAATAATAATAAAGTTGTGCTCATTCATTTAACAATTAATATATCTTTAATTTTAAATTAAATTTATCGTATACCTAAACTCCAATACGAATATCAAATGCCTAAATACGGAATCCAATAAGAGGTTAAGAGAAATTTTCAGTCCTTCGCGAAACAAAAGATCACGTAAACATAGCGCAATCCATTTTATAGATCATCTTCATACTTGATAGTATTATTTTTTTATATTTTTATTGAAATTGATTCCAGAAGATAACTTTAAAAATTCATTTTGTTACTTTTATTAGTGATCCATTGAAATGTTACATTTTTTAGCCCTAACCTTGCATTTTTTAGAGGACGCAATTTTGTTTTTTTGATGTGTAGGGGGGGTCAGTGTGAAGCTAAAACCAAGTTTGTGGGGTCGCCACCCTTGTCCCACGGCCGCCATCTTGAAAATAGCGGTTGAAATGGTATTTACGATATATCTCTTAAACTATTTAACTGATAAAAAATATCGTTAACATTATTTGTTGCAAATCGAAATATTCCAATTATTTGTAACTAGCGGTCCGCCCCGGCTTCGCCCGTGGTACATATTTACGTTTTCTCTACATAAAAACTATCCTCGTACTTCAAGGAATATAATAAAAAAAGAATTATCGAAATCGGTTCAGCCGTTCTCGAGTTATGCGCTTACCAACACATTTTGCGATTCATTTTTATATATAAAGATTTAAGATATTACTTTGTTCTCATGCTTTGAGTTAAAATTGTACCGTAAAATAGCGTTTTTTGTTAAAAATCTGTAATAGCACCCTTATTGTGGTGCTTTTTTTTTGTAATGAATTTACTACTTACGCTACTGTATTTTCTTTGTTTTAGACTTTAGTTCAATACTTAATTAAACACCCATACAATTTTGTCACGAGTCGCCTCTGGTCAAACTAACCGTTATTAGTGTTACGTTTACTCAAAATACAAAAATGAAGAAAGTATTATTTTACGCTTATTAAATCTTTAAAACTAAAACAAAATGATGTGGAGGTAGGGAGGTGGATTTCCTCAATCGAAAAAGGGAGAGACTAGTCTACTCGACCGGCCGGCCGTAAAGGCCCCGATTATTAATGGCGGAAAGTTGTATATATGCTCTGTAACGAAAACATTTCGCTTGCGCGATTCAGAGCAAAAAATAACATTTAAATAAAAATATTTTTTTGCGTATTATATTTTACGTATTATATTTTACGTTATAGTTTACGTTTTTTGCGTATTATATTTTACGTCAAGATACTATTTGGCACATTGATTTTTTTTGTAGCGACATCTCTTAGCTTCATTAAACCGACTTAATGCTCTAAGGCGACATCTAGTTCTTAAACGTATAAAAAAGCTTATAAAAATGCCAAATGCTACTGTGAGTGACATCTATCGACAAAATTGGGAACTGAGAAACGAGTTACGTTTTTTACTATGGCGATTGTAAGTCTTCTTGAGTGTATTAGTCTATGATAATACTTAGTACATTATTTTGATAAAACTCGAAGGGTTGCGTTCGCCTGCGTTTGCAATGTAATCCATTTAGGCAAGTCTACTATAGCATATTTAACTCGAAGGATCAATTTTAAATAATAGCTTAACTCCTCATCACAGTAAGTTAAATGTTAAAATTCTAATAATACAGACCACAAAAATATTAATTAAGAATCTATGGAAATTATAGTAAGAGCGATCGTCAAAAACGTGAGGATGCAGTAGTAATGTTAATTAAGATCGTCTATGAAAATTATAGTCCAAGAGGCGATCGTCAAAAACGTGAGGATGCAGTAGTAATGTTAATTAAGATCGTCTATGAAAATTTTAGTCCAAGAGGCGATCGTCAAAAAGGTGAGGATGCAGTAGAAGATTAAAAATTGAATTTCTTACTTTTGTGAAATTTTAACAATAAATCAACGGCCTAGAACTAGACTTATAACAATTCTCTTGCTTATTTAATTCCCTACCATGAAAGGAAAGAGGAAATAAGAAAAAAAGTATTTACCTTTGCAGGTGGTCCCCCTGCGGCTGTTTCCAGGGTATATCTAGACAAATGGGATTGCCCTCCATCTGTGCGTAGCGCGGGTTGTTGACGCTCATGGTGTAGAAGTATTCACGCCAAATCAGCTGACCTAATGAAGTATATTTATTTTTGACCCGGCATAAAAATCTAATGTCTATGTCACTTAGGAATAAAGTAGCTTTCTGATGTTTGTGGTGGAAGAATTTTTTGAAGTGAGCCGGTAGTTTTCGATTTAAATTGATACAAACAAACAAATACTTCATCTTTATATTAGTAAGATAAAAAGGATAACATAAGACTAGCTGCACTTCGCGGTTTCACCCGCGTGACTCCGCTCCTGTTGGTCTTAGCGAAATGATATACAGGGTGTCCCACTGTTGGTATACTAAGCTCAAAGGAGGTTATAGTTTTGCATACGCTGAGTACGTAAAAAATAATTAAAAAATTCCAGATTCTTTTTTTTTCAAATAGATGAATTCTTAAAACTCTATGTGTACACCCATAACAAGCGAGCCGCCCAACTTTGCCACCAGCACGTGAGCTATCCTTTAAGATTATGTTTTCATAGATAAAATGCTCATATAAGAGAAGCGGTATATGCCGGCTGCGCGAAGCTAGAGAAGAAAACATGGATTTTCAGGAAAAATTTAGCAAAAAATTTTGGACGTAATTTTTTTTTTAAGTATTTTTTACGTGATCAGTGTATGCAAAACTACAAGTTCCTTCGCGCTTAGTATACCAATAGTGGGACACCCTGTATAGCCTATCCTTCCTCGATAAATGGGCTATCTCAAACCGAAAGAATTTTTCAAATCGGACAAGTAGTTCACGAGATTAACGCGTTCAAACAAACAAACAAATTCTTCAGCTTTATAATATTAGTATAGATAAATAATGATACTCAATTAAATAAAAAAAAGGAAGAACTAATATTAGAATTCTTACCCGTAATAAAATGAGTCGATGATATACGTCCCTGGTGTACTTCCTGAAATAGATCTTGTACTGCCCAGTAAAATCTAAAAAAAGACGAAAGTATTTAACATTTTTGCCTGTGAATATAACGTGAATTCTTATTTTTTTTTATTTCTATGACAAATATTGATCTACAATCAAAAATGATCCTTACCTCCTTACAGATAAGCATCCAAATCGCAAAGCTGGACTCAACGATATGGGAGGTCCCAGCAAGTCAGGACTACCGTGGGTTGGTAAATACGAACCCCTGCAATAAGTAAATATAAATATTTCACGACAATTTTCACACACGGCACGATCTGATCCCATACTAAGCTTTCTCTTGTGTTATGCAAACCAGATGGCTGACTACATATATAATTTTAAATAAATACTTATACAGATAATTAACACCCAGACACAGAGCAAATATCTATGTTCATCACGAAAATATTTGCCCTGGGTGGGAATCGAACCCACGACATCTGGCTTGGAAGGCAGGGCCACTACCAACGAAGCCAACCGGTCGGTCAGTGTGTTGGTAGATACAAACCCCTGCAATAAGTGTTTTTGTTAAGGCTAAATATGACCATAAAAACATAAAATTCTCGTATCCCCATTGGATATGTAGTTTAAATGCATTTGAATTTTTTTTCTGATTAAAAAGTTTTTTTTTTATTTTTTTGAGCAGCTTGTACTTATTACTTATTACAAAATATGACTTTATTTAATTCATTAAGAAATAAACAGTTTTAAAATATAAAGTACTAGCTGCGCCCCGCGGTTTCACTCGTGTGGCTTCGCTCCTGTTACTCTTAGCATGATGATATGAGGGGGGTGAGGTAGGGGACTGTAGAGGGGTTGAATTGTCGATAAAAATACCTGGAGAATAGCCCCTTCAAATATCGGTATGTCATGTCCGGACACACTGTATATACCCTTTAGCCTTCCTAGATACATCTAACACCAAAAGAATTTTTCAAATCGGACCAGTAGTTTCTGAGATTAGCGCGTTCAAACAAACAAAGCAACTCTTCAGATTTATAATATTACGTATAGATATTTCATTCACTCAATTCATTCAATCATCCTTTAAACTAAATTTTCCTTAAAGCTATAACTAACTTGCGAAACGTCTCATGTTCGACCGCCAGCCGCTGATCAGCCTGCTGCAAGGCCGCAGTCTCACCGCCGACCCAACGTATCATGCGGATGTCTTCTTTCTCCAGAAACACGCCTAGGTCTTCCGGTTTTGGGGTCTGGAAATAATTTGCTTATTATCTATGATATATAAAAAAGCTTTAGATACGTTACCCGCTCTCTATTTTGGCAAGAAAAAACTCAGCTAAATTTCACTTAGTCACGCACCATTCAGCGTCGTGGCTGGACGATTGTATATTCATTCTGTGATTCTATATTCATCTCTTTCTAATAACAGATAAGGCGTATGTTGACATCCATGTTGTTTCCCTTTCTCGGAGCGATCGGACGGAGTATGGGGCCATATAGTGCGTTAGTAAGTAGGTATGTATTAATTACGCTGTTTTTTAGTGCAATGATGTTGGCGTATGCCGCGTCTACTAGTATAATAGAGTCATTGCTTATTATAGCTTGACCGCAGTGGCTGTATAGGTAAGTGCGCGGGCGGGGCGGGGGAGAGTACCGACCGTTCCGTTTCTTTCTAACTTCTAACTCGCGCTCTTTCTTACCCGCTCCCCGCCTTACCGCACATACCTAGGGCGCGGTACAGCCACTGCGGTCAAGCTATAAAGAAATGGCGATTTTTTTTGATCTTCTGAAATGTTGGAAGGTTAGATGACTGGAAAAAATAGATCAGGTGGTAATCTTGGAATGTTAAATAACATTGTTAAGTGAGGGTTTGTGCCAAACAAGACAAGTCAATGCTTTTCATACTATTCTAGTATATTTACCTTATCAAAAACCACAAATTCGCTGTAAAACGAATCAGGGAGTACACCAAAGTTGACCTTGCGCAGGTCCACGTCGTCTACGGGTCTCGGCGGATCACCGATAATGGCTACCGTGTGCTGAAATAAAACAAATATAAATTAAAGTTAGGGAAGGTGTAATGCAATGTGAATTGTGACTCCGAATGAAAATAATTCTACACCATAATATATGAACACTTTCAAACTCTTCATATAATTATAACGTTAATAGAAGTGTTCGGTAAGAAGGAAATAGTAGTAAATTGAAAGAGGAGAAATATGAGCAAACCACCAATATAATAGGTATAGAAAAATTACCTCAGTAAAAGTTTTACAATTTTCGATGAAGATACATAATATTATATTGATTCTGATTTTTGAAAATGTCGTATGTTTTGTAGTTTTTTTATTTTAAATTTTTAGTTTTAATATGTTATTGGACACAAAAGAACCTATAACCTTACACTATGATAGGACTCACCAAAAACATCTGATAAGTAAGCGGCGGTATCCCTCCATTCACCCGTATGATGGTATCGGGTTCCCATAGCGTGTGCGACACTCGCTCGCGGCACGTCACACCGATCTCTCTGCACACGGAGCGCACGCTCTCGTCACGAGCCCGCCAGATGGGCTCGCAGTCTTGCTCGAAACAGAGCTTGCTTATGCCTAGAGCGTAAAATATAATAAAAAAAGACGTGTGGCACTCGGGGACTGCCGCGGTAAAATTATTGCATAGCGTGCCTTCAAGCCACACCTCCGCGCCCGTCGGAGTGGGGAGCGTGAGGTTTTTTCGTTACGTAATTTCTGGATTCGGTCCCCGCGCTCAAGGCCCGCGATAGAAGCTATGCAATAGCTTAATAAATATGTGTGTAAACTGTAAGGGAACGAGTAAGTGAATGAAAGAATTATTGAACCCGCCATATCGGTTCAAAATCTTGCTCGAAGTAGAGCTTGCTTATGCCTGGAGCGTGTAATTGTATAAGTTAATGAATGAAGAGTAAGTGAATGAATGAACGAGTGAGTTAATGAGTGAGTAAGTAAATGGGTTTAGAGTGAGTGAATGAGTGATTGAATGAAGTCTTGCACAAAATAAATATGTATATCCGATCTGTATAATAAAAAATAATCGACAAATATAAAATTGAATAATATTCAGAATGTACCTATGGAAAGAAAACACAAAAAAGGGAATAGGGCAGAACAACGTTTGTCGGGACACTTATTATTAGCTATTAGTATCAAATATATCTGGCTGCAAACTGCCAGTAATTATTTACTAATCTGTGAAACTTCATAAATTATACTACGAAAAAGGTCTCACTTTATTTATGGACGTCCACATAGTTCACATAGTAAGAAATTTATTTCGCAATTGTAAAAGCTTATATATTATTTTTAATAGTTCTTGCATTGCATAAATGTAATTTAAAGAGAAACAAATACACCTCCAGAACATAAAATTTCATAATCCGATATAACCCACGGCTCCTTCTCCGGAGGCCGTGGGTATCTATGCAAGATTTCCCCACTTCAAAAAAAGGCCTACCTACCCACTTAAAAAAAGGCCTACCTATCAGCAGTGGCTTTGCCATTTCATAAAGATAAAATTTTTATGAAAAGAATCGTTATTTGTATGTCCACCCTTAATAAACAGCGAGGAAAAACTGCTCAAAACTCACAAAAAAAGAAATAAAAATGTCGTAAGCTTTCATAGCTCAACGTATTTCCTCAATTCCTCAAAACAAAACCGCTACAAAGGCTCAACTCCATTACATAACATCATCCACAGAACTTTCTAGGTCCAGCTCACCTAATTACCTGTTCCTGACAGCAACGTGACAAACGTGCCCCGGTCACGTGGCGCGTGAACAAAACACGCAAAACAATTGACGACCTTAATAATAAACGTTTGAGCTGGACGGATAAGAGTCGAAACAATATAGTATTGGAACAAACAATTCACGTACTGTTTCAAATAATAAATTTAATTGATACACAAAATGTTTAAAACATTTCTATTGACGGCTTGTAAATTGCATTAAACCCTTTAAACACATCTTACACATAAATTGAAATAGAAATGCGAAAAATTACCCATATTATATTCTCTAACTTCTGTAACTCTTAAAATTTAAGGCGAATCTTACGACACTTCACAAGTTACAATCCATGAAACCATTAAACAACATACCAGAGAATATACCATATTTACAGTTCGAAAAACGTAACCCTCACACACAGTCGGGTAAAAAATCAATTATTATTTACATATTTAGTAACTAAAATTAATTGCAGGAATTGAAAAGTTTACACACTACTTCATGTGTCAGTTCTACATACCAAATTCCTCCCAAAGTCTCCTGATCACGTGCGATGGTTTCCCCTTAATCATGAGAAGCCTGCCTCCATGCACCCTGAACTGGCGGTCCAGGTCATCCAGTGCTTCGAGGAGATAGCGCATACGATTGTATCCTACCGACTTTGTACCTGTACACATGAAATTTAAGTTATATTCAAACAAGAAACAGATCAAAATCGGTTAAATAATACAATTTTATGCCTATATACCGAAAAATTATCACAGTAAAAGATTGACAACGCGAAATTAGTTTAAATTGTTATTCAAAACGCTCATGATGCATTGTTATAATCATAGAAAGATCACATAAACTCGACGGAAATTTGGCTATGTGGTCTTTTGGTTCTTCTTTCTATCAGTCTTTCCATTCCTATGCTATTAACGCGTTGTGGATATAAATAAAGGGCATAACGTTTTTCATATCATTTCTTTATTAGGCCAGGCTGGCCAGGCTAGGTTGACCAATTAATATCTCCTTACCAGCAGTCTCGCCATCAAACACGAAGATTGGGAAGAACGGGATGCTAGTATCCTCGAGGGCATCCCGCAGAGCCGGATTGTCGTGGAGACGCAGACCATGTCGGAACCAGAGCACACTGCCGCCCAGCATGATGAGTCTGGAAATATTTACTTGTTAGTTTTGCTGTTAATGTAGAATGACTGACTGACTGACAGACACGAATGGCTTGCTTTTCAGTTTGTTTAAAACAGCGTAAAAGTCTGAAGATAAATAGGCTTGCTTTTTAGAGATTGTTTTTTAATTAAAAATTTAATCGCGTTTTTCATAAAACCTTCATATTATATTTATTGATGTTATGATTGTTAGGTTTTTTCTCCAGAACTACCCCTCTTCAAGGCAATTTTATTCCCAACTTTTCAAGGGATCGATCCTTAAATTCCAACTTCTTATAAGCCCCTTCTATGATTGAACAATATTAGACAAGGCCAAAGCTTCAATGCGGAAATAACTAATGCAAATCGTTTAAGATGCAACAAGTCGTGTCGATTGCACTGCTGACGTCATCATGGAAATATAACGGCACTAGGAATACATTTATTACAATTCTGCATTGAAATATGAATACAGAACCACAGGAGACAGTTCATAACAACATAATAAATAAATGTGTTCATTCAATTTCGTCCCCGATGGTTAGGGAGCCAGGTGCAAATTTGGTTAACTATTTCCTCTCAAGAGATAATTCGTCAGACGCATGAGAGTATAGTATTATAAAGCCTCGTGAACGTCAGCTGGCGCTCGGTTGGGGGGGTGAGCGGTTGTAGCCTCCCACGCACATAGGAAAAAAAATACATTCATTCATTCATTTCCTCTCAGCTAAAAATTTGTCAAATTGTAGCTAACCCAATATCTCAACGAAAAAAATAGTCAGCTGGTTACAACATGGTGTATTATACGTCAGCTGGTGTCTCGAACATGAAAGTTAAATTTAAAGAAAAATTTATTTTCCGTTATTTCCTCTCAAACAAAAATTTACCTGATGATAGCTTATATGTAACTGTGGATAAATATATATGTCAGCTGGCTGTATCTTGGTGGAAAAACCGTCAGCTGATACGGGAGGCTACAACCGCTCTTCCCCCCAACCGAGCTCCAGCTGACGTTCACGAGGCTTCATAATACTATACTTTGATGCATTTTACTAATTACCGCTTGAGAGGAACTTGGTCATAAAATCTGCTGCTGGCTCCCGGACCACGAGCTTTCATAGCTATATGGAAACTGTTGATAGTCAATGGATTTAAGTAAAAAGAAAACCTACATGTTTATCAGCCTGTCTGTCTGTACCATTTCTACGCCATAGAGATGGTAAGAACAAAAAATATCAAATATGTCGTTAAGCAAATCTCTGCCGAATCATCAAAAACTGTGCCAAATGTTTAACTAACTGATAACTTTCTGTCCCTCAAAAGCCATAAATTTCAAAACATTTGTTATTCAGTAAAAGATCAATGGACTTTGTGACTCCATGAATACTTTAATAAAAATCAAGGAGTTTCCATTGTCAAGCGGAAGCCAAAATGTTCCCGCAAAAAATACTTACTTTTCGAACTTTCCAGACTACAACACCGGAGAACTCCAAGGGTGAATAATACATTTATTATTTGTATAATTTAAGAAAATTCGTTTTTTTCTTTTTGATAAACTTTGACACGGACAAAAAATTTGCCGTTTTGTAAAAAAACAAAATTTGTGTGCGTTTACTAGTGTACACACGTAAGAAGTGAAACTTCTTTATGACCTTAATTTTCAAAAAATAATTTACTATATGCAACTAATTACAGAAATACGTCAAATCACGCGTGGGATAAGAAAAAGATCGCGTAACGGAAAAATATCACGCGTAACGAAAAAATGTTACACTAAATTTTTTTCCAACTCCGATAAAGAAGTTTCACTTCAATAAGCGTGAATACACCGCTAAAATTTCGTATCTATGCTAAATTATAAAGCTGAAGAGTTTGTTTGGTTGGTTGAGCGCACTAAAGTCAGGAACTACGGGTCCGATTTGAAAAATTATTTTTTTAGTTTCATAATTATTGGCAAAAATTACGCCTGAATATGGAATTATTTAAATATCACTGATAGCTCAGCATTACTGAGATTTCGTCTGATTTATAGCTGATTTCAGCCTTTCTTCGCTTCGTATATTACCTGAACTAACCTTGTATGTAATTCTGTCATATCTGGTTGAAGAAACTTTCGTTTTATTTATTACTTAGTAAGTATAATAGAAAAAAGAAACAGAAAACGAAAGGACTATTTTAGGTAGGTACCGAAAGCTTTTAACTCTTTTTGTTAAAATTAACAAGTTTTTTTTACTATTTTCGTAACAAATTTTTCATTTGAAATGTATTAAAGATTCTTTTTATTTATATCTCAAGTACTTAGTCATTTTATTTTTTATTAAATTTTATAAACGTTCCATTAGATAGAAAAAGAACACTTTTTTATTTATTTGTTTCTGAATGAAATCCTATATATCAAGATATAATAGATTCGTAGTAGCTCTGTAAACAACAATACATATTGCACGCCTCATAAGCGAAGCGTTGAGGTGGGTACTACTGTCACTTCGCGCAAAACATCTGATTTTTCAAACTTAAAATGTCTTTATGTATCATACATTGCACTTGTAAGATAATACATACACACACATATTAAGAAAAAACACTATTTTTAACGTTCATGATATTTCTGATGTCATTTTTGTTATTTAAACTAGTTAAAAAACAGTTTAAAAAAGTTCTGTCTTGGACGTCCGTGTGTCTGTATGTGCGGATCCTTTTTCTTGTTAACACGATAGCGACCGAAATACTTTACTAATCGAGTCTTTTTTTTTCTCTTACGCTTGAGTATGCTCAGGAATAGAACCCTTTCATTTTTCAGGGTCTGATTCGATGTGGTTTAATTGTTATTAAATAAACAAAAATAATGATTAATAAATATTTATTAAAAAAAAATTATGAGGCGTGCACTTTTGGATTTTCCAAATTATTTAAAATTCTCTCCACTCAATTTTATTTTTCATTTTTTTCAACAAAAGCTTTACGTTTTTGAAAACCATTTACAAACGATTATTTAATATTACTTAAATACACCTATAAAATCCAAAACAAAAAATCTCCAGCCCGATACACGCAAAATAATTAAATTACTCACAAATAAGAGGTCACTTCAGCACGGCATCCGAAACGCAACTGTTATCTTTCCCTCAAGAAGTAGGAGAGCGTCATGAGAGCGTTTTGCTCAACCACAGATTAAAAATACTAGAGAGAGTTTTCATATATATTTTTTTATTTTTCTTCTGCGGTATGCTTCAGGAAATAGATTCTGTTTAAGAACATAAATGGTTACTGTGTTTATTTATGTTAATTTTAACGCTTTGCGTGGAAAATCAGAATAAAAATTATATTTATTATTATTTTTTGTATACCTACTAATAAATAAGTAATCTTTTTGGGAAGTTTTTTTTCTACAATTGGTTCGCTATAGCCATTACAAAATAAAGGTAGAGTTATTTTAAAAGCCCTTTTTCTAGCATCTTATGTTTTCGAAAACGAGCCCTTTCTTATCATTTCCTCAATGCAGTATGTATGTTTATCAACATAACTGGTTATACAACGGTTACGTAATATTATTATACGATACATACAAATCGTTTGACTTACAAGTTACAATAGTATATTTACTTTAGTAAGTAAGTACTAGCTATAGATGCTATGTAGATTTAAATGTGTTAAAGTACCATATTAATAATTGATCCTGGCTTTTAAATAAATAAAATATAATCGTTTATTTTCCACCATTATTTGCTACATACATTTCATGACCCAGGCTCCTAAAATAGTTATAAACTGTTTTTCAAGAGCCTGTGTTCACACTAAGTTATGTTACTCTATTAAGTTGTTTTCTGTACATCTATACATCTATACAAATATTATCTATACATCTATACAAATATTATAAAGAGGAAAGGTTTGATTTTTTGTTTGTTTGTTTGTATGAATTGAATAGGCTCCGAAACTACTTGGCAGATTTGAAAAATTATTTCACTGTTGGAAAGCTACATCATTTCTGAGTGACATAGGCTAGGTTTTATCCCGGAAATCCCACGGGAACGGGAACTATGCGGGGTTTTTTTTGAAAACGCGGGCGAAGCCGCAGGCGGAAAGCTAGTTGTTAACATAAACCGTAAAAATAGGAAAAATAACAAATTTTACATCTTTAATATAAATTAATAATAAAGTTTATACGTAGGTATACGATTCGCCTCGGTTGTTTATTTAATAATTATAATGTGAGATAGTACTAATAATTTTATGAATTTACAAAAAATTGTAATCATTATTTTAGGTACCTCGATTTCGCGAGGTGTAAAAAACGGATTGATTTTAAACTAACTCTGTGTATTATCATAATATTATTATGTTCATTGTTACATGATATTATAGAATTAAAATTTGTTGAAATTGCTCATAAAACTATGATTACGCAAAGTATTAATTCACGTTGTTATTATGGGTTTCATATTACTTTAGCTAGGTACCTATTTAATTACAAATGCATGCATATAATGATATACCTAATACAAAATTTACCCGCAGTATTTTCCACTAGTCTATATATATACAAAAGAAAGTCGTGTTAGTTACTCCACTTATAACTCAAGAACGGCTGAACCGATTTAGCTGAAAATTGGCAGGGTGGTAGTTAGTTTAGAGCCAGGAGAAGGACATAGGATACTAAATATGTACCACGGGCGAAGCCGGGGCGGACCACTAGTATTTGAATAAACTAAATTTTCATTTAAATCCCTTGATGGGACTGGGATCATACAAATTTAATGTCATACATTTATTTAAAAAAATAGTTTTTTTTTATTGAAGTAAAAATGGAAATATCTTGGGAAATATGCAACAATGATAATGCCTGTCATGCAACAACACAGAGTGCATGCGAAGCCACAGGTATATTTCCGTACACAGAAATAGGTTTATACCTTCAGCTATCTACAATCATTAAACAAGCAATGTGGTATAAAATCAGGTCAATATTAACTGTATTGAAATCGCATGAAACCCAACAAGACTGCTGTTATACAACTCAGTACATGTTTAAACAAACAATAACTAAGCCCGTATTAACATACTAATCTTGGGTTAATTAATGTTCACAGTATCTGCTCCAATTTCATAGATGTTTGTTTGTGCAGGATTTTCAAAAACTAATGTTATTGGATATTACAACACTGCTCTACAATAAAAAACAAAAATTTTGAAAAAAAATTGTAACAAAAAAGATTACCTATACCTATTACATGCTTCAAAAAATCACATGATTCAGTTGAAAAATTAAGAATTTATTTTTGTTCACCTAGTTAAAAAAAATATTCGTAGGCAAAGCTACGATTTATTGAGGAACGAGAGAAAAGACTGGTACCGAATGTTAATGGCACTGACTACTGAAGACTGACCCTAGGGCTGGATCCCAAGGGGGCATATTTTCGAGGGAGAAGAACTTCTTGGTGTTACAAATTAATAATTATACTTAGCTAACTAAATCAACCTCTTATTATAAATTTACGACGACGACGAAAATAAGACAAAGATCTACAGTCCGCATTTTTTGCTGGCAGTCTTTATATACAATATACATATAATATCACCGTCAACACCTGACAATAATCATTTGAAATTGCATTCAAGTCACCCTTCACAACGCTATTATATACAATACAATGATTGCAATGTTATACTGAAACACGTGACGCACGTGATTGTAGAGCATGTAGTTCATACATCTATAACTTGGTCATGCGGCTTTGTCGAATATGTTCATATGTTTATATACTTTTTTTCAATTTTTGCAACATCTTTTGATGATTATCTTTTTATAGCTATAACTACAGGATGAAAAGACACTGACACAAAAATAATTTTTAATTAGGTGACACATAAAAAAAAATAGTCAAAAAAATATTATTTGCTTGCTGTATTGTCATAGTTTCCATAAAAGTTGATACTTAGATAAAATTGGTGAAATAATAATAATACGGGCATTTCTCCGCAACTCGACGTCAAGCGCCTATTTTGCGTGAGAGAGGGAGGTGGGGGAAGCCAGCTAAAATTGAAACCACCCGAGCTCCTCCATGAAGCCAAGCAGCTTGTGAGGGCTGCCAAAGGCTTCGGGGAGGGACCCGGGAGTCCCCAGGTGTCTTGCCCTGTACTCCGCAACCCCCTTACATTCCATGATGACGTGGGCTGCCGTTTCCTCGGTCTCCATGCATGCTCTGCATAGCGGACTGTCTGTGATCCCTAGATTGAAGAGATGTTTGTTAAAGGGGCCGTGCCCTGTGAGGGTCCCTGTTATTACGCGTAGTTGCACTCTACGTAGGTTGAGAAGCCGACGTGCAAGTCTCGAGTCAATGTCCGGTAGGGCTTCTCTGGCTTGCTTGCAGTCAGATCTGCATGACCATTCCGCTCTCTGAGCAGTGCTAGTGAGCTGGGTAATCATCATCCGGGTCCAGCTAGCAGGTAGCGGTATAAATTGGTGAAATACTTGACTGTTAAGAAGAAAGAAAATTTGTTACTGAATAAGTAATCTATATAAATAAAAATGAAACCCGTTTTCCTTGGTGATCACGCGTGAATGGGGGGACCAATTTCGATAATTCTTTTTTTATTATATTCCTTGAAGTACGAGGATGGTTCTTATGTTGAAAAAACGTATATATGTACCACGGGTGAAGCCGGGGCAGACCGCTAGTTAATTATAATAAGGGAAGGATTTAGAAAGTAACATCTCAGAAAAACAGGCGTCTTAGTTTGTCTTATAAAAAAACTACCATAATTTTTATAATTTTAATTCTTATATTAATTTTTACCTCTTAAACTAGCTGCCAGAGTGAGCCTGAGATTGTTGTGGTTAAAACAGGGGCGTATTTTTTTTTTTCATAAAAAAAATATATCAATATGTCAATGTAGATGACCGGGTGAACTTCATATTTGTGAAAATATTTCCTTTAGGTATATATACATTATTAGATTAATGTTTTGCTTCAAATACGGTATTCAAGGTTCTTAGCACTGACCACTTAGATATTTTTTAATTCAAAGAAAATATGATGTTACATAAATAAAAGAACATAGATTATAAAATAATGAGCTGACTTACCAATGAAGCGTTGAATATGATGCTTTGCAGAATTGATTACTTTTATTGTTAGTGTGAAACGCACGTTAAAATGACACTAATTATTTATTCTGCATTATTTTGATACGAAAAGAGAATTATTTTATGAAAAATTAGTATTTTTATGACGCAAAAAATTATTTGATATCACAAATACAAATTTTTAATTTGATATTACAATATTTTTTTAATCATTCAGGCACATATTTGATAGCAATTAATTAGCAAAATAATATTTGGAGAAAGAAAAATTGAAATTAAAAACTTAGGCCATAACATTCGATCAACAATTTCAACAAATATCAACTGATTTTGACATTGACAATTGATATGACAATAGGCAACAGCTGAGATTCGGAGAACTGTCATGGTATGAAAATTCAAAATACGTTTAAAAATCTAGTTAGTTTAAAAACTTTCTCCCCAAATCCTCTTTCTTTGTAATGTTTTGCCATTTATTATGTAAGATATTATTTGATGTATTAATTAATTATTATTAAAAATGTAAAAAAAAAAAAACATATAAAAGGCATATACATACAGACAACAAATATAATGCCAAACAGCTCAAATTTTATCAGTACTCTGTGGATACCAATCCAAAAATTAAAAATCCTGCTGAAGATAGAGAAGTGTGCAGTGATAATAACATAATTTTATAAAATAAACCAATATGAATAGTATCAGAATCATGCACAGAATCCCTTTCCGCCAGTGGCGATCTATATCACGATGGTATGTTATAATTAATTTTACGTTTTTTACATATAGGTTATGTCTACATAATAATTGCAAAGATTAATAATTACACTTGTTTTGTATATTTTAGTGCTTCACTACATCAAGAAGTCACGGAGGCGATCTCACCTTTGACCGTTCCACCTCCAGAAGGTGTAGATAAACCAGTTTCAGCAAAACTTGAGAAAATTGTTACGGACATCACAAACCTCAGTTTACTCGAAGTATCAGAATTGAGTCAGGTATTGAAGAAAAGGTTGAACTTGCCCGACGCTCCTGTTATGCCTATGGGAGGTTTTGCTATGGCTGCACCTGTTGCCGAAGAGGAAGAAGCTGCCCCTAAGGCTGTTAAGACTAGCTTCACGGTAAGATTGTGATGAGAAATTAATTTGATATTGGCTATGCATTAGTTATGAAGCTATATTGAATGATAAGTTTACTATTAACTTGATAATTATATGCATATACCTGGTGTTTAACAGCATAGGTATTCAACCATAACCTCAATATGTACTTTAAAAAATTGGTTGTCTGTAAAGTCGGTTTACTGATGATAGTTGAGCGTTACAACGTCCGTTTGTGCTTCTTTGTCGCTCGTTTCGCGCTCTCGCTTGCACTTCAAGCCTTACATGGAACGCCTCAGAGCGAGGTAACGCCGCATGAGTCATGTTTTTTCGTGTGTGCAGCCGGCTCTATCGAATTATAAGACGTTGTCACGTCAAAAAATAGTCTCTTGATACAACAACAAATATGAATCTTATTTATTCTTATATTACAGGTGAAATTGACCAAATTTGACGAGAAACAGAAAGTAGCACTAATCAAAGAGGTCAAGAGTCTACTGGAAGGTTTCAACTTAGTGCAGGCTAAGAAGTTTGTAGAGAGCGCACCAACGGTCGTAAAAGCAGATATTTCCAAAGACGAAGCTGAGAAATTAAAGGAGGCACTCACGAAAGTTGGAGCGGAGATAGAAATAGATTAGATTTATATGCAATAGTTTGTTAATTAGTTAAGTAGTCAATAAAATTTTGGAAAATGAACTTATCTTTTATTTCAAATGTTATCATTTATTATTAAAAATAATAACAGTCTTAACTCTTTTTACAAGAAATAATAGGGGGCTGGGATAGATATGTTGCAGCAAATTTGATTGGTTTCTTGATTTACAAACATTAATTAACAAAGGCGCCTAAAAAAACCCACCTCCAATCAAATGATTAGAAATTTATGTATTGGTTACTGCTTCACATCTTCATGCTCAGAACAGTAAGTTTCACTTTTTTTTAACAATAAAAAGTATACTGTATAATTTTATTTATTTTTTTTATGTCAATTCCAGCAAAAGAGCAGACGACTCACCTTCTGCGAGGTTGTCGCCGCCCATGAGCGTTCGCAGTGTCAGGGACTCTACTACAAGCTTTTTGCTGGTTTTTAAGAGAGGAATAGGCTTTCTTCTTGAAGGTGCTCATGTCGTAATAATTAGGAAACACTGAAGCTGGTAATTTATTCCACAACTGCGTAGTTCTTGGCAGGAAATGTCTACGGAAACGCACAGTAGACGAACGCCATGCATCCAGGTGGTGTGGATGGTATTTTAATTTGTGTCGTGCAGTGCGGTTGTGGAATTGCGCGGAGGGTATTAATTTAAATAGTTCATCAGAACACTCCCCATTGTAAATACGGTAAAATACGCACAGCGATGCAACGTCACGTCGCAGCGCGAGCGGATCCAGCCGATCGGTGAGCTCGGGTCGGTCGACGATTCGAGTGGCTCGACGTTGAAGGCGGTCAAAAGGAAGTAGCTGGTATTGGGGTGCTCCAGCCCAGAGGTGAGAACAGTACTCCATATGTGGCCTAACTTGGGCCTTGTAAAGTTGAAGGCGATGAGCTGGCGTGAAGTACTGTTTCGCTCTAGCGAGCACCCCTAGCTTCTTTGAGGCTAATTTAGCCTTATCTTCCAGATGACCCCTGAACTGAACGTCGCTCGCAATGTCGACCCCGAGGATTCCGATACTAGGCGTGGCCTTGAGAAGAGTGTTCTGGAATTTAGGCGTGATGACAAAAGGCTTCTTTTTAGCAGTAAAAGCGCAAACTTGTGTTTTAGAGGGGTTGAACTCAACTAAATTATTATGCCCCCATGTTGAGATTTCGTCGAGAGATTTCTCAATTTTGGACACAAGTTCTTTCCGGTGTTGGTCCACTTGCTCCTGAGAGATATTTGCAACGCCGGTATAAGCGGCATCGCCCGTGCTATCGTCCGCATAACAATGTATATCACGTATTTGCAACATATCATTGATGTGCAAGAGGAATAGCGTCGGCGACAACACGCAGCCCTGTGGAACACCAGCATTCACAGGCATGGGTACTGAGCATGATCCGTCGACAACGACCTTGATGCTTCGCGCTGTGAGGAAACTGGCGATCCAGTTACAAAGTCTCTCAGGAAGGCCGTACGAAGGCAACTTGGAGAGAAGCCCCTTGTGCCACACCCTGTCAAACGCTTTCGCTACATCCAAACTAACTGCCATGGCTTCCCCCTTACTCTCAATTGCTGACGCCCATCGATGTGTTAGGTAAACTAAAAGATCACCAGCTGAGCGGCTGTGACGAAATCCGTATTGATGGTCACTTAACAGCTGATGATCTTCTAGGTACCGCAACATCTGGCAGTTGATGATAGATTCCATCACTTTTGAGAATAAGGAGGTAACAGCAATCGGCCTGTAGTTCTTTGGGTCAGAGCGTAAGCCTTTCTTAGGTATTGGGTGTATTAAGGCAGTCTTCCAAGAGCCTGGGACTTTGCTTGAGGTATAAGAACACCGGAACAAGCGCGTTAAAACTGGAGCCAGCTCAGGAGCACAAGTTTTAAGAACAACAGCAGGGATCCCATCGGGCCCATTCGACTTGTTTACGTCAAGGGAAGAAAGGGCTTTACGCACGGCACGTTGGGTAAATTTAACATCAGGCATGGTGTTCTTGCAGCGTGGGATAGTAGGTGGTGCCCTTCCTTCATCGTCCAAAGTCGAATTCGACGCAAAGAGGGAAGCCAGTGTATCGGCTTTCTCTTTAGCGGTGTGAGCCAAAGTATCGTTATCTCTGCTTAGTGGTGGGAAGGACGATTTACAAAAGTTCCCCTGAATGGCTTTGGCAAGTGACCAAAAAGCTCGTGTACCAGAAGGGTACCGAGCCAGCCTCTTGCCAATCTTCACAATGAACTCAGATTTTGCCTTATGGATCCTTTTCTTATACTGTCTGGAGGCAGCATTATACTTTTTTTTTAGGTATTTAGCTCTGGGATTTTTTTCTGCTGTGGCTTCTACCCAGGCCCGGAAACAATCTTGTTTTTGACGAGACGCTGCTTTACATGATTGTCCGAACCAGGGTTGAGACTTGCCGCCAATAGGTACCACAGAGTTAGGAATATAAAGTTCCATACCCTGTGTGACCACATCGGCAACAGAGTCGGCGCAAGCATCAGGATCCTCAGATGCAAAGCAAATTTGCCTCCATGGGTAGGATGCAAAAAAAGTACGCATCCCATCCCAATCGGCTGATCTGTAGTGCCAGACACGTCGATGGTTTGCTGGTCGCGGCCGAGACTGGCGTATCATTGGGACAGTACTACGAACAAGGCAGTGGTCGGATGATCCAAGCGGAGCTTCAACTGATATCTGATAGTTGTCCGGATGAGAGGACAGGAAGAGATCTAATAAAGATGGCGCGTGATCTTCTACGTCAGGGATCCTTGTAGGTGCAGATACCAGTTCTGTTAAGCCGTAAGACAAAATAAAGTCATGGAAAGAACGCCCTGCGTAATCTGTGGTTCTAGATTTTAACCATTCGGCGTGGTGAGCGTTGAAGTCGCCGAGAACCACAATTTCAGCGGACGGATTCTTTTGAAGTAGTAAATCGATTGTATCTTGAATGTGCTCAATCAGTTGGTCGGTTTCGTTATTTCCACTGTGTCTCCTGTAAAGGCACGCGTAGATGCGGGGATGGTCGTCGCAATCTACGCGAAGCCATAATATAGATAAGTTGTTATTACCTTCAAGGACACCAAGGCGGCGACAGCAGATTTCATCTCTAGCGTAAACGCACACGCCGGCGCGGGGTACAAATAGATGTTCCAACGCGTAACCCGGGTACTTAAGGTAGGAAGTATCAGCTGGAGAAGAAATCTGTGTTTCCGTCAAAAAAAGCAAAGCTGGTTTGGAGGTCTCAAGATGTTGGTGGACGGCAGTAAGGTTCGAATGGAGTCCCCTGATATTGCAAAAGTCAACATGTAGTGGCATGGTAGGGGTCACCGACGAGGGTTTACTTTTTTTACGCCTAGCAGTGTAAGAAAGCGGAATTTTGCCCCCCCCAGAATACGTGGGGCAGCCCAAGCGAGAGCGCTCAGGGAGGGATTCTCCAGCGTCATTGACGCTGGTACCCTCCTGGGGTAGTACTTTTTTAAATGCCGCTGCCATGGTTTTTTTGAGGGGGTTAGGGAATGGGCCTCCGGTGGTCTCACAGACTCATGCGAAACGCAAAACGATGCTTCACGCCGGTATTCAGTGAGACAGTGGTAACTTCCCCGGACGAGCTACAGCCCGGTCGTGCTACATACAAGGATGAAATGTATGCAGCTGTAGCTCTACCACTGTTAAGAAAAACGCCAGAGCCTCGTTCGTTGATCAGCAGGGTGCACCACGGGCAGGTGAGGTTGGCTTTGGCCGAAAGATGTTAGTCAGCCATGACACCCCAAAATATATATAATGTGAATAATGTGAATAACAGTATAATATTCTTGCTATTAAGCTATTGCATAGCTTCTATCGCGGGCCTTGAGCGCGGGGACTAAATTCAGAAATTCTGTAACGAAAAACCTCACGCTCCCCACTCCGACGGGCGCGGAGGTGTGGCTTGAAGGCATAGCATGCAATAGCTTTACCGCGGCAGTCCCCGAGTGCCACACGTCTTTTTTTTAATTTTACTGGTTTACTACACTAATTTTATTGGTAACTTGAGTTTACTAATTTATCTAAACACAATAAATGCTAATGTAAAAATATATTCAAATCTCATATAACAATGTATAATCTCAATAACAATCTAAATCATTTACTTCACTATGTACCTCGTAAATACCTAAAACATCATCTAACAGTGATGACAGACTCCGAATACCATCATTCCAATTTCTTTTCTGCTCAATAGCAGCATTGAAGTTTTTACTTTTCAAATATGTTACAAAAAGATATGGCGTCGCTAGTTTTGTTAATTTTAAATGCTTTATTTCCTCTTTGTCACATTTAATACTCATTTGTTCTTCATATATATGTGCTAATAGATTCATGTCATCAGCCTTTATAATACCTTCAATAACATTGTCTGACGATACTTCTGCATTTTGTGGTTGCGTATCACTTTCCACCAAATCATTTTCATCACAGTTCTTTAAGATTTCATCTATCCTTGGATCATCGCTCTTTGCCGTTAAACGTTCTTGCACTTTGTACTTGTCCAGAATTTCTATTAATTCGGTCGAAATTTGTAAAGCTAAGTCCATTACGACAACTTCTGTGTCGTCGTATAGTAGTTTCACGAGTATGGATAAGCAGCCTATTGCCGCAAGGTCATCTAAAATTTTGGATAATCTCTTCTGTATTTCCCTTTCATTTAGTGTGACGATTTTCCTGGACTCTATAGAGAATGTGACAGGTGGGAATGTTCCATCCAACATTCCCTGATCTCTTAGGAACGACTGAATCACAACCCGCCAGAATTTTAAGGCACTCATTTGAACTTCCCAGTGGAAATCGTTAAGTGATGCGTTTACTAATTGTTCGTAAAGAAGTACTTTAGTTTCCTGTGACAACTTTATATTCTGATAGATCTCACATAGAACATTACAGGCTTCCTTCCGTACGATTCCCTCTGGATTATTACACAGTATCGATATTAGGAGGTCCTGAAAAGAAAAAAATAAACTGGTTATGGAAAATCACAAATATTGAGTCAAGTAATAGATAAGATATGACGAATCATTTTTAACGAGAACGTTATTTAAACAGGTAAAAAGTGCCGACTAACCATGGGTTACGAGTTACTACTTTATCAAAATATACCAACAATTAGATCCCGGTTCATCAGATAGTGTGGTCTTATCGCTTACTATAAAACTGTCTCGTCATTCTGACCGTTGGAAGGAATTATCTTTGAAGCTGGGAGAGTATGACCCCATTATCAATTCCAATTATTCAGGTGCTGATTCCATATATACGAAATATTCATATCATCATACGATTACTACATTCTTATAAGGCGATGACATTTAATTACAATAAGATAATTTTATTTACCAAAACTATAAGACAATTAGTCCAAAATAAATTAAGTGAGAAACCTTTCTTATACTTTTTACATTCTAATTAACATGAAATTTTGTCTTGAATTAATTCCACGAATAATTCTTATGCTTTTTTGCAGATAAAATTCGAAAACTTTACGGCACTGACGCGCTACCTGACGTTTTGAAGTGAACCTTCTTTAGGCGCGATGGGAGTAAAATTTCAAGTCGCATCATGGAAATACCGTCACATCATGGAGTATGGCGACGATTTTGGTATCTTTGAATCTTGCCAAAGAAGTTTCACTTCTGACACGTGTCCTCGGCACATAGGCTCTTTTTTTCAATATTCCTTACCATCACATTAGGGTACTCCGCCTTCAGCCCCTCCCACAGCACGCTGACCTTGCTCGCGGCCCCCACACACTTGAGCGCAGACACTCTAACGTAGAACTCGTAATCGTTCAGCGCCATCGTCATTGCCACGTTTATCAGTTTGTTGGCCATGATTTGCTTTTGGAATGGTGGAAACTCTGTGGAGCAAGGTTTTTTGTCAATTTCTTAGATAAGGGACACATAATATAATAATATTTGCGATAGCATAGTCTATATTAAATGTACACTGTCTTAATTGCGTAATATAGTTCGTAGAGGTGTGCTACAAGGTGCATCTTTTGGTCCTTTATTATGTACACAACGTCAACATTACTAAAAACAAAAATTGTTTCTGTACAGTATTGTTTTCTTTTTCTTTTAAATTATAATTGTGGGTTGATATGCTGAATACTATTATAGGAGGAGGACTATTAAATGAGTCTGTTATAACTTTTTACCATACATCTATTTTAGCATTAGTTACATAATCTGTCAAATAAAGAAATACTCACTAATAAAAGATATCTCCGTGCACACCAGCAGCAGCTCTAAAGCCGTGTCCCTGACCTCCCAGTTGATGTCATGCATCTTCAAATATATCAGTTTTCCGATCTCATGCATACTGGACCCTGGCTTCGTATCGAGAAGCAAGGACAGGTTCGGAGGTAGGAACTTCTTTACTGTTGTTGAGATTACGTTCAATGCTGTCACTATGAACTGTAAATAAATGGTGTAAAGATTTTAACAATTAAGGAAAAATGTAAGAAAATATAAAAAATGAACTGAACTGAACTGAGCATGAAGTTAAATAAAAAAATAACTGGACAACTTCGAATTACTTTTTATGAAAAGAGAATCTTTTCTTATTACCTTAGTACACAAATTAGGCCTCCTCAGTATGTTATACACAACCGAATTCAAGCACACAACTTCTAAACTCTCGTGCCAGTTTATATTATAATTCTTGACAAGAAACAGTACTGTATCCAGCACATAGCCCATAACCGCGATAGTTTCTTGATCGTCCTCATAGCATTTAGACGCTTTCACTTGACCCTCTTCATCATACGGTTCAAACTCTTTGATCACATAAAACAACGCTTGGAACACCAAGTTAGCTTGTGCGTCGTTCAAATGATTCTTCAGGAACGACAAACGTTTCACACTTTGTAACGTCACTTGCTGCACATCCAATTGCAGCATCAGATCACGCAGAGCATATCCAGCTCTCGCAGTATGCTCACACGTCAATTGCATTATCTTCACTATATATTCGTTTACTCTATCCCGTTCATCGTCCTTACTACTTTTACCCAAAGTAACATAAACTAACGACGGAATAATACATATTGTCAATAACTGATTCTGCACCTCTGCGGTTCTACCATCTTCTGTGTACTTTAAGGGGGCATAATCATTCCAAACTCTTCCCCAGATTAAATTGCAAGCGTTGCAATAATCGAACACCAAAGCAGGAACACGTCTTTGGATCAAACTCTGTATAGTATTGAAATATGTTACTGCTAATTCCAAGAAATCTTCTCGTTCGTAAACCATATCGGGCGTGATCGGCTTAAACAAAGTTATCCTTCCTATCGCGGTCCAGAATAGAAACTTATTGATGAGCAACCAAATATCCTCACTTCTAAATCTATCTAACATTATGTAGCAGTATGTAGTAACTTTGAACTCTCGCAATAGAAAATGTATAATACAATTCTGTGTTTTTATTTGTTTTTCGTTACTTACAATTGCAAGAAGCATCTGCCACATGGGCTCAAATTTCTTGCATAGTTCTTGTTCTTCCTCACTGGTAATTGATCTTTTTCGTATAAGATCAACATCAAATGTGGGTTGCAATATATGCTGAAGAACCAGTTTTACATTACCATCGTCTCCCAAGTCTTTTAATTTCCAAAGGAAAGTAGAAACGAATTTGTAAGTTTGACGTACAATGAACACCGTCCTCTTTTCGTGACACAGCTTCAGAATCTCTTGCCAAACTTTGCTCTCCAGTAACCAATGAATACCAGAATTATGATTCAATAGAGCTAGGGCTACCTCCATGTAGGCTACTCTCATACTTGTGTGTAAATCTGGTGAATTTATATTGTTAAGGACTGCAGACAGATCCTGTCCTTTTTTTGAAATAAGCTTCGCAAAGTTTACTTCGCTTTCTGATAAAACGGCAAAGAGTCTTATCAGGAATACTTTTACTGTTACGTGGTAATCATGCGAACGTTCAACAACGTCTATTAGAAGATTTACGAGAATGGGCAATGACTTTAAGTAGAGGACATCTGAAACAAAAATTACCATTCTTTAAAATAAGAAAAAAAAACCTCCTCTTTTTGAAGTCGGTTGAAAATAAAGTTGAATTATCATATTGGTTTCAAATATAGAAATTGTCAATTTCTTTATTTGTGCGGCACGGAACTCAATTAATGCCTCAGCCCCCTGAATCACAGACACAATAGAAAATCTATTGTGTCGTGGCCCGATCGGGCCGCTCGGTGGTCAAGGCCCAAGGGGTTTAAATGAGTTCCGTGCCGCACAAATATAGAAATTGTCTTTTTGAATTAATGTTTTAATTATTAGATAAGGATTCATTTATTTATGTTATGAAACAATGCATCCATATGAAATTATTCCATCATAGATATGATCCATCAGATAAATTCGATGAGATAATTATTGTCAATTATAAAAACTGATGATTTTTTTGAACAATTATTATCATTTAAGACAATTATTTAATATCGAAGTTATCATAACAAGATCCGTATACGCGCGCCGCGATATAAAAATACTTATCTCCAGGAAAATACCCAATATAATATCAGTGGTACCTATTTGGTAAATATATAGCAGTAAGCGCCAAGCGGTTAGTTCTTGCACAAAGTAGGTGCAAGAACTTATAACTATGTTCTTTCTCAGGGTCTAAAGATTGTCTGTGCCAAATTTTATCAAAATCGGTTTAGAGGGTTAAGCGGAAAAGCGTAACAGACATACAGACAGACAGAGAGAGTTACTTTCCCATTATATTAGAAGGGAAGTAGGGATGATTAGAGGTTTGAATTTCATTTGATCTTTCATGAATTATAATCAAATGTCTCTCTCTTTAAACAGAATATTAAAATACCATATCACATTATACTATGACTAGCTGTGCCCTGCGGTTTTACCCGCATTGCTCCACTCCTGTTGGTATAGACTATAAGCTATAGATCATGAAGCTATAGCTTATAGTCTTTCACGATAAATGGGCTATCTAACGCCAAAAAAATTTTTCAAATCGGACCACTTTTTTGCTGAGTTCAAACAAACAAACTCTTCAGCTTTATAATATTAGTATAGATAATAACTGTAGTAATGGTATCAGGCTATATCTATGTCTGTTAGTTATCTAATTTTGAGATATCAAAAGAAATATTAAATTAAAGTAGACATAACAAAAAACATCCTCTTTATAAATAGATTGGTTATCATACACTTGTTTTTATATCAAACTAGCGGTCCGCCCCGGCTTCGCCCGTGGTACTTATTTACGTTTTCTCTACATAAAAACCATCCTCGTACTTCAAGGAATATAATAATAAAAGAATTATCGAAATCGGTTCAGCCGTTCTCGAGTTATGCGCTTACCAACACATTTTGCGATTCATTTTTATATATAAGATTATCTATGTAAACATTAAATCAATATTTACAATATGTTTTGTCATCGATATTTTTATAAATTCTAATGCATAACTAGACACTACACTAACATTGAATAAAATAATAATTATTATTATCAGATCCACTTTATAATCGAGTTTATTTCTCTCTTCTTGGCATTTTTTGGAGCAACACTCAAAATCAGTCATAATTTAAACATAAAAGAGGGTATGTACCGAACACAAATGTCAGAAGTAAAACTTTTCTGGCAAGATTAAAAGATACCAAAATCGTCGCCGTACTCCATGACGTGACGGTATTGCCATAACGCAACATTTAAATTATACTCTTAATGCGCCTAAAGAAGTATCACTTCACAAAATGATTATTTATAAGTATAACATAATTGTTTATAAATTTGAGGTTGACTATTATTTAAAAAAAATTAAATTGTATTAATTATTATAATAGTATTTAAAAATTGCATACAGGCTCGTTATCTGAACATTGTCAGTTTCTAATATATCCATATATGTAAATATAAATCTTGTGTCACAATGTTTGTCCTCAATGGACTCCTAAACAACTTAACCAATTATAATAAAATTTGCACGCCATGTGCAGTTCGATCCAACTTGAGAGTTTTTATGAAAAAAAAAACGTAAACATGTAGATACCACGGGCGATGCCGGGGCGAACCGCTAGTATCCGTATAAATTTAAGGCGAGGAAGTCTAATTTTTAACTTATATACTAGTTTGATTTTGATTTTCTTAAAATAAGATGAAAATACAACTTAATCTAGACTCTAAATATTCTAATAGTTATTATAAGGTGATAACTATATTCTAAAACAAATTTTGACTATTCGAAATACATCTTTCTTTCTTGATAATATTGTTATACCATTCATAGTCTAGTATGTACAAAACATTATTTGTTTGCCTTACTAATGCCATGAATAAGTTATTGATAGTGAAATACATATATATAATTATGCCTAAATATAAATTCATATTAAGTTTTGACATGATTCCTATCCTTACATCATAATTACCAAGAAATTATTAGAACATACCTGGGTCATTACTATTTATTTTAGTAAAAAAGTTATCCGCGTAGTATTTGTCCATAATGTAGCCTGGTTCAATAATTTTTTCAAATAAAAGTTTAACTTTGTTCACAATAATTGCATTCTCCATGATTGTGTTTGTTTACTTATCGTTTAAAATGAAATATTTTATAAACGCTATACGCCGCCTTAGGTAAACATAAACTTGTTATAATTACTTTAAAACTCTTGTCACTATAATCGAAAATAAAACTTATTTCATTGAAAAATATTAAATCCTCACAAGTCACAACTATAAAGTTCTATTCCCCCAGTTGACAAGGTGATAATTTGATAAAATATAAATGCGTGAATTCGATTTTTGACATAATATGACATAAGATAGCTCACATCTTGACATTATAGAGTCTGGCCAGCAAAAGCTGAACCCAGTAAAGGGCGGCAAATTTAAAAAATATGGTTCTGGTAACATCGGCTTTAGTAGGGAAAAAACATTTTGATACTTTTGATATTCATAAAGGTGATCATAGTATATAAGTACGTTAGGTAGACAACACAACAGGACGTTATTACAGCAAATGATTTGAACCGTGTTCAACAAAACTGAAAACTAAAGCGTCTTATTCACGGTCCATCCCCGACGTACGTCAGCTCAAGGCCGCGGTGCTGGATAGAGTCTGTCAAGCGAGTCGAGTCCACAACCCTTTTACTGATTTTATAATGGCAATACTATGATCTGTCAAACAGATTGTCACAAATTCAGTTGTAACCTCGTAATAATCCGGTTTTTGTTGAGTTTTTTAATGTTATAATGCCGAAACCTATCAAAAGTAGTGTCAGGAGCTTGTTGTTTACAATGATTAATAAATATAATCATGTACAGAGTGAATCTGACGACGTATTATCGCAAAAACGACGACTTTTGGATGAAATCGTTTCAACATCAGGTAGGTTGGCAGCAACTTGTTGATACTTTTAGCACAATTGTCTAACTTTTTTTATTTTACTGTGATGTGATCACGATTTCCGTTTTGGTTTAGATCCAGACGTCGTGTTCATGACCTTGAAACTTACTGGGGCATCTTTAAGTGAAAACTACTATAAAAATTGTTGTTTTTTTTCAGCCACCTTGGATGATGAATTAATAAAAAGCACAATTCATAATTAAGTTAAGCAAGTCATAGCCATAGAAGACAATAAAAAAAATGAAATCTGAAACAGACTATCTGACAAAAATTGCTGCTATGACAGGTTACTTTCATCATTTCTGTGCGTAATGATGATACTGACAGTAATTTTTCATATTATGAAGGCATTGAATTTCTTGATTCTGATTTTAGTTCTGATTGTGGCAAATAAATACTTACATTGAAATGCTTTTTTTATTTATTTCAAATATGTTTTTTTTTATCAAAAATTCAAGTATCAATAAGTTTTCAGCGTGCTATATCAGTGTTGACACCTAAAAGATTTTTGAATTTGCCGCCTTTTTCATGGGACTAGACTCGCTTGACAGACTCTATATCCTACTGACGATCGTGCGCGCATCAAGCATGGCTAGTTGCCAACTTTTATTTGAAGAAATAGAGTATATCTGATTTTTTTAAATGTATTTTTTTGTACTTTTTGCAGTACCAAAGAATTTTTCATTATTTTTAAATGAATTATATGGATCCAAAAATTCCAAATCTAAATTTATATATTTCAAGAGCTCATTTTTAATTAATTTTTAATGAAGCTCGGTTTCTCTCTTTCCGCCACTTCACATTCATGACCGAAAAGACTCTTTCAGTAAATGCTGAAGTGGCGGGAACAGAGAGTATATAGCTAATCATTTTTTTTAAACAAACAAATTCGTTAGGACATTTTTTTTTAAATAAATTGCCATTTTTCTGCAGTGGAAAAATATAAAATAACTGTTTCTTGCTTGCTCATGTACTCACTAAGTTATCACAAAAAAATCATATCAATAGGCCACGTTTCCAAGTATTTACATTAATTTCTGTTGGCAGCACTGATCTGCTGTACGTCCGCGCTATTCACTGTCCATCTGCACGACGTTCGCGGTAGTGGGGGTGCTCGCTGGATGAGAAATTGGTCGTGCACATCCAGCAACATAATAATAATAATTATTGACGTACGTCAAGATGGACCGTGATTAAGACGCTTAACTACGCAGAAACGCCATTATGACATTCCATAGTGTGGCCGCTACAAAAAACACTGGGTTCAGCTTTGGCTGGTCAGACTCTAGCGAGCCAAATAGGAAGCATGTAGGAAACATTTGACGTCTATCAATTTTTATCTTCGAAGAGAGCGTAGAGCTACGGCGTAGAGGGAGAATGAAAAGAGAGGAAACTGCTTAAAAACATCGATTATAGTGAATTAATCAATACGGACTTGAAACATTTGTCAATCGAACTTGAAACACATTTACTAATTTATGATGATTTATATTCACAAGTAATCAATGCATTCGATTCTAAATGTCAGATTTCGATTTTTAGGGTAACGTCTCTGGTACATAAAATGAAAAAAGGTTTATTGACACAAAATTGTAGCGACGTCAGTTCTTTAAATCAGAAATTGTTTATTATGTTTAGAATGGTTTATCAGTAAAATGAAATGTTAAAATTACTTGTATTGGTCATTATTATTATAAATATGTAATCGTAATTAACGTATCGTAATTAATCTAACAAAACGAAATATCATGTTATTATAATTAGTCGTCGTTACTAGGTTACGTTGTTGAATTTTTTTGAACTGTCAAATGTTGCCTATTAAAACTCTGAACAACGAGGATTAGTTGTTCTGAGTTAAAATGGCTCTACTCCACTCTACTCTAAATTTTGATATTTTAAATGGAGACAAGGAATTTTGTCTTTTCGTGGTACATTGGCATAAAAAAATATATATATAAGAAAAAGAAAACTTCTATGTTGATTAATGAACATTTTATAAAAATATGTTTATAAATTGTAATAAGATTGCAAAAGTGTGAGGCTAACCGCTAAATTACTAATAACATTTGTTCAACAGTCGATGCTGAAAAATCTACATTTCTTTTACATTAAAAATACGTTTTAAATATCTTGTCTTGTATTAATTGACTTGCAAATAATTGAATTGTAAAATTCTTTTGTTTACGTTTCTGCGTACAAAGGATTATTTGGTGTGTGATTGTTCTAGAATAGAAATTGTCTACCTTGGAGCTGTCAAATTTTATCCGCACTGCAATCTTTGCTGATGTTCAGTGTCATTTTTTAGTGCAGATTATCACCACATTACCGCGGGCGTAAAAAATACGACGGAAAACTTTACAAAATCGACTATAAGTGCAGTGGAATAAGTGATTTTCAGTTAGTGGGTCTTACAAGAGTGCTTCATTTGAGTTTCATTATTTATGTTTGAAATGCCCTTTAGAGGTTCTAGATTCGTAAGTATTTTATCATTTATTTCATAATCTAATGTTTTTTTCATTTCATATAATCACCGCACGTTCTAACCCTAATTGTTTACATGCATTATTATGTAATTAATTCATGTGATCATGTAGTTTTGTTTACTAATCTCGCTCGCATTTCATGTCATCCAGATGTAGGATGCATGATTTTCATTTTCGTTCGCTTAGTGCAGCATCTTTGGCCGATATCCAAGCATAGTATCCTTGACTGTGTGCTAATGTTGGGCAATTAATTGTTAAAACTAATGTGGGAATTATTTGACGTTATATTGCAAGAATCTGATATGGTTTTCAGGAGGGTTGATGCGTGCCTATAACAAGTGCTCCTGCGTGCGTTCTAACAGCCTGTTTGTGAGGTTAGTTTGAAAATTGACATATTTATTATTTAACTGTAAATACAGGATATATCAATACAATAATTCGGGCAAATTGACTGAAATTTTATGGTATTCTTTGTTTTCACTATTGTATATAGGTATTTGAAGTTTTAAGTGTAATAGATTTAAGCTCATGAGCGTTTATCTGTGATTCTATGATTTGCAACTCATGCCGCTGAATTATATGATCATGAATAATTGTATATATTTTTAAGAAAGTGTGCATGAAAATCATGTATTTCTACATGTAAGTTTTATTATAAAGATGAAATTGCATTTAAGTGCTCAAAAGTTATACTCTTTTAACATTATTATGTTTTAAACCAAATTATGTTACAATTTAATTTTCATAAGCAATGTTAGAATTAAAACAACTCTTGATTATAAATTATCTATTCAATTGAATATCAGCTCTTGCTAGTCGTATGACCCTGATAAAATTAAAATTAAGAAGCAAATACTACAATCAAATCAAAGACAATATAAATTTTTACGATCTCGCCTCAGTATCTAAACTATGATAAATGTCGTAAATAATAAAACATGCACTCGTATTGTTTCCTACATAACTACATGCTATTAATCTTACTAGACAATTGTCATTATCTTGAATATTCAACCTCTATAAATTCTGCCGCGGTTTGTCTTTATCGTAGCGACCTTGTGTTATTTTTCTTAGAATTGTGTCATTACATGAGCTGTTATGAAAAGGATTTTTTGTTTGCTCAATACATTCCTCTTTGAAGATTCATGTTTTAATTTATGTTATTTTAATTTTGTAACAATGTTTTTAGGGATATAATAAACTTGAGAACTACTGCTTTGATTTACATTATTACATCGGAAGCTGCGGTATTTTATAGTTTTTGAGAAATATATTTTTTTGGGATTTTACAATTTTTTGTGTTTTTTAAAGAAGTAAAATATAAATGGTTGCTTATATCTTTCTAATTATGTTGGACATAAAACTATATATATTCAAATTCAAATTTTATTCAAAAACTAGCGGTCCGCCCCGGCTTCGCCCGTGGTACATATTTACGTTTTCTCTACATAAAAACCATCCTCGTACTTCAAGGAATATAATAAAAAAAGAATTATCGAAATCGGTTCAGCCGTTCTCGAGTTATGCGCTTACCAACACATTTTGCGATTCATTTTTATATATAAAGATTCTGTTGATGTATATAAATGAAAAAATAAACATACAGTAAATTATGTGTTATATATTATGTATGTATATTTGTCTGTTTTTGTATGTGTGCATGCATTTAAGGAACACTGAGATTTAAAATTAAGTACAACAAATAATTTTCTGTTTATTATGTAAATGTAAGGCATTTTAGGGGTATATTAATGAAGGAAAACGTGTTATGCGTGGAAAGTATACTAAAATCACGTTGCATTGTTAAAAAGCAGGGTCCTGGGAATTATATTGGACTAATTACAAGAATTTGGGTTAGATTTCTATGTTCTTTTAGACTAAAGCCTCAGAATGCCGATATTCTATGTGATGCATTTTT
Organism: Colias eurytheme; assembly: GCF_061535395.1. Classification (NCBI taxonomy): domain Eukaryota; kingdom Metazoa; phylum Arthropoda; class Insecta; order Lepidoptera; family Pieridae; genus Colias; species Colias eurytheme. The sequence continues at coordinate 11,197,745 of NC_142987.1, forward strand.
TTTATCTTTACTAACAATTATTAGGTCTGATTATCCGAATTATCAATTATCCTGCCCCAGTCCCAATTAATTCGGTTAATCGGCATTCTACTGTAATATTGAATTAAATTTAACAATCAAGACAAAACTTTTCTACAGAAAAAACAATATTAAGATAAATGAAAGCTTTAAAAGCGACATTTGCGATAAAGTGATGTATTACGGCACCGCAATAATCATTTAAATGATTGTACGAAGTGTAATCGTTCGGAAATATTGAGCGGAATCATTGGCGCCAGTTAATTAACGATAAGTGGCCGATGTATCAGCTGTAATGCTTTTAATGGCGCACGAAGTTTGCTTACTTTGAAATGGAGCTTTTGTTGAACCTTTTTAACGTCGAAAAGAGGGTTAGGTTTTCTCTTTGTATGTAATAATGTAGGTATGTCTTATAATATATTGAGGTTTTATATTGTTGGTGTTAAATCACTGTACTATTTTTTCCAAATTTATCGAATAACCTTCAAAGTATCAAGGCTTCAATATAGTATTACGTTGGCAGGGCCTTGGACTCTAAATCAGTAACTTGCCCGTAAAGAAAATCGAACCCATAATACTATAATGTACGAATGGATTATCGGATACGAGGCCATAGTTTCATAATGAAACATAATACCTACTACAGAATTCCCCCCATTTCATTTCACGCTAGTTTTTCTTTACCTTATAAGGTGTTATAATGGTTAACAATAAATATCCGGTACGTAGGTACGTATGTACAGTGCTCGTCAAACAAGAGTTTCGTCATCAACAATTCCTCTCGCCGACTCATGTAGAAAATGTAATAATAAACAAACGCCATCGCATTTTGTACAGAGTATTGTATTTGTTTTAGTTTTAAATACTGTAGTTTCTTTCAAAAATGTTTTGTTTGAATGTTTGAGTGCTATAGCCTATAGGTGAAATCTGTTTCTCGAACTGTTGATGTATTATTGTTGTAACGACTTAAAAGCACTTCTGAATGAAATATATTGATATAATAGAATGTTGTGTAGTAATAATAGTTTGCTGTAGAAATACATGTTCATATTTTCTTTATTTTGACGGATCCTAGGCCTTATTCTTGTTGGGACTTTAAAATACATAAATCAGAAGAAAAAACTGTAAAATCAACGTTGTTTATTTGTTATGAAACTAAAGTTCTCCAAATTGATCTCCGTCGTTCTCGGGAACGCGACGTCAGTTCAAAAGATGAGAAATGCATCTGGAAAACAAACAACATCAGCTTTACATATTGTAATTGTTCCTCGTCTAGCAGTGTCTCGAGTATCCTATTAACATGTCCACGACGTATCATGGGCAGGTTACCATACAGCGCATTGCGTCTCAATTCACGTACCACAGTGATTGGCAGGTGTCACAGAGCTGTCGCCACGTCTCGAGACCCACAATGGTAGAGGGCTGCCCCATAAATAATTGAGTTCATACCATTGTGACATTTATAGACATATGCAGTAAGGATGGTTATTCCAGGGTGGATGGAAATTACTGAAGGACTAAATCATTGTGTTTGTGCAATTGTGAATTTTAAGTGAGTGCAATAAGGAGTTTCCAGGGTAAATAAATTGTGGTTAAACGACTGCTGTATTTGGTTATTATGGTATTGATTGAAGTATGTTAAAGAGCATAGGATGGGTTTAAGGGTTCATTATTCGTATTCCTTAATGTTGTCCTGGATGTACGCTTTTAAAATAGAATTTCTTAAATGGCCATTTTTTATGGAACTTATATTTAATCAAGGTAAACTATTACAGTAAATAGATCATTGATCCGATTATGTCTTATTGTAGCTTTCTCACTGCCCAGATTCATACAATACGGTTCAACCGTTTTATCTATCATCTAAACATCCGTGTTCGACATACCATCAGTATTTTGTTAAAAATCATAAACGAAAGTCCCACCGCATGTTAGGACGTAGGCATCCGCTAAGAAAGGATTTCCCAAAATTCTTGCGGGAACGGGGAAAAACGGGGATGCACGTACAAAGTCGTGGACGGAAGCTAGTCTAGAATAAATAGTTAGGTAGGTACATACCCTATATTACTATAATATAGTAATCGTCAAACACGAAGCTTGTGTATTCATAACATCCACACCAACCATGTTTACTATGGTTTCCAAGAATTGTTAAAAGCAGGGCATTGTTCATTGAACGAAATCGATTTAAATACGCGATTGCCGAAACGTGACTAGGTGTGTTTGTGTGTTTGTGTACATGTATAAAACGAAATAATTCACGAGGAAATTAAAAGTAATGATGGTTTCGAAATTTTTCCTTAAAATTTTCACAATAAAAAAGCCAACGGAGGCGGAAAAGTTTATTTTTTTATTGTATGGTTGTCGGGGAATGTTTCTCTAACAAGTTTGTTGTTTTGAAAGTTTGAAAAGACTTATTGGTTGCGAAATGAAACTCCATAAAGTCTCTCTCAAAATATAATATTAAATTAATTCAACAAAACTGGTCCTTAACCGCGTTCACAAAGTATGAAATTATGTCCTTAAGTTGGCGCCATATTTTTTTACTGTGACATTATTATTATTATAATTTATGAACTACATCTAGCGGACAACAAATCATTGCTTACCGTATCAAATTATGATAAATAGTTTAGTAGTTATGAAATAAATAAACATACACGCAGACTATAAAAACATCGGTTTAAAATCGTTTCGTTTCGTAGTCGACTGCAAATTTTCATATTTTCCTATAATACTGTTTAAATATGACCACAGGCAATCGTAGCTTTCCCATCTCATATTCATAAGAATAAATAAAATACCATCGAAACAAACAATCAAGAGTTATGCAATATTGTAATGCCGCATTACGTTCCAAGGTATTCTGCAAGCTAGGTATATACCTACAGTATTTAGTAATCTATTGCTATATATTATTGTTATGTTATACAGTAAATAATAACCAGTCGGCAGACCGTGAATGTCTGAGGATATTGTGTTGCAGCGAATAGCAATTGTCATTTGAATGCCCGCTGATCGAACGGTCTAGACTCTGATGTATGTACCAAAGGAAATGAGGCAGGTCATTAATTTTGTATTGTACACGAGTTGTATGAAAATTGAAAAGTATTTGTGGGTAATCCTAATTGGTTTTCTTAAATTTGTCGAGGTATAATGATATTAATGCTATATCTATATGTGAAGCTAAAACTTTGTACAAGTTCTACTTGTAATTTGTTTACAAAAATTGTGAGGACGAAGAAGTGAATGAAAATATGGTGCAAGTAGGGACGTATATAGAGTACATTAAATCAATAATAATATGAACATGTAGACGCTGAACCATAAAAACGAATATGATTAAAAATATTACATGAGCAGTCTATGAAAATCCGTTAATATCTTACACGTAACGATCGATATTCGATATATTAATACATAGTGAGACATCTCATTTATTTAGCGTTCCCTTCACGTATTGTGATGAGAGATATATCGTTGTATTCGCGTTACAATGCAGATTTGTCGAATGTATGTTGTGTGTTTCATCGTGATACGTGCAGTTGCAGTGGAACGCGGGTGAGAGTCGTCAAGAGTGAGTTTAGATTTCAACACCGATGTTACAGATAGGTGGATACTCTATGTGATGATGGTGCCTTAGCAGTATAACTTTTGCCATGTGAATAAGTATTATAGTGTTACTAACTTTCTGCCCGCGGCTTCGCCCATATTTTTTTAAGAAAAAACCCATATAGTTCACGTTCCCGTGAGATTTCCGGGTTAAAACCGGAACCTATGTGTTAATTCGAGTTACGCTCTATATGTCTGCTAAATTTCATTGTAATCGGTTAAGTAGTATTTGCGTGAAAGAGTAACAAACACACACATCCTCACAAACTTTTGCATTTATAATATTACTAGGAAGGATAGGATAGGATTAATAGGATTTGCGGATATGATGTGTGATAATGGTGTCCTGGCAGAACAACTTTTGCCATGTCTCATAGTATGAGGTTAATTGTTGTGACACAATGATTGTTACCTCTAAGTTGGCTTTTGACCGATTTTTGTCAATAATCTATTTACTCCATGGGTCTGCGAATAGGTTGCAAACCTCTTTTTAACCCCTTTATACCTAAGTGATAAGCATAACTGGCAAAATATGTGCCAGATCAACTAGTGTTAGTACCCCTAACACAATAGGTCACTACCTAAGTACATAGCTATATGTAATAACTAGCTTCCGCCCACGACTTTGTACGTGCATCGCCGTTTTTCCCCGTTCCCGCAAGAATTTCGGGAAATCCTTTCTTAGCGGATGCCTACGTCCTAACATCTACCTGCATGCCAAATTTCAGCCCGATACGTTCCAGACCACTGTCTGGGCTGTGCGTTGATAGATATCACTATATCAGTCACCTTTCAGTTTTATATATATGTATATAGATAGTACTACTTAGGTAGTTCAGGGTGTGTACAGAAGAATTCATTGTCACCAGTTCACAAGGTGAAGGTCTGACCGGTATAACGAGGCTTGGCGGAATTAATTACCGTGTTGGATCGATTTCATACACGACCTAATAGTTTTATTAGACGGTATTATGTCATAGAAATGATTTTGTAATGTTTAGATTAGAGGCATATAAAAAAATGTGTGCGTGTACTAGTGTACACACGTAAGAAGTGAAACTTCTTTATGACCTTATTTTTCAAAAAATTATTTACTATATGCAACTTTACAGAAATCCGTCGAATCACGCGTGGTAGGGATAAGAAAATGATGGCGCGTAACGGAAAATGTCACGCGTAACGACAAAATGTTACACTAAATTTTTTTCCAACCCCGATAAAGAAGTTTCACTTCAACAATTGTTAAATACTTTGATATTTTTTTATGGACGATTAAAATGAGAGTAGATGTTTCTCTCAATATGCGGTGCTAAAATATGTAAACTTAGGAAGGAAACAATGTAAGTGCATTTAAACTAAACAATTTCAATTAAAAGCAAGTAAGTACATAGTAAATCATCAGAAAACTACCTACTTATAATAATTGTAAATGACTGGAAAAAAACTCAAATTGAATTGAATACTTTTAAAACATAGTATGATTTTAATCGCATAAAAATATAATTATACTCGCCATATAACAACGCTCTTGCTATAAATGATATTTATCACGTCTTATATCTAAGCGATCTTACCAAAATAGCTACAAGTAATTATGTGAATGAAATTATATTTTTATGTACTAGCAGCGTCCGCTTAGACCGGCATAATATTATTATCTATTTATATTATATACTAGCGGTCCGCCCCGGCTTCGCCCGTGGTACATATTTACGTTTTCTCTACATAAAAACCATCCTCGTACTTCAAGGAATATAATAAAAAAAGAATTATCGAAATCGGTTCAGCCGTTCTCGAGTTATGCGCTTACCAACACATTTTGCGATTCATTTTTCGCTTACCAACACATTTTGCGATTCATTTTTATATATAAGAAGACTAGCAACGATCGGCGGTTTCAACCCCGTAAATAAGTTTTTCCTTCCAGTAATTATGGTAATGTGGGAATATCAGTATAAATATTACTCCTAACACAAGTTAACCCCTTATTACTTAAGCTATCTGTCAGTGATAACTGATAGTCCAGTCAAAATCGGTCTAATTATTCCAGAGATACCTAAATTGTTCTTTCGCCGAATACTACTGAACTTTACTTTTCCCCTGAAATTTGTAATAAAGAGATAACAATCTACAATACAACCTACATAATATTATATACGAAGCAGGCGCGTCCATTCTTATTTCTTATTTAATCATGCGTGCATCCGCCATGCATTCGCATTAGTAATTTCATCTTGGAACTTATATAATATTAACGTATAATTATGCATTTAGCCGAAGGCGAAACAGAAATCGGATTTCGAGGCGTTATATAGTTGTTTTCTTTTTATTGGTACTTACAGATTTTGAGTTAGTGTGTGTGTGACTTTGAATACCTATTTTTTGCATTTGCAAGAGAAATACGCTGCGTGTGCTTTGCAAATAATTTTGATTTTTTTCACGTATAGACTCAGACTCAATTTTATAAAGGTGATATAATGAATGAAAAATAAATTTACATTAAAAACAAGGTGTTATATTTGAAAGCTACAATTTTTAGCACACTCAATGTAAAATGAATAAATGTAAATATTTTAATGATGTAAAATGTGCTATCCTATCTTTGTAGGGTGTAATTTATATCAGACAAAAGTATTTTATTGGTATGTGCAAGAATTTATTTCTATATAGGTATTTCAGTACCTATTAGTAATGCAATAATCTCAGAATGCAATCGACAAAGCGTAATATAACACGTGTTTCTTTCTCGCTTTTATGGTAATATCGAGAGGACCAGATGACATACAGACAATAGATATACCTTAGTTAAACAATACCATGTTTTCAAAGTATTATAAGTTTTTATTGAAAATTCTAAAATTCCGCGATTGATTATACGCTTGTTGTATAAAATTGTCTAGATATTGATAAAGTACCCGTCACGAGAAGCTATAAATTATGTAAACAAACATCTTTTACTAAGTAAACATTTTATACTGCGAGATAATAATAAATTGACCATATTCAATCGACATGAAATATAGACGGGTTATATGAAAGTAACAACCTATTTAATTTAGTCGGATCATATTTTAACGACGCAAAGCGCTATCGTTTGTGTTTCTTGGTACCGGAACGCGTCCGTCGCAGGGATTGTGAACTATCGGGACGCCATTTTGAAATAAACGCATCATTTGAGTTGTTTCATTGCTTTGCATATATCGCGGATCTGGTTGTTATTGTTAATTTTGTTATTGTTTCGTTATCACTTTTTTATTGTTGTTACTTTAATTGTTGCGTTAATTTTATTTGTTATTACGTATAATGGAGCCAGTAGCCAGTACATCTAAGGAAATAAATTCGCCACGAAAAAAACGTCAAAAGGTGCGTAATACAATTTATCTAAAATATATAATAAGTAAAAAGAAAGAGTTGTTTGTTCAAACGCGCTAATCTTTGGAAACTTAAGGTTAATATTAGAAGTAGGTTTTAAATTGTGAAGTAATTGGTTAGGTTAATTGGTATACCTGGAGATATAGCTTGAGCTTCGTGTGACAAGTGACTACCGGTGATTTTTACAGGTGACGAGCTTTACGGTTAATGAGAAAAATATGGTGATCAACGTATATAAGTACGTGAAAGAAAATTGGCCATCGAATGAATATCCCTACAAAACCGAAATAAATAAAAAAACAGCATCGATTTTGGGAATTGGCATAGCATCTGTGTATAATATATTAAAAGAATATAAATCAGAAGAGGGAATAAAATCACCTATCAAGTCTAAAGACAGGCCTAAATTTTATCAGAAAGTAGACGATTTTGATAAATCCGTAATTAGGAAAAAAATTCACAGTTTCTTTTTAAATGGCCAATTACCAACAATTCCCAAGATTCTTCAGGCAGTCAATGACGATGAAGATATGCCAAATTTTAGCGAAACAACTCTCAGGCGGCTAATAAAGCATTTAAACTTTAAATATATAAAACGACAGCGAAATAACGCACTTATTGATAGAGATGACATAACAATATGGCGGCGAAAATATTTGAAATCTATTAAAGACTATAGACAACAAAATCGCCAGATATTTTACATGGATGAGACATGGGTGAATGCAGGTTAGTGTGTTTTTTTTTATTGCAGTGAAACGGCAGAACGGCAGACGGAAAGTCGCCTTTACCGTGAAGTGATGTGTATGATACTGCAAATCTATTTGCAAAATAAATATAACCCACGCGCCGCCGACCTTGAGACATTAGTTCTTAAGGGCTATCACAAGTGTGTATTAATAATAATGTACTTCAACTCTTTTACTGCGCAAGACGCTAATTAACAAATGTTTAATTGTTTTTACAGGACATACCGTAAATAAAACTTGGGTAGACAAACAAGTTAAAAGTAAGAAGCAGGCTTTCCTAGAAGGACTTAGCATTGGTGCACGTAACCCAACGTCAAAAGGTAAACGATTAATAATTACCCATATCGGCAATGAGAACGGTTTTGTAGAGGGCGGTGAAAATATATTTGAATGCAAGAAGACGGGAGATTACCATGAATCAATGGATGCAACACATTTTGAACAATGGTTCGAAAACGTTCTCCCAAAACTTGGAGAAAATGCAGTAGTGGTAATGGACAATGCACCATACCACTCAAGGCGTCTTGAAAGAATTCCTACTACTGCCTGGAAAAAAAATGATATACAAAATTGGCTTGTAAGTAAGAATATTTCTTACGACGACAATGAAATTAAGACTGAATTACTGCTAAAAGTAAAAAATGTTAAAGACAATTTTAAAACTTATGTAGTGGACGAGCTTGCAAAAAAATATAAGGTGGAAGTATTGAGACTCCCGCCATATCATTGTGAGCTTAATCCAATTGAGCTAATTTGGGCCAACGTAAAAGGATATGTTGCTCGCAAAAATACAAATTTTAAATTTGACGAGGTAAAACAATTATTACAAGAGGGACTGCAGCAGATTACTTCGGAAAATTGGAAGCGTTGTGTGGAGCATGTTATCAAGGAAGAAGATAATTTTTATTCCAAAATCGATGAGATGATTGATAAAACTGTAGACAGCTTCGTGATACATGTCACTGATTCTGACACAGAAATGGAAACATCTGAATCTGACGAATAATTATTCTTAAATAATATTTATGTTAATTAATATTTGTTACTTAATAATTTATTAAATCTTAAACAAATTCATTTTTTTTGTTGGTCCAAATGTTGTGAACTCCTGAACACTTGTTTACAAAATTTATAGCTTCTCATGACGGTTACTTTAGATATAATATAATTGATAGATTCATGCAACGAATTGATTATTATTATAAAATACTGCACTTGTCTATGCAAAAGTTTGACATTTCAAAAGTTCAACTTGACGAGTTTCATACCGGATCTATGTAGAAACCCACAGTAGAAACCGCTACGTCCGCGTCGTGTTGAAAGTGAATGTTAATTACATATTTGAATAGATATTAAATTATATAATTTAACCGCGGAGCACGATAGCCTTCCTCGATAAATGGGCTATCTAACACCGAAAGAATTTTTCAAATTGGACCAGTAGTTCCCGAGATTAGCGCGCTTAAACAAACAAACAAACTCTTCAGCTTTATAATATTAGTATAGATAACACCTTTATTGTACACTAGATTTCCGCCCGCGTCTTCGCCTACGTTTTCAAAGAAAAACCCGCGTGGTTCCCGTTCCTGAAAGATTTCCGGTAAACCTATGTCTTATTCTGCTTTTTCAGCTACCTACATACCAATTTTTACGTGAAAGAACAGCTAACATCCGTCCATCCACCAGCACAAACTTTCGCATTTATAATATGTATTAGTTGGATAGTTTAGTTTATTCTGTCTGTGGTTATTCGTGATAGAGCGACACAGTTTCAGCTCAATAAAATATTATAACCGCAATAAAACGCTCTCATTTCTTTCGCGATTGTACGTAATTGAATTAGTCACATATACTTTGTTGTTTATAAATAAATCTATAATCTATACTTAATATTGTAAAGCTGAAGAGTTTGTTTGTTTGAACGCGCTAATCTCAGGAACTACTGGTCCGATTTGAAAAATTCTTTCGGTGTTAGATAGCCTATTTATCGAGGAAGGTATAGGCTATATATCATCTCGCTAAGCTAGTACCTAATAAATATATGAAAAAATGTGATTAAACTCTGCGCTTTAGGTAGGTAATTAGTAAATTTGCTTAAAATATAAAGTCGGAGACGAAGTGTCCGGTATGAATGCCCCGATTTGCAACGCTTGGAAATAACCCAAATACCAATTTGCTGAACATCAGATAATAAGAAGTGAATGTACAAAGACCCTTTCATATTTAAAAGCTTAATTCCCTTTGAAAATGTTAATTCATCCACATATGACTGTATCGGATTCCTATTCAAATATATTTATCAAAGTTATAATTAAATTAAATATCATTCAATATATCGTACAGTATATATTTCAATATGCAAATTGTTATTATAAACAAGATGACCCCCATATTCGACCATTTTCACTCTACGACTCTCACCCGCGTTCCACTGCACGTATCGCGATGAAAAATAGGTACATTCAGGGCCGATTTTTCAATCCTTGGTTAAAACTTATTCGTCGAATAATGTATAAAACTACCATTTTAAAAACGTATTCTAATTGCCCGTATTGGACAGTTTACGTGACATTTTAATATTATCGTGTAATTCTTTATTGGACGGATAAGTTTTAACTTTTAACCAAGCACGGTCCTCAACAAATTTGCATTGCATTACGACAAATCTGAAAATAACGATATAATTATGTATCGTCACGCTACAAGGAAAGGACACGCTAAAATGCATGCGCATGAAGGGAATTGCATTTGAATGTGTAACAACGGTGTAATCGTATTCTACTTTTAAAAACCTATTATTAAATATGAATGTTTGTGAGGATGGATGTTTGTATGATTGTGACTGTTTTATTGGAAAACCATTGAGCAGATTTTACTAATACTTGACAGAGATGTAACTGTAGGTACCAGATAAATACGTAATTTATTGATATATGATATACCTACTTGCTTTTGTCCGTGGATTCTACTGCTTGTGAAACCGCGGGGCATTATGTGTCCAAAGTTTTTACTGTCTATTCATTTTCCCATTATTCTGCAAATATGCACATTATTTCCATAATTACAGCGTTTCGTGCACGATCGTTTGTCAATTCGTTGTACAGATCGGATCTCAGTGTTTCAAGGTCACAGTACAGTACCGTATATCACGATAGGGCTGCCACTAGCCGTTTGTTAAAATTAAATGTAACTGTTTTTGTAATTTTGTTGAGGATAGGTTGAAGCATTTTAGAAAATTATTGGTACCTACATTTGAAATTTTCTTCGTGTTGTTTTACTAGATAAGTCATAGAAAAATAAATGTGTGCGTGTACTAGTGCAGTGTTCCGCAAACTTTTAGTGTTCAAGGTACACCTAGGAAAACGAAAAAAATTTGAGGTACACCACAAAATAAAAACCAGTTTTTAAGTAATATTTATCAACTTTTATTATTAATCAACAAACATTATATTTAATGCGAAACATGAGACTGTTTAATTGAGCATAGACGGTCTAAATTTGGAGTAATCGCTGACAAGGCTGCTCTCATTTCTTCGTCGATCGTCCTGAGGCGTTCCCTTTTTTTGGTTTTTATTGTGGTAAGAGTCGAAAATCCTAATTCACTCAAATAGGTCGTTGCAAACGGCAAAAGTATTGCAATAGCATGCTTAGAAAGCAAAAAATATTCATTTTTCACACATAGCCAAAATTGTTCTAAATCAGTTTCAGAAAATTTTAATTGTGCGATCCGTTTTCATTTCTATCAGTTCTTCCTGCTCATTTATTGGTAAGTGGCCGAAAGGAATGTTCTCGGAGAATGGATTTCGAACCCAGTCCATAGGTTGCAGATCACGCTTAGGGAAATAGAAATTCATTTTCTCTGCAAGAAGCTTTAAGTGTTTGACAATCAAAGCCTGGACCTTTTTTTCTGGATCAGCTGCCATGACATTTGGGAACATTTCATTATTACCATTCGTAGCGAGACTGATCCATAGTTCCAATTTATTACGAAAGCTTTCAATTTTATCCGACGATGTCAAAATATTGGAATTTCTGCCTTGCATTTTTTTATTGAGCTCATTTAAGTGAGCAAATATATCCGTCAGATATGCAAGTTTTGCTAGCCATTCTTCTTTTTTAAATAAATGTTCATAATCAGAACCCTGGGACTGCAAAAACATCTCAGTCTCATTTTTCAACTCATAAATTCGGGAAAGTACTTTACCGCGAGAAAGCCATCGTACCTCTGTATGAAATGAAAGTGACTGATGATCTGCCCCCATTTCTTGACACAGTGCATTAAAAAGACGAGAGTTCAGCGGTCGCGACTTGATATAATTGACGATTTTGATAATTTCCTGAAGAACGCTCAATAGATCGTCAGGAAGAGACTTCGTCATAAGAGCTTCCCTATGTAAAAAACAATGCTGTTTTTGAACGTCAGGATTTTTTTCAGTAACCTTAGCTATAAAGCCTTTAACCTTCCCTGTCATAGCCGCTGCGCCGTCCGAGCAAACACTTATACAGTTATGCCATTCTAAATTATGCTCATTAAAAAATTCGTCGGTTACTTTAAATATTTCTTCACCAGTTGTATGGTTAGGCAGTGGCAGACAAAATAAAAAGTCCTCTTTGAATTCACATCCATCAATGTATCTAACATTTGAGATGAGATGCGCGTGACCACTGATGTCAGTGGACTCATCAACTTGTAGCGCAAAAACTCCACTAACTCTCAATTTTTCAATCAACGTCGATTTAATGTCATTAGATATGTCATTGATTCGACGTGAAATTGTTTCTGCCGATGCAGGTATTTTTTCAATTTCTTTAGCAGCTTCTTGGCTAATCATTATCTTGACAATTTCTCTGCAGACAGGTAAAACTACAGTTTCAGCAAGAGAGTGCGGCTTTTTAGCTTTTACTAACATATTAGCGATTACGTAGCTTGCTTTTTGTGCTTTGGCTGAGGTTTTGAAAGACGAACTCATGAGATTTACCTGCTTCTTCGATTGGTCCCTCAAACGTTGAAAATATGTTTTGTCTTTTTGGGCTACTGATGGGTGTTTAGTAGTTAAATGTCGTATTAGTTTACTGGGCACCATAGAATTATTACCCAATGTTTCTCCGCAAACAAGACATTTTGGGGTAGAACAAGATTCGTCTCCGCAATATGTAAAACCGTAATTTATGTAGCTTTCGTCATATTTTCGATGAACAATTTTGGGTTTCTTTTTCATTGAGTCTTTTTCTTCTTCATTACTTTCACCTGACAAACTTACACTACGCTTAATGAATTTATCCATTATTCTATAACAGTTATTTTACGCATAGAATAATACGCGACGAAACAAAAGCGTGCGGTGAATTTAAACGGCGGACTCGTACTGGTGACCATCTGGTGACTGTGAGCCAGAGAGATTGGGATCGGGTAGCGGGGCGGCGAGCCTCCGTCCCCGCCTCCCGCGACGCGCCGGCCGGCGGCCGGCCGCCCGCGCCTATGCCTAACGAAATCACAGAACGAAACAAAACGCCTCGCACGTGCGCTCGCGTGATTTGTTTAGGTTTACTTACTTACTAAAAATAATTTTATAAGATAACCTTACTTTTCCACGGCACACCAACTAATGATCACGGTACACCAGTGTGCCGCGGTACACACTTTGCGGAACACTGTACTAGTGTACACAGTACACACGTAAGAAGTGAAACTTCTTCGACCTTATTTTATAAAAAATAATTTACTATATGCAACTTTACAGAAATACGTCGAATCACGCGTGGTAGGGATAAGAAAAAGATGGCGCGTAACGGAAAAATGTCACGCGTAACGAAAAAATGTTACACTAAATTTTTTTCCAACCCCAATAAAGAAGTTTCACTCCAAAAATAAAATACATAATTTTATTCAAATAAGAAGGCTTGCAAATAGATCCCTACATTAAGTTTTTCAAAATTTTAGTATGTGATATAATTTATAATTCAAAAATAAATTAATATTATCATGTGTTTTTTTACTTTTTATTGTGTAAGTGACGACCCTATTTGTAATGCGATCATCCTATACGTAACCTCGTAGTTCGCAGTTAGCAATAACAGTTGGAACAATTACATACAAGGATGGTGGTACCGAAACCGGTTTTGAACTAACTTGGAAATGCTATTTGATGTAACATGCCTTTGATTGATTACTGCATCGCGAGTGAAAAAGGGCCGTTAATCGTATAATATTATATATTCATCATCTGCGTCATATTTCTAATGAGATTACAGGTAACCATAAAATTAATTTTGTCATTTGCTTTATTATAGATCGAAATCAGATGAGTTTTTGCTTTCTATTGACATATCTATTAATTATCTATGAAGCAATTTAGCTAGCCCTATTTAATTACGCCGTTGCACTCCTGCGACGTTGGCGTGGGCCACTCATTCAGGTGTTCGTGGGCGCCAATGATTCAGCTCAAGGACCGCGGCTTTTACTTCTCTCGCGGCTATAAAATACCCGTGACAACCCTAACTGTAGGGGAGCCCACGATGCTAAATGTGTACAACGAATCGCGAAATCTAAATGTATTTGATACAGAGCATAATATATAACTTTCGACATAATTCATCGGGGCCTTACCGGCCGGCGGCCGGCCAGTCGAATAGTCTGGTGGAGGAATTAACCAATTATAATAGGTTGATTAGACGTTAGCGAGAATGTAGGTCCTATAATGTAGACAATATTTAGCGATAGGGACATATTTTTATGATGTTTTTAAAATTTAAACAAGAAAAACAGGACCGCAGGACAGAAGCGCTCAAGCGCGTTAGATATTTATATTATGCAGGCTCCATGATGTTACTGAAATAAAATGTACATTAATCTGACGATTAATGGTTAATTTCGTGGCTATGAAGAAAGGGTGAAAAACTGATAAATGAAAATAATTTTATTCGAGCGCGTCAGGATACGGGAAAGTTAATTACAATATAAAAGGTTCCAATTTCACTAATCTGACAATTTGAGCGAACTTGAGTGCCCTGAACGAAAATAAATAACAGTGCGGTGATTTATTAAACTTACGTTGGACAACCCTGCATATATTAGGCGTTTAATAAACGTCATTTGGTGGTGAGAAATCACCGTAATATAAATAAACATGGTTGATTCACTGCAGTTTAAGAAAGGATGAACGTATTTTGCGTAAATATAAAATTGGGTCAAGGTAAAACAAAACAGGAAAAATAATTATTTTGAAGTCTGAAAATATTTACTAAAGCAACGATAAACACTAGTTAGTCATTAGTTTCATAAGATATTTCATTTGACACTATTAAGACTTCTCTAATCTTTCTTGGTATAAAAAATTATTTAGACAGAACTTAGTTAACTGTAAGAAGACGTAAATTTAATACCTACAGATGCGATAAATGGAACGTACCAAGAAAAACGGCCTTAGTTTGATTTTGATTTGATTTATTAAATGACTGTATCGACACTTAAAAATAAAATAACTTGTTGTTGACAACCCTATCGTGCTTGCATTTAAGGGGCAGGTGGCGGCAGTCAGTGATTAGCGTGGGCGCTCTTGAGATTTAATAAAATCTTCCAAGGACCCTGCATTGTAATGCATATTATTGTAATTATTTCTCAATTATTTGATGGCATCTTTGAATGGATTCCAATTTGTTATGAATATCAGTTTAACTTGCCGTTTTAGTATTAATATTTGTAAGCATGCTATAGCATAACATACTAGCAATATATCTAATCAATTACTTTTTGTTGTCTCATTATGCACAGTGATTTGTGACCTATTAAGTGGTTTTCATCAATGCTAGTTTTTATGCCTGTGTGATTGTTTTTATAAATTCTTGGTGTTCGTACAGGCACAATATTATGTTTTATTTCAAACAAGCATAGTGTTTCCTTCAGAGAAAATATATTCCCCATACTAATTATTGTAGAATGAAAGCACCAAATATATGTCGAGACATATATTTGTCTATATGCATGCAACACTCGCATAAATCTAGCCGAGCCTTCATAAATGTCTCCACATTTGCTATTTTCGCGTAAAAATGATTGATTTATATGTGCCCACTAATAAAAGTGCCAGCTCTATTGTGGAAATGTTAATATTGTGACCTTGACATTTTCAAGCGATTTGAAATGGTAAGACAAAGGATGTATTACTATAGGTATTCATTTGAAGATATAGATGGTTCATGCTTCAGAAGATGGTACCTATTTTCAAGTGATTAAGGTTTATTTTTCCTTGTTAATTGTATGTTGTATGAATATGTCTATTTGTTTATTAATTTGTAATTAAAGAATACATTGTTTAGGTTGGTTTATGAGGGGAAAAAGTAGATAATAAACATAGTTAATGAACTGTTTTTAATATAGAAGGGACATCAATGAAACCGTTTCTTGAAACTCCGTGTTTATAGGTGTATAATCATTCTGGTACGTGCGTCACTTCTTTATTTTTATTTCTTAGTACTCATCAATAAGCCCTTTATCAACACTTATCGATAAGTTCATGAAATAGTTTTGCAAAATCATATCAACATTTCGCATATTACTCGCATTTAAAAACTCATTTTTAATAGTTGCAAAACATCTGAAGTCAACCCACTTGATGCAAAGTGTATGTTCTTGAACAAATTGTGAGTGTTTCACGTTTTGTAATATAAAAATCATTTTACTAATTTATTTTTAAATGCACATTATCTGTACGGTTCCATTTATTTTTCAGACAGCTCATTTAGCACAGTTTACAATTAACATTGCGTCGCGGTGTGCGATGTGTTTTTGTAACAATTAAAATTCAAGTTCGGTTTTTAATTGTTTCATTTTGTAACTTCCTATTTGTGCAAGGTCTCTTCTTGTTTCTAGTTTATTGTTGATGTTACATTTCTTCAATGTGAGGTTTTTGGTTCAGTGATTACTCTATTTACTCGCATTTTTTGCTATCCTTGACCACTAGACTATACATTTCAGGAATCTTGACTATCAATTCAGGTAACTGATCCTTGCTGTACCTATGTTACAACTATCCATCGCCTGTTACCTTTGGTTTAATTACTATCCGATCAGCATATGAAATGCCATCAATTGTCATGCCAGTTCTTCTCGTCTCAGTTCTTCTCAACTATACCGGTCCAAATGCTAATAAGTGTGTGTGAATTTGCATTATATTTGGCATATCGTACATAACCCACACAGTGACGACGGCGATCTTGATCTTCGTCACCGCTGACGTGGATTATTCCAAAAGATCTATTCCTGGCCGCGGCGCCCTCCCGCCGCGCGCTCTGACCAGAGTCCGCGCTGCTCTGGAGGGAGAGTGGTCGATTTGCTCCAAATATAATGACAGTTTGAGATGAAGCGAAACGTGAGTATCCCTTTTGTTTTGTTCTGTTGGCAGCGGTACCAACATTGCATATCGATAGACAATTGCCGATGCGAGGTTCTTTTTGTCGTGGTGATTCGGTTTGACAGTCGTTGTGGGTTTGGCAATATGCGCACTTGGTTTAGGAATGTTGGCTGAAATTGGATTTTATTCTGTTGGGAATTAGTTTGACGCTCGGGAAATATTGTCATGAATATTTAAATTAATAATTTTATTTATTAATGTACATATTTTGAAATTAGGGTTTACAAAATTAACGTTATCAATGAATACTACAGTGTAGATAAATTAGTGTCCTACACGGTCCGGTTTATTCTGTTTCGGTTCCTGTTTTAATTAAGAAATAAAAAGGATGAGGATAATA
Organism: Colias eurytheme; assembly: GCF_061535395.1. Classification (NCBI taxonomy): domain Eukaryota; kingdom Metazoa; phylum Arthropoda; class Insecta; order Lepidoptera; family Pieridae; genus Colias; species Colias eurytheme. Next base: position 11,215,246 of record NC_142987.1, read on the forward strand.
TTTTCTAAATAATTTTTGATAATTGTTTTCAAGCACTATAAACACAGGGTGTTACAATATCGTTAACATTGTGTAACAAATGTAACAGAAAGTCGGTATGTGGGTCTCCAGTCGGGTCCTCCTACGTGCTCGGCCCAGTTAGAGTGTTTATAGCCGACGATCAGCCCTGAAATATTTACACTTTAGAGGACGGCGTAGATTTTGCGAATGTTTTTGTTGAGTCGATGATATTTCGAATGTTTTTGTTGATTTAATGATATTTTGTTTGCGTATTGCAAGGAAAATTTGAAAATGAATGCAGGGATTTTGTGAATTAAACTAATAGTCGACTATATTTAAAAAAAAATTAAAGAAGGAAACATTTATTCAAACGTACGTTTAATAAGAAACTTATTAGGTTATTTACATAATTCTTAGTACAAGCGATTCCGCATTGTTGATAGATTCTCCGACATATTTAATAAATGCTCTGTTTTAATATGAGTGCAAAATAATATAATAACTAGAACACGCAATAATAACAAGCGGCGCTTACGTTTGTGCAAGCATGCATGCATTCTATCTCTTACAAGACACACGTGTCCAGCACAATTATGCGTTAAACCTGATTAATTACAACATGCACATATGTTTGCACTGCTGACTGCACAATAAAGACGTGGACCGCTATCCAACTATTTTGATCTTCATCGTCATGCCCGAGAAATGTCCCAAATATAATTTGCAACAAAAATGTACACTGTTCTGTGACACTGAAAATTATGACCTTATCGTATGGTTATTTATTTTTATGCGTATTTTCGAATGTGTGAATTGTGTTTGCTATGGCGAAACATATCATCATATGCTATCAATATCAAACCATGTTTGACGCAAGTCAAGAATACATAAAATCATCCAGACCCTATTCTGGGTCTTCAATATTTATTTTCTATAAAATTTACTTCAGTTATCGAACAATGACATCATCTGAAACCAGAAGCAGGAATGAAGCATCCACTGAGAATAAAACAATTAAGTTCATAGGATTATTTCGGGAACGATCGAAAGGTAGCGCGGGTCAACGGCCTCACAGCGCTGGTGGCTGCCAAATGATCGTATATGTGCACCTGTAGGGTTATCATAGCCCTTTGTTAGAATGAACATGTGGACTGCTGATTACGGAGAATATGAATATGTGACAAATTTGTCGTCTTTTTGAAGAATGAATGCTGTGTCTGCAGACTGCACGAGAGTGGAATTATTCCACTGTCCTGCTATCGAAGGGAAAAAAATTGGGAAATTTTCAGTCAATTCATTTATTTGAAAATTGGTGTGTTTAATAATTTTCGCAAATTAATGAAGAACTTTTGGATCAGCTAGTAATAGTAGGGGAGCCCAAGAGGGGATTTTGGGATTTACTCGAGCGCGTCAGATTACTATAAGGGACGGTACCTTAGCTATTCATTAGTAGGTACCTCTAGTCAATATGAGCAGTTATGGTTGGTGGGTGCGCTCAGGGGCCCCGCTGGAAAATTTGAATAATCCATAATTCCCTAAGGTTGAGCTCGAATCGTCAGATTAGCGAAATGGGGACTTCTTATATTGTAATTAACCCCCCCATATATTAATCTGACGCGCTCGAATAATATTACTTTAATTTTTTACCCTTTCTTCATAGCGATTAAATCGCCACTTAAATCGTCAGATTAACGTATACTTTTTTTCAGTGACGTCCTGGAGCATGCAAAATATCAATATCTAACGCGCTTGAGTATTTCCAAGCCAATTTTTTTCTTTTTTAAATTAAAAAAAAATCAAAAAACCCTTCCCCACCGCTAAAAGTGAAAACATTATAGGACCTTTTTTTCTCGCTATGGTCTAATCTACCAATTCTAATAGGTTCCCGTGACGCTCGAGTAAATCCACATTTAGCATCCTGGGCTCCCCTACTATAATTATTCATTGAGCTAGTAAAAATTGAAATTGAAAATTGGCTGATTGAAAATTGAATTTATAATAAACTAGCGGTCCGCCCCGGCTTCGCCCGTGGTACATATTTACGTTTTCTCTACATAAAAACCATCCTCGTACTTCAAGGCATATAATAAAAAAAGAATTATCGAAATCGGTTCAGCCGTTCTCGAGTTATGCGCTTACCAACACATTTTGCGATTCATTTTTATATATAAGAGATTCGAAGGTAATTAAAAAGCGGTTCAGAATATTGAAGTAGATATTCCAGAAAAATTGAAAACTTTTTGGAAACAAAATGATTGGGTTCAGAGTAAACCTTTGCTAATTTTTCTACAATTATTAATTTAGTATTCAATTCAATTTATTCTGGGATTCAATTGTAAACTGATAAATAAATTTCATCGACACCCATTGGACATAATGTTTAATGCATCCATTTTCACTATAATCTGTTATTTACGGAGAAGCTTAATCCTTTCGAAGATGGACGGGGACCTTCAGAGGTCATTATCGGCAATATATACATCAAGCCTTTTACAATGTTGATAATATATGCGACAAAAACACTATTCCGTTACAGCATGCCTCGTATGTAAGTTATTCCACTTCCTGGACCATGTTGAAAACACTACAATGAAATTCGTATAATGCTTGTCAGAGACGACTCAGTTGGATTCCGTCTTATTTGGATCTTCGTAATAAATATTGAATACCCAGTCTTTTTGTTTTGGGATACAAATGTGGATAATTGCAGGCGATGTTTTGGTTGATTAATCTCTTTATTTGGTACAATGAATCGTTAATTCTTCTGCTTTTTGATTCTAAGGGAATTTGTGCTTGGGTTTTGATTCTTCTACATTATTTTCCTCTTTTCATAAATACAATGAATGGCTTTTATCCAAGTAATTCTACCGTAAAATAACTTTACACAAATCTCAAAAATCCCGTGTTTACATCGTCGTATATTCACACTGATGAAAATATTTACCATTAACAATATTTGTTCGATTAAATTTAATTTTCAGTACTAGTTCGTATTTCGGCCATTATTTCTACCCTTACATAATTTACACGTGACTAACGTTACGAAATAGCATTATGATAAAGCGCATTTATAAAAGGACCATATAATAACGCCGGTTTACGTGCTTTTGTTAGCAGAAATCCGATTATAGAAGATTTGCTCGAATATTCGACGGTTCGCTGCGCAGGCGTGAGAGCTGCTGAATGGAATACTTGCGATTATTTTGTTTTTAAAAATAAAATGTAGTAATAATATAAAATGTTGCACAAATGAAGCGTGATTGTTGCCTAATGAATAACAAACGATTGGCAAAGGTGATTTGATTCATTCAAAGTTCGGGAAGCGACCGTGAGGTTGTGTGCGTGGGATATCGTGTTAGTGATTAAACAAGGTTGTGTGTTGCTATTGCTGAGGAAGTCGATAAAATACAAAATGTGTTATCATCTTAGATTAACAAACGTCATTATTATGATAATTATCTATTTATAATTAATAATAAAAAAGGTCCAGAAAAAACACGGAACGTATAAAAAGAGATATTATTATATGACCATTTATGCAATATTAATATTTTTGTTTTTCTGCTGAGTTTTTCTTTTCAGATATCCGAAATATTTTCAATAGAGATAGAAGCAATAACATTTTTTTGTCTCATTATATTGTCACAATCTTTTTTTTGCTTACTTTCTAAATTCGTGGAAGCACTAGAATAACTATTGTTGTTTACTATGGAATTCAAATCGCGATCTTTCTCATGTCATATTAATTTTATGCAATGGGGAAAATGTTTACTAGCTCCTAAACTACATTGCACGCGTCAATAAAAAACAAAACTGTTGCACATTTGTAATACATTGCTGCGTCCGTGTACATTCAAAATCTGCTCCCCTCACACCGCAGCGATGTACGACGGGCAGGCGCGGTGAATCGATTGCTCGCCGTAGTCTCTACAACCACGCACCTCTCGAAGCAGCGAGACGGTTCTAGAAACCATCGCGTTTATATAAAAGTGTTCGGGGGACGCCGCCACGCTCAGTTGTTGTCGAGACACATGAGAGATACGTGCGTGACATTTCATTCCCATATACATCGCAGTGAAGTGATTATTTGTGTAACAGTTGTGTTTATTGTTTAAATATGGAATCTCCAGTTGTTGTTGATAAACCGCCGGAGTATCATGGGAGCGCGAATGAGGTAGGTTCTATATTTGGAAATTTTATGCAAATTGATTTTTAATTAATCATGTATTTGCATGAATATCTATTGGTGGCGAATTTACGTATTTCTCGCAGATTGTTTAATTAGGGATTGTAAAATAAATTGAAGGTGTTAACTGTTAAATTGAAACAGGTTTTGAAGTTGCCAAAATTAATTTTTAAGTTAAAGTCATTGGCATTTAAAAAGCCTGCAACACCCACTCTTTACTTAAGCTTCGAAGGATCAAGATGTACAAATATTTCATGTCGATTAAAATCCATTTATCAATTCATTAATTTCCATTATTTTGTTTAAGATTTACAGTTTATATTTTTTTTGTTGAAGTCATCCTATATTATAGTTGTTAAGTTATTGACCTGTGTTCGGTTACTTTCTCATCTGATGACTTCATCTGAAGCAATAACAGTAGATTACGGCAAATAGATATAATCTCTATTGCACGCCTCATAAGCGAAGCGTTGAGGTGGGTACTACTGTCACTTCGCGCAAAACATCTGATTTTTCAAACTTAAAATGTCTTTATGTATCATACATTGCACTTGTAAGATAATACATACACACACATATTAAGAAAAAACACTATTTTTAACGTTCATGATATTTTTGATGTCATTTTTGTTATTTAAACTAGTTAAAAAGCAGTTTAAAAAAGTTTTGTCTTGGACGTCCGTGTGTCTGTATGTGCGGATCCTTTTTCTTGTTAACACGATAGCGACCGAAATACTTTACTAATCGAGTCTTTTTTTTTCTCTTACGCTTGAGTATGCTCAGGAATAGAACCCTTTCATTTTTCAGGGTCTGATTCGATGTGGTTTAATTGTTATTAAATAAACAAAAATAATAATTAATAAATATTTATTAAAAAAAAATTATGAGGCGTGCACTTTTGGATTTTCCAAATTATTTATCTGTATTGCGATTTACTTATCGCTACACTAATTTATAACAAGAATATCAAATTGACATTAAAACTCGCGTCTGATTAAGATTAAAAACAACCAATTCTGTTTTGAAGGCAGTATGTTTCTCTGCTGCACTTTTTATATTTAAAAAGTGAGTAAGGTTTCTAAATATAATAAGATTACCAATTTAGCCAAAATCACCCCGTCCACCTGTCGACGAATATTGCGCTCTCGTCATTCATACATTTGCTTTTGGTTGTTTACATTTTTAATATTCCCCACTTCTAAAATTGGTGTTTTGCCAAAATTTGTGTGTCATGATTGACTAAATTCAAAATACACGACCTGGCATTGAAATTGAAAATGTACTTTATATTATTAACCTAAATTGAAAGATTTTTGAGAACTCTAAATAGGGCAAAAAAAGAAAAAGCTTTGCATTTAACTATGACATTAAAATCTCACTGTTTCAATCCCTCACACTCAAGCTTCTGTTTATTTACCGACGCCCCGTACTGAGTCACCGTCGCACGCGCAGCTGTTATCGAAACACCATTTATAGATGTGCCACAACTGTATTTCACTAACGTGGCCTTTGCAGAGGCCATAGATAAAATATAGAAAGCACACGAAGGACTCACGGAAGTCAAATCGATAAATTGGTAATGCAATGTCGAATATATTGATGTGAAAACGAAAAAAACATAGTCAATTTCTGTTGGCATTTATGTAGGTACTTGCGAAATAAATTTAGCAGTAAATGAATGCGGAAATGAAATTCGATTATGTAGACGTTAAGCCGATGAGTGAATTTTAATGTTCTGTTGAGGAATTTTTTGTTTTAACTTTATGAAATGAATTATGAATTTAGCAGAGGATTATCTTTCTTTGTTCAAGCACAATACGAATCTACTAAATCTCAATACAAATATTGTATGTGAAACGTAAACATACATTATATTCCATAGATGTCGATAATTAAAAAGAGTGTATTGTTTGTGAATATGAACAAAAAAAAACTTAAATCTGATATAGCATGTTTGAGCAAATAGAGAAGTTTTAATTAAAAATACAAGGAAAATAGGTTAATCGATTTCGCTTCCTTAGAAAACTATTACCACATGAACACACAAGGACATATTTGCACGTCTAGGCAAACCTTATCGATTATTCCTCACGGCAAAAAAGCTTGCATACTTTCTCTATTCTCCTAGAAATGCTAGAAAGTTAACTTTTTCGCGAACATTCTGTTAAACTTAAAATAACAAAAGACTGGATATCCTTACCGAAGGAAATATGTATTCTTAAGAGCAATGAACCCCGTATGATAAATTTCGTCAATTTTCGTGAACGTCAGAAATGGTGCAAAACAGATACTATTTACATCCATAATAGATCTTTGAACCAAGCTAAAATAAGCACATCCTATACTAAAATGAAATGCCCGATAACCCGGGATTCAGAGACATAACCCACAGGCTCTCTGCAAGATAATTCGGCTTATAATTCCGCGTCTGCGTTATTTATCACTGGATGTTCTAAATACGGCACAATTATTGCCAGCACGAGTTTAATATTACGGAACAGACTGGTTACATCAGTTTTAATAGCCCGATTAGATAGCGGTTATGATCTTCGTTTTGGCGATGTTAAATCACTAGGCAGGAATGTGCTTTTGGTACCCAATAGTTGTAAAGGTTTGAACACGTCGGAATGCTTGGAACAATTGGCCTTTCCTGACCTTTGGGTCAGAATGAATGTCTTCGTTATTTTGCCTTCATTTACATTGTTTGTTTGTAAAGTGAACTCAGCTAATTCGTCGAGAACAAAGGTTTATTATAGAAGTACACACTTTCAAGATGATACGATTTACATAGCAGAAAATAAGAGAAATATTCGATTTCATTAATGTTAAAAGCAAATTTCTCTTACATCTTAAGTTCTTATATGCGAATAAGTTTTCTATTGACTGCACTTTTATGGGCTTGTAGACTAGAGAGTTTTATTGCATCGTATGTTTACATTAAAGAGGCGCCAGTGTTAACATTAGAATTGAGATTTCAGTTTATATTCTCCAGACGGGTTCATCTTGGCATTTTCTTTTTTGTGATTATGTCGATTGTGATTTGTGGTCTTGAAAATTGTGGTCTTTACTTCGTCTTCTGAAGTATCGACAATAGCTTATAAATTAGCATATAAGTATCGTATAAAGCCATCAAACCATCGACAGCTGAATGGATTAACAATGAACGCCTGTCGTACTTGAAAAGCGATAAAAAACATAGCTCTTCATTAAAACATTATTTCTCTTAGCGAAAGCAGTAAGCATTTTTGTCTCATTAAACGTACCAACAAAGATTGGAATGTTGATAAAATAACAAATTAAGTATTCATCGAGACACGACGTGGTGTTTGCATTCTGATGATCTTTATCTAAAAAATTACACTCATAATGTCATAACACGAAAAGAAACAAGTTTGTCGATTTCCAAAACATTATCGTTTTTAGTTATCTCGATGATGTCATTCCGCTTGTAAGGAAAAATATCGGCGATACATAAACGGTTTTAGCAGTGCACATGCGTCACATGCCGCCTACTTGATAAGCGCTAATATGGAGACGAGAAATCTGGCCATTTGTTAATCTAAATCACCGGATATGTGAGGCAGATTTCAATAAATTAACTGTTTATTACGTCCAAAGTCTGGATAAGATTTCGAGAGTTCACCTACAGCATTTATTCCGCGTAGATGAAGGCTGTGTGTTTGTACTGTAACTTAAATTTATCCAGGAATTAATTATTTATTTACCGTCCAAATCATAATTTCTTTTAATTTGCTCGATCACGATTATTTAATAGACATATTAGTGCGACAAATGCATTAATAATCGAAATCAAAAGCTGCTTGGTTGTTATTTATTTTGTTTTTATCCTCGTTTGATCAGTCAACATCTTGGTTGTTGCGTTGCATATAAAATCCTGCTCTAATAACATAGGTGACGAAACCATCTGACCATTAGTTGATTCCCACCCACCGGATATGCACAGTAATGATATATTCAGATCATTACTCGTGTTGATTAAGATAAATGGTCCGATGATAGATGAATTATTTCATATCCGCCAGCGATATTTCTAGTTTCCTTAGATGCATTATGGTCCTTGTGACATTGTTTATGATGTATTGTGTTCTGATTGAGGTAATGTGTTTTTGTTCCATTACCCGTTTTTTGCATTACATGATTCACTCGCTCAACCGTCAGTCTTTCGAGGTTTTTTGGTATATTTTTATTTTCTTTGGCCGTTTCTTCATTACATCGTATCGAAGTCCGTCGGAGATGATTTACTGGGTTCGGTCATTGACTCTGTTCACATGTGTTTGGCGAATATTCGGCCTGTATACTAATTAGCTGTTACTCAGGTTGGATAATAATATACGTACGGTGTGTGTCGTTTACATGATACATCGGATTTACAAGTTCTAAGTAAGGATATTATTGAAGATTTACCTTTTTTGATCAAGGCGTAATGCTGTTTCATGGCTGTTTAACGGTATAGGAATATATTTTGCATTAGCTAAGGAGCTTATTATAAATCTCGTAATTAAATCCTAAGTCAACTTTTGCTTAGCTCTACGGATCTAAGACTTTAGTATGTGGCGTAGTGGTACGTGGTCGTGGTATATACAAATTGTGTGCTAGATTCTCAGAGTCGTTACTTGGACGGTTTTAAAGCACGCACGTAAGCCTCTCACCCAGTTTTACTCCCCCTATAGGTCAAGGGTGGTGATTTTCGACATTATTGACAATTAAAACATTCCAATGCCCATATCACGAGACGTAACACGTGCGGTTTCTATTATTGTTTGCGATGTCTCGCCGCGTCACGCGGTGTCCCACACGGGGTGATGTCACCGGCCACAATCGGCAACAGATTAAATAATACTCGTGAATCAACGGCACAGCAAAAACTTGAACGTTCGAGCAATGTCGTGGAAGGTATTGTTTGTGCTTCTATATGGGCATTTATTTTTGGACGCGGAGTGATGAGTTCTCGGTGGATCTTTGTGTTGTCAAATAACGATGTGCGATGGAGGTTGTATTGTTGAGCCTTTTTTGTAGATAATTAAAAGGCCAAGTATCGTTTGGTTGACAAAATATTATTTAAATGGAATATATAAAAATTAGAATACAATAGTTATTAGATATTTATGAACTGATTAATAGTATATCGTAAAAAGCATATCACGTAATATCGTCAATAATGCTAATTGTTAACAGCTAAGTGTTATCGTCAATAGTGCAAAGTAACTCGATAAATGATACTGTTGAACATCGATAAGTGTTCAACAGATCCTTATCTTTTGAAATCTCGTAGTTTCCTCATAGTTAGTTTTCTAGTTTTGTTGACATAATTTATTAATGGTTCGTGGGTAGATAATTATTACGTTTCAAAACTTTTAATTTAATTTATAATCAGATGTTTTTTTATAAGTTTGGTGCTTGAGTTTTAACTTTTAAGCATACCATTTGTCTACTACTACTACTACTTGAGAAATCAAGACAACATAATAAAAATATCATTAGTGCCTTTAAGTTTGGTGTATAAATCAGTGTTTACTCATGATGATGACAGATCGACAAGCAACCGAGAAATTTTGAGATTTTTTATTTCGAATTAACTGCGCATTTAATAATATTGACGTATATAAAATGTATCATTATGCAAATCGCTTAACGTTAATTTATCATGATCGATAAGTCGAGTTCCAGTAGTAACTTGTTATAGTTATAAGTAGTGTTGGTGACGCGTATTACACGATCAATTAAACAGAAGTCGTGAATTGTTAATTGACACATTATTATTATATATTTGCATTTGTATTGCTAATACCGCCCACGGTGTTTTGTTAATAAGTGAGAATTTCTCAGAATATATTATGTATTGTTTTTTTGTTTGAATCGTGTTCTAGAGAATTCTTTTTTATTCTGCATCGTAATTAATGTTTTTGTATGTGCATTGTGCAAGTTTTTAGTGATGATTTTTTTGTGTTATGTAACTTATGTGGTGTCATGTGACATCATTGATTTTATGAGATGGAATTTAAGAAAGTTAACAGTTTCGCATTTTTTTATATGTAGATCCGGAAGCTTTAATATATTCTGTTCTTGATATTGATCAGTTTCCATATACCATTTAAATAGAAAGCACTAAATTTTTTACCTTTTGAAGTAATTTTAGAAACGTAGTCTGAACTAAGTCGCTCGAAAGGTTTGCACACAGAAATACATAGTTTAATAAAATTCCATTTTTTTCTTAGTAATGTTTCTTTCTAAATTCTATACACTCATTCGCTAGAACTGAAAGCGGTTTATGCAATTAAGTTATAGCTATAATTAAATTCGATGCCTCCTTTACAATGTCTCTCGATGATCGTCACCCAAGTTAGGTATGTCACAATTAATATTCTCCTACATCTTTATTCAACGAGATACGAAAGCTCTGACTAAGGCCGCCCCTCGGCCTCGTTCGCCCTATTTGGGTAACTCTTCACGATTACAAGTTCATTGCTTCAATTCAACTTTATTTCCATAATTTTAGACCTTATAAGTGGACAATAAAAGTCATAATGGCGTATAATTATTTTGCACCGAACGTATAATTTGAACGTATCAACGTAATATTGGTGATTTATACTTCCCGAACGTTTACTTTTGTGAAATGGTTAATTGCGACAAAATATCATATTTGGTTGATGTTTTTAATTTATTTTTGTTGGTACAAGTTTGATTGGGCAACTGTTTTGTCATGTAGATTTTGCTTACAATGTTGCATGTAATTGATACATTCTTAATAAATAAAGGTTGTCATTTATCGAATAAGTATTTCTGCTTGATTTCCGCGGAATATGTGTTACTGAAATTCGTTTATGAGGTCGGACTGATACTATTTGGCATTTTATCAAAGAGATAAATTATATTAATATAGATAAGCAGATATTGTATGAAAAAAAAAACATGTATCATTAAGAATGGTTATGAGCTTTATACAGTTGCTATACCTATATACAATTGATCATATGATATGAATACAGCTAGAAAACTGGCCTTCTAATATCTAAAACGTACTATTTTTCAAGCACCAATTATAAATGGCTGATTGTGAACTGAAATGATAATCATTCAAACGTTTTACTTCTATCATATCAGCCAAAGTATATGAATTATGAATACATTCACAAGCAAATTATTCTCAAAATTATTACGAACCGATATCATAATAATTAAGTTTCACACATATGAATGGCCGGTTGGCTTGGTTGGTAGTGACCCTGCTTTCCAAGCCAGAGGTCATGGGTTCGATCCCCACCCGGGGCAAATATTTTTGTGATGAACATAAATGTTTGCTCTGTGTCAGGGTGTTAATCTAATACATATTATAAAGGCGAAAGTTTGTAAGGATGTATGGATGTATGGATGTTTGTTACTCTTTCACGTAAAAACTACTGAACCGATTACAATGAAATTTAGCACACATATAGAGGGTAACTTGGATTAACACATAGGATAGTTTTTATCCCGGAAATCCCATGGGAACGGGAACTATGCGGGTTTTCCTTTGCAAACGCGGGCGAAGCCGCGGGCGGAAATCTAGTTATCTATATAAGTATTTATTTAAAATTATACAGTGGTGGTCACATAATTAAAGACACCCCCTAGTTGACCATAAAATATTTACATTAGGAAGTACAATTATCTGAAAAAGGTATTTAATCTAGTATTATTTTTATTAAACCATACAAGACAATATGTTCTTTAAAATGAGGGACAAAAAATAGTTATATTCCTTGGTAGTTTCGACTTGCTCTCTGTGGGAATGTAACACAAACTTTGTTTACGTACGTGTAGCTGGCCACTTAATTAAAGACAACAAGAAATGAGTTATAATTTTTTATAAATAAAAAGAAACAGCATTGTGCTTTACTTCGTTTTGTCGCGTAATTTCATAAATCGTTGACACTCTATAATTTTTTTTGGGTATTTTTAACTATTAAAATTAAAATTCATACGTTTAATAGTTTTAATATCAATTATTATAGTTAAAAACAAGAGTTACGACTCGTCCACAAGAAAAAATATTTTTAACTTCCCTGATAATTAAACTAATTCAAGGATATGGTTATGAATGCTATAAAACATGTAAAGATGTTCCACATGACCGAAAACGTACTCAGAAAAGCAAAACCAAGTGAACCTACTCGGCCGAAAGGTTCAAAAATGGTGTTGTTGGTTAAAAAGATCCATTTAAAGGGTCGGAACTGATACAGTTCAGAGTTGTATGGTGCAGCAGGCTTGAAGGGGGTGTCTGCAAGGACAATTAGATGGAGACTGTGTGAGGAAAACTTGCACTGAAGTAAGTCTCGGAAAGTACCACTTTTGAAAAAACAAAATGTGAAGGCAAGAATTCACTTTGCTACAAAATACGAACACTGGACTGAACGAGAATGGAAACATGTGCTGTTTTGGCATGAAACTAAGATTAATATGTTTAATTCTGTCAGAAAACAATATGTAAGACGCCATCTCAATAAGGAAATGGATCCAAGATACTCTAAAAAGTTGTCATACATGGGGGTGGAAATATCAAAGTGTGGCGCTGTTTTTCTGGACTTGGTGTTGGACCTGTCAAAAAGACAGAAGGCAACATGGATAAATTCCAGTACAAGTATATTTAAGAGCAATCCATGCTGCCCTATGCAGAGGAAAATTTACCTGTTGTTTGGACTTGTCAACACGATAATGATCCTAAGCACACAGCAAAAGTAGTGAAGTTAGTTAAGGAACCAATCTGTAACTGTTTTGGATTGCCCCCCCCCTAAAGTCCGGATTCAAATGCGATCGAAAACTTATGAAATCAAGAAAGAAAGAAGTCGCGGCAAAGCGATCATCAAACGTCGACTAACTTTGCAAAGCATTTCCGAAGAATGGAACCAATTTAGTGATGCAACTTGAACAAAATTCGTTGCTTTAATACCCAAGAGATGTAAACCGTCATTACTGCCAAAGGACATACAACCAAATATTGAAAAGTGTAAAAATGTTTTGTAAATACGTCAGGTATTTTGTGTTGTAAAAATAATCTCATTAAAATAATATTTTTTATACTTCTTATAAGCGAGTCTAATGTCTTTAATTATATGGCCAGACCTTTGCTAGGTTAAAACTGCTAGTAGTAAGGATGAACCGAATAAAATCAAACAAACGGACGAGTTTTGTAGATAAAATTTAGTTTAGCATTAGACAACACATACCTGAATATTTTAAAATTATTTAACAAGTTCCAATGGTAGTGTAAAAAAAAATGTTGAGATAAGTGTCTTGGGTAGTATAAAATGTTCTTAGTGTCTTTAATTATGTGACCACCACTGTATATGTATGTTTATCAGCCATCTGGTTTCCATAACACAAGCAAAAGCTTAGTATGGGATCAGATCGTGCCGTGTGTGAAAATTGTCCCAAAATATTTATTTATTTTATTTATTTATATCTAACGGTTCCTTTTCAATTGCAGCGCGGCTTCCCATTTGACGAGGAGGAGGGCAGCGGCGCGTGGAGCGAGCTAGCGGCGCGGCACCCGGACATTGCGGCGCGGCTCCGGCAGCGGCCCGCCACGTGGGCCAGGAAGCGCAGGCCCTCCAGCCAGGACGCGACTGACGGTACGTGTGTAGTTTGGTGACTAGTCTTTAAAAAATTAACTAATTTTTGCGAAATTAACCAATATAAAATAGTTATAAAATTATCCTGTCATCTCGTATCAAAATTTATTTGCACATAGCATACAGATGGCAATAGCATAAAGCATTAAACACATTAACATATATCGAGATAAAGTGTGCATAATTCTTTGTTAATGTTTTATTTAAGAAAAAAATAGTGTAGCGTTTCTTTTCTAGTGCTACAGATATTTTTTAAGATTCACTATTTGGCTGTTATTAAACGGTCAAATCCTGTTTTACAGGTGTTTCAACAAAGCGTTTCATTATTGCAGATTTCGGAGACAGTTTCGGCGGCTTCGACAGATTCCCCTTCGACGACATCCCGCCAGAGTTCAGAGAGCACTTCCCCTCACATTGGAACAGGAGGTTCGGTTCCCGGGAGGAACAACCGCCTTCACCGCCACAACCGCAGTCGCCCCCGCAGCAGACCGCCGCCACACAGACTGAACAGAACCCCGGACCCTCACAGACAGAAGAAGAGCAACAGCTACCACAATACGGATTAAGAAACACGGTCGATCTCGGCCAAAAGAGCCCAGCTGATCCCAGTCTGGTTGATGGTGAAGACAGAACACACAGGTCGATGTCAGCGCCGCCCGACAACAGATCAGCGAACAGCAGAATGAGCGGACACCCGCAGGAACACTCGCCCCAGCAGGAGCAATCCTCTAACGTTAGACACATACCGATCTTCGTGGAAGGCAGAGACGAGCCAGTGATAAATAAGAACGTCGATCATGGAACTCATTTCGGTGAGACAAAGCAGGCCTACGTGCCACCTCCCCCCAAACCTCACGTAGACAGAGAACAGTATTTCGCCGATGACACTCCGCACGGCTTCCACCACCCGCCAAATTTCTCCAGATCCTTCGCCACGCCGTTCAACAAAGGCTTCAGGCAGGGACCGCAGCCGTTCTCTCAACAGAAGATGTACCCACAGAACGCGTTCGCTCGAGGCACGTCACCGCAAAGGTCGCAATCTCCCAAACCGCAGATGCATCCCGAGGAGCATTTCGTGAAAGTGCCCGTGTATCACGACCAGGCCGCACCTCCGTCCAAGCCCAAACCGAAGCAGGCCTCGCCCCAACCGAAGCAGCCCTCGCCCCAAAGAGCCACGCAGTCCCCGCCGCAGCACCCCGCGCCACCGAAGACTCCGCCCCAAGCCCCTCCACAGGCGCCGCCAAAACCTGCCGCCAACGACCCCATCACTATGATCCTCAGTATTCAAACCGACGTCCTAAACCTCATGACCGATGTCGAAAACTTTACCGGCACCAAAAAAGACAAAAAGTACATATACCTAGATGAGATGCTGACCAGGAATCTCATTAAATTAGACAACATAGAAACGGACGGCAAAGAGAACATTCGGCAGGCGAGGAAGGAGGCGATCAAGTGTATCCAAAAATGTATAGCTGTGTTAGAAGCCAAAGCCGAAAAGGGTAACGCGACTCCACAGCCGCAAGACGTAGAAATGCAAGCTGCAGATGAAAAGGCGGCTGAACAAGAATCTGTACAAAATGGTGACGTAGAAATGAAAGAGGAGAACAAAGAAGTCAAAGAGGAAGCTAAAGTAGAACAGCCAGCACAGGAAATGCCGGAAAATACAGAAACGGCCAATACTGATGCTGCAAAACCTATAGAAGCTGAAAACAAGCTAGATGCTGATAAATCTGAGCCTTCAGCAGAACCTACAGCGACCGATAATAAACAAGAACCAGCTAAAGTTGACGCTGAATCGGTTAAAAATGAAACAACACAACCACAAGTGGCGGACACGCGGCCGAAGGACACCAAAACTCCCGAACCGGAAACGAAGCCGGTTGAACAGAAGGAAGCTGAAAAGAAAAGCCCCAAAAAGGTCACGAAAGTCGTGAAGAAACGCGACAAGAGCAAAGACAAGAATGTCAAAGACGCCAAAGAGACGGCGAACCAGGAAACGGCGAAAGATAACAAAGAAACGGAGAAAAGTAACGTAGATATTGAAAAAGATAGCAATAAGCAAGAAAATGTAGATAAAATAGAGACGATGCAAGTGGACGCCAAGGGGGACAAGGAAACTATGGAAGTCGATGGTGCTGCTAGTCAATAAATTTAGTTTGCGTTAGAGAATTTGTGTAGATACAAGAATACGCGCACGGTCCATCTATTCACCTTCTGCCGTCGCTTGTCACAGTGTTGCAACGTTATGTTTGTAAATTATAAGTTTTTATTATTGTGACGCAGATGCTGTCCGCTAGGATTCGATGGTCTCCTGTTATTTAAATCCTTATATTTAATAATTTATTGTTTATCGTACGTGATAACAACATTTTCTCAATAAACTATAAATTTGCATAACGGCTTTTATTTATAATCCCTTGAAATATTACTAATTACTATTACAAAATCAGTTTCAAGATGTAAAATCTATTCTTTACAATACATACTGCTAATAAAGCGCTTGATTAGAGTAATTAAGCAAGTAATATTGATCAAAAACACTATATAATAAACATAAATAAAAGTAGTTAATATAGCTATTACTACGATCTACGATGAACGAGTTTTTGTTGATTCGAAATCCTATTAAACTACCTTGTTAACACAATAAATAAGTACACATACGTTATAACTAGTGTTAAAGATTTGAGTATTTAACAAATAAACTACTGTATCGATTTCAAAATGCCTTTGGAAAGCTACATTATCATTGAGTAATGTAAAAAACACCAATGTATTATAACCACTTTTCTTGCGAATAAATTCATTTCATTTCAATGTATAGGCTTTATTTATTACTAGAATTAATTAAATAGAACTCATTAAAACCATACAAAATTGTCATAAAATTTATTTCACTGTAGGCGCCGCACTATGTGTTAGAAACACTGATTTTGTCATGATAATTTTTTTCAAAAATCTTATGGTCGTTATCATCACAAACACCAGAGTGAAAGTCCTGCATTGATCCAACTTCCAGTTTTTCATATATTTCATTCTAAAGTTTGCCTATATCCGGGCGGTGAAATTCGTAAAATAATGTTTAAAAAAAGTAAACTTGTAAATGGAATTTTAATTTACATAACCTTTCTACTGAAGACTTCTTTATATTTTAGACATCGCCTTACACGGCGCGCTGCTGAAAGAATTATTCATAGAACAAAAAAAGGGCGTGTGTGCGACGAGCACACGTCTTCCGAAGATTATCCCTATAAATATGCAAAGTTAGAAACTATTCATTCTGTAGTTTTATCATTAAGAATTTTATTGTATACATTTGGATAAAATGGTTTTCTTTCAATAATTCATTTTCATGTACTTTTATTTCATCCAAAGAATCTTACTGAATAGTCTACCAGCGCCATATGCAGAATTTTAATGTGGATGAAATATTATTTTTTGATCGATATCACATCAAGACATGAATAAATGTGATCTATACTTATATTATAAAGCTGAAGAGTTTGTTTGTTTGTTTGAACGCGCTAATCTTGGGAACTACTGGTCCGATTTGAAAAATTATTTCGGTGTTAGATAGCTCATTTATAGAGGAAGGCTTATAGGCTATATATATCATCACGCTACGACCAACAGGAAGTGGAGCCACGGGGGTGAAACCGCGCGGAGCAGCTAGTATTAAATATAGGTATTAATATGATAGTTCCTCAGTTAAGTTAAGAGTGGGCTACAGAAATCTACATAGCAAACATTCATATTAAAAAAAGGTTGCTACAAAATCGAGATGGTGATCGAGATGTAAACTGCACCTAGCTTACAAAATAGGGATCAGATTGATTAAGAAATAAAACACACATATTTTTTATAATATAATATATTAATGATTATATGCGAAAAAAAACTAAATCACAGCTTATAACAATTGTTCTATCTATACAAATATAATAGTATCTAATATATTAATTAGCTTAAAGAACACAAAATAAAATATTATCACTTAATATTTTCTGATTTTAAATCATTTTCAAATAAAAACATACCATAAATGAATTTTATAGAAAAAATAAAACAGTTACATTTATGAGATAACATGATTATGATTATACATTATTTTTATCAGTCTTAGCCTTAGAACATTATAAGCATACACAAACGAACAGTTCATCTAAATTCTATGTACATAATTTTATGAAATCTAGTTATAGGCAAAGTTCTTGCGAAAGCGTGTTTTTTGATGATTTGGTAAATTTTGTGGCGGCTTTTTGTGATATTACAGTTTATAGGAACCTTTTTTTTATAAGCCACTAACTAACACATTATAACAGTCATGCCATTTTACAAACAGGCTGTATTCCAATTTTTGCTGTTTTTTTTTACAAATGTAATATGTACAGTTCGATTCAAACTTAATGGCGGTTCGGAAGTTAGCTGCGAATGCACGAGCGCGCAGGTATCCGAGCCTTAACGTTTCGGTAATATCTAAAATTGTTTTCTGCGCATCGGATCGTACGATGTTCCGAGCCGCCATTAAGGTTGAATCGTACTGTACTAGGAAAAGATTTTATTTATTTTTGGCAATTTTCAATTTTGTCACGAATTTTCACAGTAACAGATTAAGCAAACATTTACACATAACACAGTAGACAAACAATGTATACGTAACAAGGTTTTATGTTTTAACTAGTACATTCTGGCGCCACTCGGGTCATCAAAACCGACACTTTTCCTGTAGCATAACACAGTATACCATTATTACTATATTCACTACAGTCACTCCCACTCTTTCATAACGCGATCCCAGTCCTCATCAGCGATAAACGGTTTATCGATACACGATATCATATATTCCCCGCACAGCACACACTCACTCGCCACTATGTCGTCTATTTCGTTTCTCAACACTTCCCGTAAAGGTAGTCCACTAGATGTCACTGTAGATAGCTCTATGTTCGATAGAACTGCCAGTTGGCGCTGTAGGTCTGTTAGTTTGTTTCTACGCGCTGGTGCTGTGGAGAATTTGATTATTAAATTTGGTGTAGAACTTCGATAAGGATGCTTACCAATAATGTGCATGTGTAGCGTGAAATGTGTTTGTAAAGAACCAATCATATCGCTTCGTATGGTTTGAAGTGTTTGAAGCACATTTTTGGAGGAAAAGCACCTTAATAATTGTTTACTTTGAGGTTGAAACTAATATACCTAATTATAAAGCACTGGAGGCTGTGTGTGTGCAACGAATTTATTAATTCTGTGTTTATCGTATAGGTTTGTGTGCGTTGTGTGCGTGTGTGTGAGCAAGTTTTGTGTGTGTGTGTGTGAGTGTTGTGTGTGGTGTGTGTGCGTGTTGTGTGTGTGCGTAGCTTGTTTTTGAAGTGAAACTTCTTTATCGGGGTTAGAAAAAAATTTAGTGTAATATTTTTTCGTTACGCGCGACATTTTTGCGTTACGCGCCATCTTTTTCTTATCCCTACCACGCGTGATTCGACGTATTTCTGTAAAGTTGCATATAGTAAATTATTTTTTGAAAAATAAGGTCATAAAGAAGTTTCACTTCTTACGTGTGTACACTAGTTACTAGTACACGCACACATTTTTTTATTTATTAGCGTACATACGTACGTATGTGTGTGTGTGTGTATGTGAGTAAGTTTTATTGTGTGTGTGTGTGTGTGTGCACACTCACGCAGCGCGGGCTGTATGTGCGCGAGCAGGCAGTCGGTGTGGAAGCGGTGCGCGCAGGGGAACAGGTAGAAGGGCCGCAGCAGTAGGGCGATGTCGCACACGCGGCACACGTCCGTCACCGACACGAGCACGGAGCGGTTGCGGAACGACTGGATCTCGTTGCGCACCTGCAAATTATGAGAGATTTTAATACGTGTGAAATTTTATAGGTAACTAGCAAACCGGGCGAACTCCGTTTCGCCACCAGATACATCTTTTCTTTGCTATAAACCTCACAGAGTCCGAGACTTTTCGAACAAATGCAAAACCGTGGAAATCGGTTCGTGCGACTTATTTTTATATAGTAGACTTATAGGTTTTCCGCCCGCGGCTTCGCACGCTTTGTCTAATAAATTTTACATATACTAAAACCTTCCTCTTGAATCACTCTACCTGATAAAAAACGCATCAAAAACCGTTGCGTAGTTTCAAAGATTTAAGCATACATAGGGACAGAGAAAGCGACTTTATTTAACACTATGTAGTAATATATTCAAAATGAAAAAAAAAACAACATATTTTGAAAAACCTACAGCCTAATAATTCTAAATGGAATACGCAAGTTATGTGTGTGTCGTGGTCATATCGTAGATTTGCTCATTTCATGATATGATCGATCATTTCGTGAAATGGCCGCATTTCATGAAATGCTCGAATGTCTATTGGCCACATCATGATGTGGTTTGGGCAGA
The DNA here is from genome assembly GCF_061535395.1 of Colias eurytheme. NCBI lineage: Eukaryota > Metazoa > Arthropoda > Insecta > Lepidoptera > Pieridae > Colias > Colias eurytheme. The sequence continues at coordinate 11,235,477 of NC_142987.1, forward strand.
TCAATGATAAGAAATCGTTTCTCGATATGGCCAACTAAACGCGCGGTTTTTTCATGAAATGATCAAAATTATTTTATCATATCGTAAAATAGTTACATTAATTATTGGTAGAGGCGCTGCAAGCGCTGTGTTTATGTGATAAGATGGCGGCCGCCGGCGAAAATTTAATTATTCGCAGTTTAAAACTTCATAGTTCATTTTATTACAATATGAAGAAAGTCATAGCAAATAATTTACGACGAAGAGGTTCGAGTACTATGGAAAATGCGGATATCTTATATTGAGGAAAAAATGCGTCTAAAATCCTTTACATAAATATATTTATATATCCTATGTTATTATAATTGTTCCTTTTTTAAAAAGCGATTCGCTTCTGGCACTCGCCGGCCGCTACCGCGGCACGCTCGCTTTGCTCGCTCGGCTCGTGCGTTCTTTATTAAAGTCTAACCTAACCTAACCTAAATGTTTTCTATTGCAAAAACCATTCGCTTCTGGCATTCGCCGGCCACTGCCGTGGCACTAACTTATATGACAATAAACAAGTTCTAAAAATATTCAGAATTTTTTAATGTTTTATGGACTTTATATATTTTATACGATCTGGCCAAATGTGGATGACCATATCGTGAAACGTTGACGATTTAACGATCTGACCAAACCATGTTGGCCATTTCATGAAATGCGACCATTTCGTGAAATGGCCACTCATATCATGAAATGATCAAATCTACGATATGACCACGACATGTGCACAATCAAACTCAATATAAATGTCGCTGAGACGCTCATAATGCGCGCACAGTCGAGCGGAGCGGCAACGTCGCGCCAGCCGTTCGTCATGTGCGCACAATCAAACGGAGCGGCAACGTCGCGTCGCTCGTCATGTGCGCAATGTCGCGCCAACCGCTCATATTAATTTGTAATAAAATAAATATACTTACGCATTCCGCAGATTTTGTCGCATCCTCCATTTCCACTTTTAATTCTTCTATCTGATTGTTGTATTCCTGAAAGTAATTACATTTACATTATTAACTTAAGCATATTTTTAATATTTAAAACATGAAGAAATGTTTATTATTGGAAATATTTAGCTTATTTTTTCAGTGATTTAAATATAACACAATACAGATTTTTTTTAATTAAGTAGAACCGAATACACGCTGACAAGTGCCTTCACATAAAATTTTCTAGAAAAAAGAATTCTTTTAAATCAGCTTACACGATTAATCATAAACCTGTTAAGGAAGTGTCAGTAGTTCGTGATCTAGGTGTATTATTTGACAAAAAACTAAACTTTTCAAACCATATTGATCATATATGTTCTAAAGCTTGGCAGATGTTAGGTTTTATAAAACGGAATACAAAAGATTTCAGAAAAGCAAGTACGATAATTTGCCTATTTAGTGCCCTAGTTCGTAGTCTATTAGAATATGCTAGTACGATTTGGAATCCGCATTATCAAATTCATATAGGCCGCATTGAACGCCTACAGAAAGCTTTCACAAAGTACTTAGCTTTTAAGGATCACCGTATCTCGTATAGGGCAGCTTATAAAGATAGACTGGATCACTTTAAATTAAACTCTTTGGAAAATCGCCGTCGTTTACTCGATTTATATACATTGCATAAAATTATTCATGGGAACCTTAGCTCTAACCTAATTATGTATTTGAATTTGTCAGTTCCACGCTCTATTCCACGTTACGGTGTTTCTAGTACTTTTTGCCCAAGTTTATCCCGTACTAATTTAAAAAAGAATAGTCCATTTAATAGGTTAATGAAAACGTACAATAGTGTTACCAATAAAAGAAATAGCTTACAACAACATAGTAATAACGTTGACATTGACATCTTTCACGATAATTTTTATAGTTTTAAAAATAAAATAGTAAATTTTATTCAGTGACTGTGTTGTATTTTTGATGTATTTGATGTATTTGACATATTTTATTTTATAGTACGGGAGCCAGGAACAGATTTTATGACCAAGTTCCTCTCAAGCGGTAATTAGTAAAATGCATCAAAGTATAGTATTATGAAGCCTCGTGAACGTCAGCTGGAGCTCGGTTGGGGGGAAGAGCGGTTGTAGCCTCCCGTATCAGCTGACGGTTTTTCCACCAAGATACAGCCAGCTGACCTATATATTTATCCATAGTTACATATAAGCTATCATTAGGTAAATTTTTGTTTGAGAGGAAATCACGGAAAATAATTTTTTCTTTAAATTTAACTTTCATGTTCGAGTCGCCAGCTGACGTATAATACACCATGTTGTAACCAGCTGATTATTTTTTTTCGTTGAGATATTGGGTTAGCTACAATTTGACAAATTTTTAGCTGAGAGGAAATGAATGAATGAATGTATTTTTTTTCCTACGTGCGTGGGAGGCTACAACCGCTCACCCCCCCAACCGAGCGCCAGCTGACGTTCACGAGGCTTTATAATACTATACTCTGATGCTTCTGACGAATTATCTCTTGAGAGGAAATAATGAACCCAATTTGCACCTGGCTCCCTAACCATTATGTGTTTTATGTGTTTTTATTAATTTGTATTGTATTTTATATGTTAATTGAATTGCCATGTTTTAATTGAATTTTATATATTTTTTATTTCATGGATATTTAAAATTTCAAAATTTTAATCATGTTATCATTGTAGTATTAATTTGATGTATTCTTGATAAATTTTTAATTATGTGATGAATTTTATGTTTTATATTTATTTTTTTCGTCAATGGATGATAAATTTGATTATGTATTTTTAGACTTTTAAAACTGAAAAATTTTAAGACATTTTTTTTTTATAATTGTTGTATACGCCTGCTTTATGGCCAATTCAGTTTATGAAATAATTATTAATGTATGTAAATTGTATTAATTGAGTCATTATTGGTGTGTCTAATAAATAAATAAATACACTATTAATAAAAAAGAAACAGCAATTTAAATCACTAATGCTTGACTTTATCAATAAAACAGTAATTTAAATATTAATGGTTGACTATTAGTTTATACAAATCAAAAAAATATTTATGTTTACCTCTAAGCTCTGACAGATCGGTTCACTAAAATGGTCTATAGTGGTGAGATCGCTAAAGAACGGCAGGATGTCTTCAATCTTGATGAGCGAACACTCCTCTAGGAGAGCCATCGCTTCCTTTATATCCTGGTTCTTTGTTATTATGTGTTCCGCTGTAATAATTATTATGAATTTAAAAAGACCATTCAAATGGTATTGTCATGTTCATTTTTTTAATGGAATGAAAAAATATCGTAATAAACGTACAGACTGTAAAAATAGTAAAACTATTCACATACAGGTAGAAATAATTACAATTAAAAATTTCTCAATAATTATAATTATTTTATAGATAAATTTTTCACAGTAAATTGGCTATTTCGTTGAACAAATATAAATCAATTTTAGTATCATACATGGTAGGTACATAATACATTGTTTTCTGCTTGTGAATTGAGTGAATGAAATGTTTAAATTGGATTTAATAATTATCTATATCAATACAAAAGCAGACAGATAGACAATCTTCTTCTTCATAGATACTGCTTTCCGAATCGGTGGTAAATCTTGATAAACTTGAGCGTCTTCAAAATTTCTGTATTAGATTTATTTTCGGCCTTCGAAAATATGACCATGTTTCTTCTTTCAGGAAAAAGCTCAAGTGGCTCCCTATCCGACTTCGCCGGGATCTACACTATTTGCAACTACTGTTCCGTATCCTTTTTAATCCCTCCGCTCCCTCCTACCTCAAATCCAATTTTTCCTTCTTGCACAATGAAAGCTATTCACTTCGCTCTGAGGACAGACTTATCTTGCGTGTTCCATGCCGACGCACAAATTTCTATGGCAAGTCATTCGCAGCAATATCCGTGAATTTATGGAATTCTCTGCCATTAAACATTCGGCAAGCCCAGACCGCTTCGGGGTTTAAAAATCTTGTGAGACAACACTTTCTCTCTGCTGTTGATCCGGATCAGTAGTATTCTTTTAATATTTTACATGTATGTGGTATATATTTTATTGAATATCAGTGTGTTTCCTTCAGAATATATATTTATATTATTTATGTATAGTTATATATAATTTGTATGTATAGGTACCTATTTATTTTATTTATGTATGTCTATGTAGATTTATATCTATTATCCTTGTACATGTATATATATATATAATATAGATATGTATGTATGTAGATATGTATATAGATATGTATTATTTTATGTAGATATATATTATAATATGTTTTATACATGTTTGAATGATAAAACCTCTTTATTTTTCTGTTTTTCTTGCTACTATTATTATTATTATTATTTTTTTCTCTGTTCTCGTCCCGCCATTTTAGTGACCTCTTTGCTTGTTACCTTTTACCGTGGTTGCCTGGTAGAGATCACTACTTAGTGATAAGGCCGCCAAGTTAATTGTACTCTGTTTTTAGATGTAATTAATTCTAAGGTTTCCTATTTGTACAATTAATTCGTGTAAAATAAATAAATAAAAATAAATAAATAAATAAATAAATGTTAAAAATATGTATGACGATTCAAAAGTGCTTCTAAAAGAAGTCTAATTGAATAAATAAATGCTTGAGTTCGACAAAACATATTAATTTTAAATTCAATTTATTGCATATGCTATGTTAATTGTTATCGCATATCTTATGCATATTTAATTGGCGTAGCTTAATATTTATTCATCTCAAAAATTGTATCACTAGCTGTAAGGTACTTTATCATAAATAAATAAATAAATATTTAATTCAATAAACAAACAAACATACCAACACCAAGCCACAATCGTTTCTGCGTGCTAACATCATCAGGCATAGCGGCTACACTCTTAGCCAGCGATACATCCACATCTAAGGCCAACTCTAGAGCAGCTTCCCACAGCCCTAGGAGTGCTGAGAGGGTCACACAGGCTTCTGAGAGACCGTTCTCGCGACATAATCTGGAAATTTTAACGGGAGAATAAAATAAGTGTTGTTATTTAGTCTATGGTAAGCAGTCTTATCAATAAGTCTCTTTATAAAAAAAAGACGGGTTGCACTGGGGGAGTGCCGGCAGAAGTGAAAACTTGATTATTAACGTTGAGCATGTTTGATATTTTGGAATGGTATTTCGTCTTACGCTTTTTCGATCAGGTCACGTGTCCTGACGCGAGTTTAAGATTTTATACCCATTACAGAAAATGTGCTCAACGCCGCTAAAGAAGTTTTCACTTCAAAAAAATTAAAAAAATATACGCAATGGGCAGTAAGAATTTTTTCTATAAAAAAATATGATGAAAATTATATCAATTTGTTTATCTTATGTATAAGTTTAAAAATAAATAAAAACTGATTGAGTTTTCTAAAATTAATAATTATATTATAGATTTACAAATATTTATAAAAACTTCTGCAATGAAAAGAGAGTCGCTACACTTTCGTAAAAATTTTTATGACAAATAGCATGATAATATTAGAGACTAAGTATCAGATGGCCCTTTTGCTTGATCTGACATAAAAAAGAACCTACCTCAGAGCATAATGCACATCGTAATTCACCATCGTGACATCTTGCCCCTGCCTCGCCAGGTACCTCTTCAATGCCGGCTTATCACTTTCCACGTACAATGTCAAAAGGTAGTTATGTATTGCTTTATCTTTCACATTATAGTTCTGAACCATAAACTCCAAGTATCTTGTTATCTCTGACGAATGTTTGTCATCATTTTCACAGGATAAAAACGCAGGCAGCAGTTTGGAAGGACTCAATCTTGGCCCTTGAGCAATTAGCGCGTCTACCGTATTCTTCGGCGTCTCCTCCATCAAAACTGGCGCGAATTGGTAGAAAAGTTCCGGTTTCTTCAACGATTGAAGCATATTTAGCGCTTCCAAGAACGATTTCCTGTACACATGCTGAGCTACCACATTTTCATAGTCCTCATTTATCACTGTCAATTTGATCAGGTTCTGTTTGTCCCCGTGAGATGACATCAAGTCGTAAACAACTGATTTCACGTGTTGCATACATTGCACAACTTTCGGTTGAAGGAGGAACACCTCAAAATCGCTTTGCAGCTGATGATATTCTTGGGAATCTTCTTTCCCCGAACGCCTTAACGATCCGAGCTGAGATAAGTACAGCTCAGTCATCCAGATCACAATCATTGAAATTAGAGTCTTATCATCATCGTTTAGAGCTTCTAATCGCTTGCCCAAGTATACTTTTAGCGCATTTACTTGATCTACTTCGAGAAACTTGAGACAGATAGTCTCGAAACTGCTCTGCGTTTCCGCGAATACCTCAGCGCTTTTATCGTAATCTCCCTTAGCGAATAGCAAATCAGCTTGTTTAACATTTATAATGTCAATGAATGCGGGGTTATTTTGGCAATATTCTTTCGCCAGATCGAACTGTTCTTTATCAGAATATATCCTCCATACATTCCTTTCTTCCTTATTAACTTTGTATCGGAATACTGCTTTGTCCGTGACGGCCCAAATGGTTCGTCTTGCTGGATCTTTTACAATGTTTTTCAATTTGCCGTGGATTTCGGAATATCTATCTTCGTAAACCAATTCTTGGTTCAGAAGTGATACAGCTTTTACTCTGTCGGAATACATGAGTAAAGCGTGGAATTCGGTTAACACAAAGGACAGAGGAGTATTCTCTTTGCCGTCTTTGTGAGACGGATAGTTGATTAGTTCGCTTTGCGTAAATAGAGAGTTGGAATTTTGTTGTGAACTGGGATCCAACTGTAAAAAGCATTAAAATGTATTGAAATAATATTTTTCTGCATAATTACCTTGTCTTCTAACTAATTAGTATTGTAACTTAATAAATAATCACTTGTTCAAAACTTTTACAGCCTTATTTACAAACATTATAACATCAGACATATTGTAAAATTTGTTCAAACTAAGAAACATATAATAATTTTTTAAAACCCTAAAAACCATCCATTTATGAGAAGAAAAATATTTTACCTGTCCATAAAAAATCCCAGGTTCCGTGAGCCAAGCAAATGTTTTGGGGTTGCTATTCTTATCGAAATAGAACTGCAATTTGGAATATTTCAGCGTAGATGGTATTTCCTGAAACCCTGTCTCTGGTGTTGTGAGATACGAATGGAATATCGACTGTAGGGATGGTTTCTCGTCCGAATACATCGCATGTCCTATGAACTGGTAGAGGCGTGTCGGCGTAGTGACGAATATAAAGAATTTGCTTGTATTGTTTACTCTGTGGAACTGGATGCCCGTGATCGGTGTGTCCGCGCCTTGACCGACGTCAAAAATCTGCATTGATGTAATATTCAATTTAAAACAATTATTTGTTTCATAATAAAGTAGTTAACTAGTATAAACGCGATTTTTGGTATGAATGTGTAATTGTTACTCTTTAATGCAAAATTAACTGAACAAATTTTGATAATAATTGGTGGTGTAGGTTATATACCAAAAAACATATATAAGCTAATGGCTAAATAAATACTTTCGACCAACGCGCAAAACCGCGCGGCATAGCTAGTATAGTAATAAAAACATGATAATTTAATTATCAAGAGAATTTACATGTTAGATTCAAACAGTTACATTTAAATATACAGGGTGTCCCATTGTTGGTATACTAAGCTCAATGGAGGTTATAGTTTAGCATACGCTGAGTACGTAAAAAATACTTATAAAATTCCAGACGCATTTTTTTTTTCAAAAAAGATGAATTCTTAAAACTCTATGTGTATACTCATAACAAGCAACCCGCCCAACTTTGCCACCAGCATGTGAGCTATCGTTAAAGATTATGATTTCATAGACAAAATGCTCACATTAGAGAAGCGGTATATGCCGGCTGCATGAAGCTAGAGAAGAAAACATGGATTTTCAGGAAAAATTTCGCAAAAAATTTTTGACGTAATTTTGTTGTTTAAGAATTTTTTCCTGATCAGTGTATGCAAAACTACAAGGCCCTTCGCACATTTGTATACCAATAGTGGGACACCCTGTATATCTAGTACAAGAGCAGGAGCAAATCATGTTATAGCAATTTATTAGTATGGTATCCATTAACATTTAACATTATTTTAACAAATATAAATAAACTAGATTTGCGCCCGCGGCTTCGCCCGCGTTTTCAAAGGAAAACCCGCATAGTTCCCGTTCCCGTGGGATTTCCGGGATAAAACCTATCCTATGTGTTAATCCAAGTTACCCTCTATATGTATGCTAAATTTCATTGTAATCAGTTCAGTAGTATTTGCGTGAAAGAGTAACAAACACACACACACATACATCCTCACAAACTTTCGCATTTATAATATTAGTAGGATTTTAATTACCAATCCATCAACTTCCTTCCCTCCATAAATGGGTAAATAATTAGGCAGCTTGCAAGTAACAATTAATTATGTTAAACATAATGTTTAAAAAATGTGATACAAGATAAACAGTAACAGCCGTACAAATAAAAACTTGCTTATTCAAACCTTATGCAATGCATAGATATGATAAGAATAAATAAAGAATAAGGATGTCATAATTTCTTACAAATAAATTTGGAATAACGTCGATGTATCTATGCTCACGCTATGCAATAGGCGCGAAGCGGCAACGTCGCAATTCATTCACAAAATTATGAAAAACATTGAAATTGTCTACGGTTAAGCCTTGGTGCTGTCATTTTGCTGACGTTTGACTTCGTCGAATTTGTTGTGAAGTTTCATCATACGATGTTCTGTTTATTTATTTTTTAATATTTATTGGAAATAATTTAAATATATCATTAAATATGCAAGCAAATGATAGATAACGCGATCCGCTATACGAAGATAAACCCACCTTGAGATAGAGAGTTGCCAAATAACTGGTACTCAAAACATACAACTCCAGGCTAAGAAGATTTATATTTTCAACGAAAGTGTATATATTATTGTGATAAGTTTAGAAATAAGTTTTATGTATGTATGGTTTGGCGCATGTTGTAAATAAATAAATCATTATAAATATCAAAAGGGTTTTTCATAATTTCGTATATTTTGACATTTCATACAAAATTTTCCATTTCAATAGGTACGTAATGAAATTATTAATTTGCTCAACTTTTTCTACTTCTCGTATTACTCTCATTGCTATTATCTCAAATTTAGATTGAAAATTGCTTCTAAAACTTTTAAAACACAGCACAATGTACTAAAAGATATGTTATAATTCGGTTATGTCAGACTTATACTAGGGTGGTAGCCGTAATAAGGACGGAATAGCATTAGTATGAATACTTATTACGAAGTTATACTAGGTTACATTTATTTCGTGTTTATTTGTATGATTTTTCCTTATTCTTAGTTTATTCTTTGCATAAAATGTTATAACTCGTTTATTTGTACGGCTGTAAATGTTGATAATGAAATTATTAGCTATGTAGTACAATCATTATTACACATACAAAATGCAAGCAAATGAGTCACAGATTGATTACTTTTTTTTCTATGTTTCACATTTCACTGATTTCAAATTTTAATACCCGGAACCAGACTAGGAAATATTAATGCCTCAGCCCCCGGAATCACAGACACAATAGAAAATTTATTGTGTCGTGGCCCGATCGGTCCGCTCGGTGGTCAAGGGGTTAAAAGTGTACTTTTTTGATAAATGCTCTATGTAATATTGAAATGCTTTATATAATTACTTGTGCACACATCATACCTGTCTCCAATACTGCTGGCTGGCAGTAAACATCTTGTCACTCTCTGCCTCCAACTCCATTTCAAGAATATGCCCCTGCGAGGTTCCCAACAATATCGGACCAGTAGTAGTTGTTGACTTATTCTCGTAATTCCACCCGACTTCTGTCACCTCATAGTTCCGTGATTTACTCACAGACTTCAGTTTATTACTCTTACGATGTAGATACACTAGTTCTGGACTCCCGTCTTTGTTTCTAGCCGCAAACGCCAGAAGCAAATGGTGTCCGAGTGGATCAAGGAATATTGATGTTAGTTTCGAATTCGGTTGCACACTTTTTGTGTACTGGATTTCTGTAATCAATTTGTAATTCAAGCAACACAATGGGATTTATTTTATTGTTGTGTTTGTTGTCTATTGAAGAAAAATACCCTGGAGCTATACTAGTGGCTCATAATAGCAATGGTTAAGTTAATATAAAATTGAAATCAATTTAAAGAGTTAATATAATTAAAACTAAAAGACAATGACAAAGATGATAAATTGATCATCAAAACACTTTGGAAATTAGCCAATCAATAGATAATTATTGTGGTAATTGTTTTTCTTGTTACTTTATTTTATTACTTTAAATACAACTGTATATGTTTGGACATAGATTACATACCTTCATGTTGATCTGGCATCTTTAAATCCAATCTAAATAGCTTCCCATTCGCCATCGCCAATACTAAATAGTCGCTAGAAACTGCGACATGAGTGATCAAATCCGATGGGTTAAAATTCATTTTCTGTTTAGAAAACAACGGCGTGTTATCTTCTAATTGCATGTTTATGTATCCAGAAGAGGTCATTTGGTCTGATACTGTTACAGGCCGCTGGGAAACCTGCGAAGCCTGCTCGTACTGGTCGAATATAGATGTCATTTTGTTTATTTTCTGAACCCGGAGTGAAAAAAAATCCTTAACTCAACATACAGGATAAAGGACTCTCTCCTTTTTACAAAACACACTCTTAAATGCCCAAAAGTTATTACTTTTATTTACTTTTACAATTTTTATTTAAATGTAAGATAACTCATTCCCGAAAAATAACAAGGCAAGAAGGGAGTAATCAGTAATCAAAATAATATGTCAAATCACAAATGTCAATAATTTTTCTGTTGCACAGATAAATGATAATATAATACCATACAGTGACAGATAAAGCGTGTTATATTCAAACTTGGTTATCATCCCCGTTTTCCAATTACAGCACTAGAGCGCATTATGCGGCATAATGCTTAACGTTGAATGTTCCAACTACAGCAACGCTTCGCACAATCGAGCACTAGAAAAAGTAATGCGCGTGAATTGATGCGTGCAATCGATTTATCGTTAGTAATTATTAATTGTTGGAAAAAAATTTAAAGCTTTCGTTTCATTGTAGTTTTTTCGAAATAATCAAAGTTAATTCAAATTGTTTTAAAAAAATAAATATAAGCATGGATCAAGGTACAAACATTGAAAAAAATGTTAATGAAATAATCAAAATCCAAATTACTTAAAATAACCGTAAATATTTTTCGACCAATTATTATGTATACTGTACTTTATTTACACATTAACTATCTATTGCTAACATAAGAATATTTTTTTTTGAACACTGAACTTAGCGCAACCTGCTGGTGCGTTTCACGTTCCAATTAAGCATCAGCATAATTCGGCATTGTGCGGCACTGAGTCGCATTATGCTCTGTAATTGGAAAACAACCAAGGCTATAACTTATAATCATATAATGCAAACATGATACAGTATAATTGTGAGTAATGACTATGCATATATATGTAGTTTACGCAATAATGGCACAGTATTACCATCCTACAGTATGGCGACGAATGTACTTGTGCAGAGAAACGGAGGGGAACTGGCGGGGGGTCGGGCGACGCGGGCCGCTTAATGCAATCACGCTGAGTTTGCATTAACTATCGCGAAAGGACGACGCAGTCGTATTTTTTGTGTAATAATTTTATTATACATAGGTACTTACATATTCTATTATGACGCGCAAAAACTGTTCCGTTTACGGATGTAAATCTACATTGAAATCCCAGAAGGAAACAATATTTCAGAAAGATTGTATTAATTGTATCTGTTGAATTAAAATCAAAGCTATGTATATGTTGTCCTCATTATTTTCTTATCAGATTGTACATCCCAATGCGAATGCATTACTTAGTTAAATGGTATAATATACAATTAAGAACATCCAAAAATAAAGTGTCCACGTAAATAATATTTAGCAGTGCAATATCACAACAAATAATTTAATAATCATCAATTACATCAGATTTAATAATCGCAATTATTTTGAATGTACATATGAATAAATGATTTCATCATAATATTAATAATCAAAATTGTTTTATTTCCCATTTGTTGCAACCCTAGCGTATTTTCGTGTGGCAGCGTAAGTACCTACGCTGGCGGCGGCATCGCGCGACATCAAAGGCGATTCCTTACTGTAGGATAATGGTCTATATAATCCTAAATCAATAAAAATATTGTATCCACTATCTATAAAATTTTAATTAATATGAAAATTTTAGCTAATATGATGACATTGACAAGAGCCAACTGGCAAGTGGCATTTGAGTTTTGACATTCAATTTTCGAATAATATAAACATTCAACCACCATTCAACAAGTGTCGGTATTTTGCGGTTTCATTTTTCGCATATCTACATTAATTTTTATGCTTTTCTAAGTGTACGGAATGCTTTTACAGATTATCGTTTATATATAGTTTAATTATTTAGGGCGTAAACAATATTTAAAAAGCGTCTCAGTATATTTACTTCTCTAATCTTTTATTCATATCATTACGTATCACCAAAAGTTTGGTAAAACATTTAAATTCGTTCTGACCTTGAGAATTATCATTATCATTATAAATTGTTATCCATTCCGTGCGTGTTCGTGAAACGGTTTCGTTGTGTATTTTAATTGTAAAGAAACGCAATGGCAGCTAGTGCATTAAGTAAAACAACAAAAACTACAGGTATGTATTATCTAATTTCCTACCTAAACTACGCAACAATTGTATGGAAAGAAGTTCATATATTTTCCTTCACTTAAAATCCTGATATACATATAAGGATCTATATAACCCATCTGGATGAAGACATAGTTTTCTTAATTTTTATTTGATTGGTCATTATGTCTAATTGCTTTAGTAATAATCATATATGATAGTTTCTAAAGGCTTGTTTTTTTGCTTTTTCCTGTCTTCATATTTTAATTAAACTTGTTACAAATTGGATACATATTTTAGGGATTATCAAATATCAAAAATAATTTAGCTTCAAACTGTCATTATTAATGCATTGGCTTATATTTCAAGCTTATAATGCCATGCAGTATATTCCAGTAGTCCATACATATTACATAATCTGATAGATAATTATCAAACTTGATACACACAGTAACTCATTTCGTCTATTTACAAGTAAACTGGTTTTAAATTGGCTACTTATTTACTGTTTTGTAGTTAAATTAACGATGATGCAGTCTAATAATTTTTATCATGATACCTGTAAACTCATGTTTATCCTAATCAAGTTTATCCAAAATCTGTTTTTATAATATAAATAATTTGTATAATAAGCTTTTCATTTACATTTGCAAACAAAATAATAATGTTTATTTTATATAATCAATGAGGTTGAAGCAAATGAGGTATTATATACACTACTAGCCACACCGCGCGGTTTCACCCGCGTGGCTCCCCTCCTGTTGGTCTTAGCGTAATGATATATAGTCTATAGCCTTCCTCGATAAATGGGCTATAAGACCGAAAGAATTTTTCAAATGGGACCAGTAGTTCCTGAGATTAGCGCATTCAAACAAACAAACTCTTCAGCTTTATAATATTAGTATAGATTAACAATACCCCAAACATTTTTAGCGAACCTTCTACAATGCACAAAGAAGCTAGCGTGTCGTACATTCACAACTCAGCTGAACGATCAGCAGAGAGAAGTGCAGGAGTTGGTGAGAAAGTTCAGCAAGGAGCACCTCAAGCCACATGCCGCACAGCTCGATCGGCAGGGAAGGTTCCCGTTTGAACAGGTATTTATTTTAACTATTTAGATATTGGTTGTGTTATGTAATTAAAATGTATACAGTAAAGGCATATAATGTTTTTGGCGCATTGTATAAATATAATCTAATGATTTATGTATTTAATTCTATCTATGGATTACTACATATTATAAAAAAAAGTCATCCATGATCCACTGCATCTGTCAAATTTCTGTTTATTCGGCATTCGCAAAAAAATGGTGCAATAGGCACCAATTTTTAATTCTGTCTTCAATTTGTTAAGTTTAAAATATGCGGATAGAAAAAGTATAAAAAAATGCTTTAAAAAATGCAAAAAATAGAAAGCATTTTTTTATACTTTTTCTATACATACTTTTTATCATAGGATGGTCTTCAATTGTTAGCTTAACAAATAACTTAATAAAATAAAGTTAAAACTAGTTGGGTCCCTTAAACACAACAAATTGAAAGAATAGGATAAGTTCGCTCTCGCGGGATCACGGGTGGCCGAGTGGTCAGGCGTCGCCCCGGTATGGCGAAAGACGAGGGTTCGAATCCCGCCTCTTGATCGATTTTTTTTCTATTTTATAAATTAAACGAACAAGTTAGTGTAAAAATTTATTTCTAGTTTAACAAATATAATTAGTGAGAAGTCTTTACTCTTTATTAATGTTCAGTCTTTTCTTTTTTTTTTCCTCAATTTTCTTATAAATTGCCCATTGTTTTTTTTTTTCGGGCGTCGGGCAATACTTAATAACTTAATACTTGTAATCGTAAACTATACTTCAGACCTTAAAATCAAGGCTTGAGGTAAAAATTGCAACAAGTTAAATATAAGGAAACTGCATTGCCTTGATCTCTTTTTGTGTCTGTGTTTCTCTTAATAAACTTTAACGCAAGTCTAACATAAAAAATTAAATACATCTAATAAATTAGTGATGTTATTAATGTTAGTAATTTTTTAATTGTTTGTTTATGTCTCAAAATTACTGTAATAATGAATTGCCAAGCAACTAAAAAAGTTATTTACGTAAAACTTTGCTTATGTAATGCATGCTTCATCTATAAAATATATTTTTCATTGATAAAGTATCAATTTAATTCTTTGATAACACTCGAGTGTCTGAAGTAATATTGACAATGCTGTAAAAAGATAAAATTGATGCTTGATGCAGTGGTTAATGATACTATCTATATCGATATCTATATCGCGGGTTCGATCTGCACTACGAAAACTGTTATGTGATGAATATCGATTTTTTCCGAATATCTTATCCTACTAGTCTTATTTCTACTTCTACTAATATAATTAATACAAGTTCGTGATGATTGATGTATGTTTGTTACACGAAAAAACTGCTGGTCCGATTTGGATGAAACTTGACAGTAGATAATCAAGGTATAGAAATACTTGATTTTGTTCGCGGGTGAAACCGCGCGGCATAGCTAAGTACTATAGTTAGCGTTAGCTACTATTACGTATTTTGCGGTATTATTATAAATGCAAAAGTCTGCTTAGAACAAAAGTGCCAGATACCAATCGGTTTCCAAAACAATGATGTATAAAACTGGTTTACATATTTATGTAACTTTTTTTACATCAGAGCGTTATCAATAGATCATGTGCATATTTAACCAAACTAAGAACAAAATCGTCAGAAAAACAATTTTCTATCATTTCTCGCAAGTTTGATACGCGAGCTGATAATATTTTTATGATAAAATCGTAACTTGCGATAAAATTGGGAGGTGACCTTCACTGGAGTTAGTACTGAAATATAGTTGACACTTGACCTCACAGACATATATTCACCCTTTTATGGTCAATGACTTTGCGCAATGAGTAATCCGTATGCAAGCCATACGTTACAGTCTACCGTACAGATTTGCCGCACAATACCTGCACAGGTTTACCTGCGCAGGTCATGATAGGTAGGTTCATAAATTGACTGACCGGTTGGCTTGGTTGGTAGTGACCTGTGACCCTGCCTTCCAAGCCACAGGTCGTGGGTTCGATTCCCATCTGGGGCAAATATTTGTGTGATGAACAGAGATGTTTGCTCTGTGTCTGGGTGTTAATTATCTATAGAAGTATTTATTTAAAATTATTTATTTATTTATTTGACACTTCATTACACACATTATTTTATAAAATATAAAAGTAAATAATAAATCACAAAGTTACAGCTTTAATATGTGTAACGGGGCGGCCTTATCACTTCAGAGTGATCTCTACCAGGCGACCCCTCAGGCAAAGGACAAGTGTTTGCTGTATAAAGGGAGGCATCAAAATTTATTTAAAAAAAAAAAAAAAAAAACTAAACAATATTTTACAAACATACATATTACTTATAGTAGAGCCATTTTAATAGGCAACATTTGACAGTTCAACAAAATTCAACAACGTAACCTAGTAACGACGACATAGAATAATATGATATTTCGTTTTGTTAGAACTGCACATTTGCTTAACTTTTTTCAATTACGATAACATATTTATAATAATAATGACCGATACAAGTAATTTTAGGATTTGATTTTACTGATAAACCATTCTAAACATAATAAACAATTTCTGATTTAAAGAACTGACGTTGCTACAATTTTGTGTCAATAACCCTTTTTTCTTTTTAAATACCAGAGACGTTACTCTAAAAATCGAAATCTGACATCTAGAATCGAATGCATTGATTACTTGGGAATAAAAATCATCATAAATTATTCACATGTGTTTCAAGTTCGATTGACAAATGTTTCAAGTCCGTATCGATTAATTCACTTTAATCGATGTTTTTAAGCAGGTTACCACCCTATGAAGATAAAATTGATAGACGTCAAATGTTGCCTATTAAATTGGCTCGACAATAAATGATAAACATACACATATATAAAAAAATAGTTATTAATATTACTTAAAGTATTAAGGTCACTACATTATATATGTATGTTTATGAGCCATCTGGTTTCCATAACACAAGCGAAAGTTTAGTATGGGATCAGATCGTGCCGTGTGTGAAAATTGTCCTGAATATTTTAATAAAATTGCACAGACAGGTCTATTCCCACATACGTATAAAATATATAGGATTTATTAAAATAAGGACAGTTCCGTTTACCGTACTTAGCTTATATCAATAATGAAGGGAACAATTCAAATACCCTTTGTTTTCGTGTGACCCGAATCCATAATGTCTCGTCGATAAGAAGGTTGACAAGACAGCATTATTGTCTTCAAATAATAGAGTACGATTCAAACTTAATGGCGGCTCGGAACATCGTACGATCCGATGCGCAGAAAACGAGTGCGCACCCGCACTCCCACCTGCACCTAACTTCCGAACCGCCATTAAGTTTGAATCGAACAAAAATTACTGAACTATTTTAACCTACCTCTACCTAATCTGACCGCCTCCATGGTATAGTGGTTGACGCGTGAGCGTAGAACTGAGGGGTCCTGGGTTCGATTACCGGTGGAGACGAAGAAAAAAAATGTCTCGGTCTGGCAGGACACAGAAGGCTGATTACCTACTTGTCCCTAAAGAAAATCAATCAGTGAAACAGATGTATGCATAATGCATCTGCCCCTTACCCCACTTGGGGACATGTGACTTCACTACCTAATCTATTGGTTATACAGGATGGAATTTTATTACAAAAATGTGGCGTTACAAAATTCCACCCTGTAGAACGCGCAGGATTTGCAGATAATATTCCACTTATTGTTAAAACCATGAGCGTTTAAGTTAATTCGACATAATGCCTATACATACAGTAACTGCATGTTATATTGTTTATGCACATGCAATAACAACTTTGTAGACCACGCGATATCTATCAATTCACACACATTACGTGATAGATATATAGAGATATAAGATATGATGTTGCTTAAAACTTTATTTTTTGTACCTCAATGTTTATAATTTCAACTTACATACACATTTACATAACAAACATTTGCAGATAAAAAGGCTCACGGACCTCGGTTTCATGGGCGCTTGCGTCGACCCAGAGTACGGCGGTCTTGGCCACGACTATCTCTCTCTAGCAGTAGCTGTAGAAGAGATATCCCGAGGTTGTGCAAGTACTGGGATGCTGCTGTCGATACATAACTTCCTTTTCGCGAACTTGGTTAATGAGAGAGGCACTCCGGAGCAAAAGGAAGCCTTTTTGAGGGACTTTACGAAAGGATCTATTGGATGCTTCGCGCTGAGCGAGCCAGGTAAAGTGTAAATAATGATCTATATCTATATCTAGCCAACAATTTCGATATATGCAATTATGCATATACCGAAATTGTTGGCACCTTTAACGAACGCATTTGTAATCTAAAATTATACAAACATTTAGTTACCCCAAACATGGTACCAGAACTGTTTTTCGAGATTTTTATTTGTGTATTTATTTTCTTTTCTGGATTAGTATAACAATTAAATATTCGAAAAATCCATAAATCTACATCGTTAGACTTATCAAAGTCGTACTACCAAATAACAATTGATACTCTTAGAGCGGCCATACACGGGCGGCTCGAGCAGTAAACGGCTGAGCGACGTACACGGACTGCTCGGCAGTGAATGAACGTCCATAGTTCACCGCGCGGCTTCAAGCCGTCGGTCTCAACTGCTTGAAGCGGTCCGAGTTCGGCCGCCCTAAGATATTATTTTCTGCCAAAATGCTCCCCAAATATTTATTTGATGACGACGCGGTTGGCGCAGTGGTAAAGTAACTGCCTACTGAGCCGACGGTCCCGGGTTCGATCCCCGGTCAGGGCAAATATTTGTGTGATGAACTCAATTATTTGTTATTGGGTCTGGGTGTTGTCTATATGTATATGTATTTATTAAATATTATATTTATCGTCGCCTAGTACCCACAACACAAGCCTTAATTGAGCTTACTGTGGGACTAGGTCGATTTGTGTAATAATGTCCTAAAATATTTATTTATTTATTATTTATTTATTTATTTATCTTTACCCAACTCCAGATGCAGGAAGTGACGTAGCGAACATAAGAACGACAGCGAAACAAGATGGCGACCATTGGATTCTCAATGGCAAGAAGAGTTGGGTCACATCTGCCGTTGAAGGATCTGCTACTGTTGTGTTCGCGACTTTTGATCCGGAGTTGAAACATAAGGGGATTGTTTGTGAGTAATAGGTATTTCTTGGTAGTTTAGCAATGGGAAATGGGTATATGTTAGTTATGTGGGTTGATTTTGTTTCATTTTAGAGAAGGAAAAAAACCAGTTAAATCAAATTTGGTTTTATTTATTCTTAACAAAAATTTGGTTTTATTTATTCTTAACAAAAATTTGGTTTTATTTATTCTTAACAATAATAAAAATACAAATAGTTATCTACATCGGTTTTGACTTTTGAGGAATAAGTTTCATTTTTAGAAAAATGAGGGTTTTTAGAAGACTATTTTGATACTCCTTTATGTCACTAAAATTAAATTTGAAAAGATTGAAATTGAGCGAAACGCAGTGAGAGAATGGTTGTGCACGATAAATGGGCATAAATTTATATTTTATTATTTTATTTTTTCAGGTTTTTTGGTGCCATTAGACTATGAAGGCGTATTTAGAGGAAAGAAGGAGCCCATTATGGGTGTCAGGTGAGATTTTATTTGCTCTTGAAACATTACATGGCAAATATCTTTACGAGTAAATAAATAATAATCTATTCTAGAAATGAAGGAGTTAGAGCTTCTATTGACAACATGCCCAAAAAATAAAATTGCGTCCTCTATTAAATGCAATATTCGGTCCTTTAATTGTAACATTTCAATGGCCTAGATAGACGAAGAGATATTAAAGGTACCTGTTAGCTGAATCGTCCGTCGTGTGAATGAAGCAGAAAATTGTGGTACCCTATCTGATTCTTTCTATTCTCGTAATTTACTGCCAAATTGCATAATCAAACCTACGATATGATACATACATTCTCCATAATCAATTTATGGCCACATAAGTATTCGTAAAGATATTTGACATGTACACTAGATGCTTACTTGATCTGTTTTCTTGTTAACTCTTTCGTCGCAAAACAAATAACACAAAGGCACAATGCTTGAAAAATATAAAGATATTAGGAATAAAATTTATTGCTATGGTAAATATTAACATCATTTGGGACACCATAATTACATACTGCAAATATCTTGGTCACTTTCATATTTCTATTTAAAAAAAAAATTAAAGTGTCAGCTTTATTTTATTTGATGTACAGTCACGAGCAATAATATATGCCTAGGGGGCGATGTGCAAAAATATCTGTCACTAGAACTAATTCAATAATATCTGTCTGCCCGTATACAGCAAAAATATCTGACATTAGTAGGCAGCATAATAAAGTGGCATCAAAATTATGTGACGAAAATGTTACAGCAAATAATTGTGACAACCTCTCACTGCATAAATATGTGACATCAACTAGGAAGCAATAATATCTGACACAATTTCATATTTCTGTATTTTGCATCGATTCCTCATACAAATCTATACTAATATTATAAAGAGGAAAGGTTTGTATGTATGTATGGTTTTCACGCATAAACTACTGGACCGATTTTGATGAAATTTGGCACAGATAATCTTTAGACCCTGAGAAAGAACATAGGCTACCTTTTATTTCGAAATATGTACCACGGGCGAAGCCGGGGCGGACCGCTAGTCATAAATATGTGACATCAACTAGGTGGCAATAATATCTGACACAATTTCATATTTCTATATTTTGCATAGATTCCTCACAAAAAGCATAAATATGTGACATCAACTAGGAAGCAATAATATCTGACACAATTTCATATTTCTATATTTTGCATAGATTCCTCACAAAAAGCATAAATATGTGACATCAACTAGGAAGCAATAATATTTGACACAATTTCATATTTCTATATTTTGCATCGATTCCTCACAAAAAGCATAAATATGTGATATCAACTAGGAAGCAATAATATCTGACACAATTTCATATTTCTGTATTTTGCATCGATTCCTCACACAAAGCATAAATATGTGACACCGACTAGGTGGCAATAATATCTGACACAATTTTATATTTCTGTATTTTGCGTTGATTCCACACTAAAAGCATAAATATGTGACATCAACTAGGAAGCAATAATATCTGACACAATTTTATTTTTAATTTAATATTGAATTAATACAAAATAAATAAATTTTATTTTAACTACGTTGTTTTAAAACATTATTACCATATTAATTAATATGTGCCGTCGTTGTATACTACATATTGTATGTCTAGATATTACATATATCCTACTAGTTTAACACCCGCGGCTTCGCCCGCGTTTTCAAAGAAAAACCCGCATAGTTTCCGTTCCTGTGGGATTTCCAGGATAAAAGCTCTCATAAGCGTTAATCCAAGTTACCTTCTATGTGTGTGCTAAATTCCATTTTCTCTTTTATTTGTGTGAAAGAGTAACAAACATCCTTACATGATACTCACGAACTTTCGCATTTATAATATTAGAAGGATAAGATATCATGACAAAATTAAAGTATTCATATACTTATATGAATGCCCACTTGGGTAGATCTATTTTATTTGAAGGTTCAGTGTAACCTTCATGTATTATTTAGAAATTGTTTTGTCACATGTTTTGTTATATTTGACGTTAGCGGCGTTTGACACGATTGCTCCGTTATTCATTTTCATTTACCTATAATAATTAGCCTATAATATTGCTATTATTTTATTGAGTATCGAAAATTATGGCAAGTTATCATATTATCGTAATTTTATAAAAAAAAAATATTTACAAAATATAATGTGTCTTTTGTTCATATTCTTACCCCAGCAAAATACATAACAATAAATAACGTTTTGCCTTTTTAAAATCCTATCCTCTCCTACTAGTCCTACTATAATCCTACTTCCTATCCTACTAATCTAGTATTATTAATGCGAAAGTTTGTGAGGATGTGTATGTGTGTGTCTGTGTTTGTTACTCTTTCCCGCAAATACTACTGAACCGATTACAATAAAATTTAGCAGACAAATAAAGGGTAACTTGGGTTAACACTTAGGATAGGTTTTATCCCAAAATTCCCACGGGTACTATGCGGTATTTCTGTGAAAAAGCAGGCGAAGCCGCGAGCGGAAAGCTAGTGTCACATATTTATGTTTTTTGTGAGGAATCAATTATATTTTACAATACAGAAATATAAAATTGTGTCAGATATTATTGCCTCCTAGGTGACGTCACATATTTATGCTTCGAGAGGTTGTCACAATTATTTGCTGTAACATTTTCGTCACATAATTTTGATGCCACTTTATTATGCTGCCTACTAATGTCAGATATTTTTGCTGTATACGGGCAGACAGATATTATTGAACCCGTTCTTATGACAGATATTATTGCTTATCTGTAAATGGTAATATATTTATGCTTCTGACTGTACTTGCCTGACTGAGCACATCTATGCCTATCATCTCATGTAACTATAAACATTTGCATAATTCGAATGAATGAGAGAAATCATTTCCTGCCTTGTAATAAAAAGAAACTACGAAACTGTTTTAAATTTTGCAATTTACGTTTCTGTATTTATTATAATTTATAACATTATAAAAGTATTAAAGGAATCAAGCTATACAATTTGTAACTTTTAACGACTGGACTGATTTTCTTTATTTAAAAGTAGACCATTGCGCCTTCGTATTACGAATTCGTTTATCAACTTTTCGAACATAAAAAAAATATATATTATATTCTTACCAAGTACAATTTTCACAACACTTTTCCGCATGCCATACCAATCATACCAAGCCACAAATCAAAAGGGGCAAATAAAATACACATCAGTGTCTGTGACAGAGCCGCTACAGCGTGTGACCTCACGTTAGAGGAAGTGAGGATACCGGCGAGTTACATGGTGGGGCAGCCGGGGGCAGGGTTCAAGATCGCTATGGGGCAACTGGACCAGGGCAGGATTGGGATCGCGGCGCATGCTGTAGGTAAGTTTAAGGGTCAAGTAGATATTAGTGTGTGTGAAAGAGCCACTACATGGTGGGGCAGCCGGGGGCAGGGTTCAAGATCGCTATGGGGCAACTGGACCAGGGCAGGATTGGAATCGCAGCGCATGCTGTTGGTAAGTTAAAGGCTCAAGTAGATATTAGTGTGTGTGAAAGAGCCACTACATGGTGGGGCAGCCGGGGGCAGGGTTCAAGATCGCTATGGGGCAACTGGACCAGGGCAGGATTGGAATCGCAGCGCATGCTGTTGGTAAGTTAAAGGCTCAAGTAGATATTAGTGTGTGTGAAAGAGCCACTACATGGTGGGGCAGCCAGGGGGCAGTGTTCAAGATCGCTATGGGGCAACTGGACCAGGGCAGGATTGGCGTCACAGCGCATGCTGTAGGTAAGTTTAAGGGGCAAGTAGATATTAGTGTGTGTGACAGAGCTGCAACACTTTTCCGCATGCCATACCAATCATACCAAGCCACAAATCAAAAGGGGCAAATAAAATACACATCAGTGTTTGTGACAGAGCCGCTACAGCGTGTGACCTCACGTTAGAGGAAGTGAGGATACCAGCGAGTTACATGGTGGGGCAACCGGGGGCAGGGTTCAAGATCGCTATGGGGCAACTGGATCAGGGTAGGATTGGCATTGCAGCGCATGCTGTAGGTAAGTTAAAGGGGAGAGAGAAATAGACATCGATGTAACTCGAGTTAGATTGCAGGGTAAAATAGGAAATGGTTCGACAACTATAGTGTAGGTGGATCAGACCATTATACGATTGGATTTTGCGGTAGGATTAATAGATGGAGGACTACGTATGATACAACTGGAAAAATAACCTCTAGGCTCTAACTGAGAATTACGTAGTCGATTACGGAGAAACTGTAATGGAAACCTTTGAGACATCTCTAGACCACTAAAAGAAAATCTAAAGGAAAAAGTAAGCGAAAATATTCGTCGATACATTTTATATTGAGCAGTGTGTTGGTCCATAGACAAATTAATTGATTAGTTTATATTTACTTATTGCATTAATGTATATCAAGAGAGGATATTAGCTTTTTGAAATATCTCAAATGTTTGAAACAATGTTAATTCGTTTAAATCATTTCTAGGAATCGCCCAAGCGGCGTTAGACACTGCCATCAATTATGCAAAGGAAAGAGTCGCCTTTGGCAAGAATTTGACCAGGTTACCGTCTGTTAAAGTGAGTAATTTGCATATTTTTCAATTGTACCATACCATTAAACTTTATTTTGCAATTTTGTCATACCATTAAAGAAAATCTATAATTAATTATTAGAAATTTAAATTTGTATTTTCCGTTACCAGATAATCTTTACTATATAGTCAGTAAGCTGTCATACATTTTAGAATACATATTAAGTACATTTCTCTTTCAATGTATAATAGCTTATTAACTATACTAAGGTTACTAACTCTTACTTTTTATTCTTTGTCTGTTTATTAACTGTACGCGTTTCTATTAACATTCATAGTAATAATCTAACATCGGTCCTTCGAGCCGGATTTGAACTTAAGTTTTTCATATTCAAAAGATGTTCCAGTAGATAAAAATCAAGATGTTTTTGTAATGTGTACCATAATACATAATTATACTTACTTGCTAATAAACTATTTCCCATTTTTCCAGGACAGACTAACAGACATGTGTATAAAAGTGGAAACCGCCCGTCTGTTAACATACCGAGCGGCAACCGACGTGTGTACTAAAAACAGCGCAATGGCTAAATACGTGGCGGGAAGAAACGCGGCTGCTGTTGCTGATCATTGCGTGCAAATACTGGGCGGTAGGGGACTGTCCACTAAGTATGATGCTGAGCGGCATTACAGGTGAGTTCATAAGGAGAAATATTATTTTTATACATATTCATACCGCATGTTAGTATAAACACCGTTATCTTTGAAAACAGTGGTTTGGTTTCACTTATAGCAGGTAAATTCTATGAAAAAAAAAGTCAATTTTTCCTAAAAATTATTTCACCACATACAAGTGCACGCAAGGACAAAGTAGACGAAGTGCGGGAAACGGCGCTTGATCTAAAACTTTCATTTACACATTAGACTTCATCTAGAAGTATTTTTGAATCGTCATAAAATAGTGGTTTTCCTGGTTTCAAGGATAACGGTGTTTATACTAACAGCATGTATACATATTTTATAAATAAATACAGTCAAAATAGTTTTTTAACAGTGCATACTCGCCTCTCAAAACGATTTTTTTGACAAAATACTAGTTCACCACTAACTATAAACTATATCTATTACTAACTCCTTAAAATAGACTGCGCGTTTCTCGAAGCAAACATACAAATGGCCTCAAACACGATAAATATCTATAAAAATAAAGAAGAGTACAGAAACTACATTACTGGATTTTTATATTACAGAGATGCTCGAGGCACACAAATCTACGGCGGAGTGACGGACATACAGAAGCGTCTCGTCGGACATTTCTTGCTCAAAGAACATGATGCACTGTGATACGGATATTTTTTGTGCTTTTTTCGTATTATACACAATCAAATATACGTAAAATATACTATTTGAGCACGATCAGTTAAAAATGTAAAGTAAATGTGGAAAAAAAAAATGTATGAAAATGGATGATTTTGCGTACACGAATTTATGAATTATTTTAACGTCATTTTCAAGGCAGTTATTAACTTTTAAATTTAAATAGTTTTGGTATTTTGCAGAATTTAAAAAAGATCACTCAAAATTAAAAATTTCGTGTGATTTTGAGCATTTTGTTGTTATTTTTTGGTGCTCATGATACCATTTTTTGTTAAAAAATATTTTTTCATTCTACTCGATTTTTTCAGTTTTCTGTTATTATGTGAAGGCTGACATGCATTTCCTAGAATAAGTGCAAGTGTACTTATCGCATTCCAATGCTTTTTAAAATTCATCAAATGATATTTATTTAAAAAAAAAATCATATTTTTCTTTATTATTTTAAATGTCTCGAAATAATAGCAAAGATCAAATTAAAAACTTGAGCTTTCACTCGTTAAAAAATATTGTATCATTTTATTTTATTCTTAATCAATGTCTCAACAAGCAGAAAACAAATAAAAACACGATTTTTAAATCGTTTGTCGTTGATAATTTTATTTTTTGTTAATAATAATTGAACAAATTTCATATAAACAGTATTTTAACTAGACTATTATAGCTAAGAGAAAATGCAAGATAAATAAAGAAAAGTCGGATAAAAAATATTGGAACCAAAAAAATAATTTTTTTTTGTTCATTACACAGGGATATCATATTTTTTAGTTATTCTGTCAGAAGTGAGATAGATACAACGAATCGAAACTTGTAAAATCGGTCAAGCCTTTCTTGCGTTTTAAAGACCAACTCGATATTTTTATGAATTAAAATTTCATAATCAGCTTGCATTTTGTCTAACGATGTATTATTCGTATGTATTTGTAATGTGTAATATCACTGTAAATCCATACTCTTTTAATTGTTTGTAGATAAGTGTTGATTTTATTAAAAGTTATTTTTTGAAATTTGTATTTTATTTATTTTTCACAATAATAAAAACTAGTTTACACATAACTCCAATAATTACATAAATTTACTTATAAAGATGTAAAAACATTGATTTTGTTATATCATTACTAGCGGTACGCCCCGGCTTCGCCCGTGGTACATATGAAAAATAGATGTTGGCCGATTCTCAGACTTACCCGATATACACAGAAAATTTCATGAGAATCGGTCCACCCGTTTCGGAGGAGTATGCAGACTAACATTGTGACACGAGCATTTTATATATAAGAAGATTATGTACATAAATAAAAGCACGAGTAAATTGGATATTTTTTTTGAAAACGAGATCAAAAACTGTATTTTATCCCCATGTGATTGTAACAAATTTTACTAGTAAAATACATCTATGGAAAGGTACAAAATATACTTTCTTTTGGAATTTCTTTTTCGTGCTTATGTCATTATTTTACGGAACGTTGAGGAAGTCAAACTAATGCTAGAAATTACTAAAATACCTATAAAATTCTAAAAACTTGGAGTCAATGGTCTATTTTTGTTGCTTCATTTTTTGTTACTTAGCTGATTATAGCGGCTTTGAAGCAATATTTATAAAAATAAAATTCTAATAAAACCTTACGAAGCTTTCGCGTTAGTTTTGATTAAAATTAAAAACGTCTCCGTTATTACGTAACACCAGTCCCGTGCCTTATCATTGTTTGGTTTAGTTAATGGACGTGATAAGGGCACGAAATTACCGCTAATTTTATATAATTTTTATTTCGCATTAATGCTAATGATTGTGAGATATTATTTAGTCTTTATAATATGTTCGTTGTGTTGTTAGAAGATTTTTTTTTCTATATACTGCTTGGTAACCAACACAGAGTTAGTTTTATAAGATTGCGGTTAACCTAGGCTAGGCTGAAAATCCTAATGTTACCTATTAACCTATATGTAATTATTATAGAGTAACGAACGTGAAGTCGAACGAAGGTCACAATTAACATGGAATAAATACTGGAGCTTAAGAGAAATATTCAAAGGCAACTTACCAATATACTTAAAAACAAGGCTCATGAACTCTTGCCTCTTGCCCTGCTTAACATACGCTTGCCAAACGTGGAAATTCAACAATAACGTTAGAAACAAAATAATAACATGCCAACGGGGAATGGAGCGTAGCATGTTGAACATCAGGAAAATCCACAAAATACGTCACACACAGATCAGACAAATAACTAACGCCAAAGATGGGCTGGCACAAGCGCTGACTTTAAAATGGAAATGGGCCGGACATGTAGCACGCTTGCAAGACCAGAGATGGACCAAAAAAGTCACAGCTTGGAAAGGCCCACTTGGTAAGAGGAAAAGAGGAAGACCTTGCGCAAGATGGGAAGATGACTTAGTGAAAGTAGCCGGTGTGGATTGGTTGGAATTAGCCAAATCTAGAGAAGACTGGACAGCCTTGGAGGAGGCCTTCACCTGCAGAGGGGTTCTAGCAGATGAACAAACTTAGATTGTAATTACTTTTATTCATATTTTGTTTTAAAATACTTTTTATTTTTTAAGTTACATTTATTTTTGTTATGTTTATCACTGTCTAGAAATAAAAGGCTTTTTTATTTTTATTTTTTTTTATTTTTTATTTTATTTATAATTATTAGCATCCGATTACACGTACATGTACAGAACAATGTTGAACCTTGACCAATTGTTCATTTCAATACCTATACAGGGTGTCCCACTGTTGGTATACTAAGCTCAAAGGAGATTACAGTTTTGCATACGCTGAGTACGTAAAAAATACTTATAAAATTCCAGATGCAGTTTTTAATCAAATAGATGAATTCTTAAAACTTTATGTGTACACCCCTAATAAGCAACCCGCCCAACTTTGCCACCCGCACGTGACCTATCGTTTAAGATTATGTTTTCATAGACAAAATGCTCATATTAGCGAAGCGTTATATGGCAGCTGCGCGAAGCTAGAGAAGAAAACATGGATTTTCAGGAAAAATTAAGCAAAAATTTTTTGATATAATTTTGTTGTTTAAGTATTTTTTACGTGATCAGTGTACATGCAAAACTACAAGTCCCTTCGCGCTTAGTATACCAATAGTGGGACACCCTGTATAATATTACAAATTTTAAATATTATTAGTTAGATAATCTTCCTTCATGTTGGATTGGTTTATTTTAAGGATGGGAAAATGGGATGAAAACGGATCTTGCTTGTAATCACCATGCTAACTTCATTATATAGAGCACTAGCTTTCCGCCCGCGACTTCGCCCGCTTTGTCTAAACCATAATAAATTAGGTATATACTAAAACCTTCCTCTTGAATCACTCTTATCTATTAAAAACCGCATCAAAATCCGTTGCGTAGTTTTAAAGATTTAAGCATACATAGGGACATAGGGACAGAGAAAGCGACTTTGTTTTGTACTATGTAGTGATTCCGCATATTTATTTACCACTAGCATCCGCCCGCGGCTTCGCCCGCGTGGTGTTTTGATAAAAGGTATCCTATGTTCTTTCTTAGGGTCTAAAGATTGTCTATGCCAAATTTCATCAAAATCGGTTGAGAGCTTTAAGCGGGAAAGCGTAACAGATAGACAGAGTTATTTTCGCATTTATAATATTAGTAGGGATAGATTATTTATTTATTTATTCCTAAATAAGTAACGATAGAGTGTAAACGTATGATCACGTTGTGATCCTGTGAACTGTGAAGTGGAGCCCTCTTGGCTGGAGAAAAAAAACTTTATTAATTTTTATCAGATACGGGATTCGAATCCACTTCTTTCACTATACCATAATATAATATCAACACGTCTTTTCTCTATCGAAGTTGCTATTAAGCTATCCATTGAACGTAAAAACTAGCAAATCATCCAGAGGCATTTAACTCGTAACACACACAAAAGCTACATTAAATGAACTGTCATGTAATACGAACGTCGCGGTCTCAAATAGCTTAATATCGAAGCAAATTCCCTAAGTCATTATAGCCAATATAGCTAACTAGACTACAGCCCACACCTTGCTCAGTTTAGCGCGGTTAACGATACACTCGAGTCATTTTAGATCCATAATAACTTGTGTAGTATAGAAATAAAATATTTTTTGCGACAGTCTTTTCGTTTTTAGGATACTAGTTAGGATGTGAAAGTTGCTCTTTTGTTTACATGATTTATTTTATTTAATTACTACGATTATCGTAGCGTGAGTCAGGGCTAAAAACAAAAAAGGATGTATTGACAACAACATTTTTTTTATTTGTATTTTGTAATTAAAACCATTTAATGTTGATATTGTATTCAATTCCTAATTGTTGTTTAATTAGATTGTTTACTGTTTATCTAAGTAGGTGTTAATAAGTTAAGTATGGCCGCTGTTCCTAGTCCGAAAGCACCGCAGTCACACTATCTCTGCGTCACTTTCAGCAATGTAAACGATACGCATCATGTTGATAACGTTACGATAAAACCTATCTTATCACTTCACTTCGATTGAAAGTCTAACAC
Organism: Colias eurytheme; assembly: GCF_061535395.1. Lineage (NCBI taxonomy): Eukaryota > Metazoa > Arthropoda > Insecta > Lepidoptera > Pieridae > Colias > Colias eurytheme. The sequence goes on from NC_142987.1 coordinate 11,265,310, forward strand.
AGATGTGCAATTGGAAGACATTTTTAAAATGCGCGCGCTAAAATTTTTGACGTTTTATTTTTTAATTTTTAACGCGAGTGGCCAGGATGAGGAAGTTTTGCGGTTAATAAAGCTGTGTTCGCATTGTACGTGTAGTGAAATACCTGATGTGGATGGGACACACTTGGTGCTCAATATATTGTGTTCAGAATTGGATAGGGTCGAGGACCTCGCCGATTTGGATAAAATACAGTGGCCGGATAACCCAAATGGATTGAAAATATCAGCTACATTCGAAGGTCTTGGGCTTACCACACTTGGCAAGTAAGTTGATATTCTACTACGCATTATAAATACAGTTATTTTTAAATGATAAAATTTACCTTTTCCAGTTCTAAAAATAGTTTGCTCAGATTTCTAGCCTTTTAAAAGTTTTCGCGTTTATGCATACCTACTCCAGTATCCAGTGTTTAAAGATATCTCTTTTATTTAAAATTCAAGTTTACATCAATAAATTTTGCTTTGTTGGAATAAATAACAATCATACCATAAAAGTAAAACTCTATTTATCGCTCTTTTAATTTATTTTTGGTTATGTTTTTTGTAAACTTTAAGCATTTGTGTAATAACGTAAAAAAATAGAAACGCCACCATAACTATTTGGTCTATTTCCTTATCAAAAAGAGATTAAATTTATAACGATGACTAAGCCGTGGGCTTTCAGGCAATAAATCTTAATATCTTAAAGTAAAAATGGTCTAAATTGCCTCAATTGTTTTATCTCAAGTAAATAGGCCTCAGCTGAGCGAGATTACTTTGTTTGTTCTGGAAAAAAGCCCTTGGTATATGTTTAACAAGGTTATGTGATATCTATTATCTAACTACCTAAATGATGTACCTAAGTACTTACAGTGTGGTAATATTTTCTTAAAAAAATATTTCAACCTCCGAAAAAGAGTACCTAGCTAAGTAGCTCTATTTGGTAGGTGCGAGGGAGTAACATTTACTAGGTAATAGAAAGTAATTTCTATTTGATGAATGAATCCAGCTCTATCATTTAGTTAATCGGCGTAAGTAAATAGACTAGGCTTTTAATGAAACGGCGATAGATCAGTTGGATACGACATACTAATATAGCCGTTTATTAACGACTAGCTTTCCGCCTGCGGCTTCGCCCGCGTTTTCAAAAAAAAACCCGCATAGTTCCCGTTCCCGTGGGATTTCCGGGATAAAACCTAGCCTATGTCACTCAGAAATGATGTAGCTTTCCAACAGTGAAAGAATTTTTCAAATCTGCCAAGTAGTTTCGGAGCCTATTCAATTCATACAAACAAACAAACAAACAAAAAATCAAACCTTTCCTCTTTATAATATTTGTATAGATGTATAAAAACAATTACATTCAATACACTCCTTTATTGCTTAATATTTACTAGCAGTTCCTTATCAGTTGTTTATCAATGTGTGAGAATGGAGCGCTATCGATCAAGTATTTATGATTAATAGAATATAAATATGTATGTACTATTAGGTATTACACGCTAAATTAATTAAGAAATAAGAGGAACAGTCAGTAACTGTGAGATGGTTCTATGTCTATCTATGTATATCTAGGTATCTATATCTAGGTATCTATGTAAAAAGAAAGATCATATACATTTTGGCCCTTAAATGTAATATAAATAAATATATAAAACTCCATTATCAAGGCCGCGGGGAGTCCTGGATTGACACACGAAATATCATTCTGAATTCCGAAATAATATTGTTTTCTGATTCTGAAAGAATTTTTCAAATGAGTTCTGTTGTTTTGGAGTATTTTCAATACAAACAAAATCTTTCTTTATAATATTAGTGTAAACTAGAGTAGATACAGAACATGTGGCCCTAGAAAGGAGATCAATAAAGTCTGATTCGCCACGACTCGTTATTTCATTAAAGTAGTTAAACAATCCCTAGAACCGTCAGTTAACACTTAACTATCAATTAGGTTTGTCTATCAGTATTAAAATTAAATGTTATATCAATCTATGTGGCAAGTAGGTACCTACTTCCATTATTTGGAGTAAGGAGACTTCGATACGTACTTAAAAGTTACAACTTTCCCAAAATCTTTATTTTGAAATGAAATATGTACAATGATAACATCGTCTGTCTTCGAGGACGAGAACTTTTTGCGTATTTATCAGGGTAAAATATTTTGTTTCATCGAGTTTGAATCGCTAATGGCTTTGTAGTTCATGTATTTTTAAATCTATCTTAGAATTTATTTATTATATATATTTATTATATAAGAATTTATATGGTGTTTGTTATGGAAAGTGGAATAAGTAGAAGAAGGCTAGTTGTTCCAGAACTCTACCTATTTCTTTATTAACCAGTCACCACCACTTCAACCATTCTCGGCGCATAACTTAGATACATATAGATATACATTCATAATGCTCTAAATAAATGATAGACTCATAGTTTTTCACAAAACTGATAAGCCTGGTGATTCGCAACACAAACATGTTCCACATATTTACATGATTGATCGCTTCTCAGTCTAACTAAATCTAGGTTTTACGGTAGCGACATACAACAATTACCTAGTACCTATGTTATTACTGTACCTAATTATGGTATAATATTATAGGGTTGATTAATCGATTCTTTGTCCCTTTCTTTATTAAGACCTAGCAAACTGGCCAAATTTAAGCTAAGGGTAGAATATTAATAATCTAAGGCATAATGTAAAAACCGGAAATTTATTTTAATTACAGATTGCCACCGAACTCTCAAGTGGAGACCCTTCGATTCAGCAACAATGTGATTAAAACCTACTGGCCCGATCCTTTCAGCGACCTTCCTAACTTGAAGATATTATCTTTCTCCCAAAATGACCTGGCAGAATTAACTCCAGATCTCTTTACAAACATAGAGAATCTAGAAGACCTAGATTTATCTTACAACAAGTTGGCCAGCGTTAACTCTTTAGATTTCAAATATATTCGACAAATTAAAAGACTGAATCTGCAAAATAATTTGTTAAAAAAGTTTCCGCTAGAGGCGCTGCAGTCGATGACCGTTTTGGAAGATTTGGATCTCGGGAAAAACAACATTTTTGATGTCTTGTTGAGGAGATTTAAGAACGAAGCATTGAAGGGAGTTAAGAGATTGAGTCTTAATGGAAACAGAATACGATCGGTTGTTAAGGATTCGTTCCCGGATAATAATAGTATGTAAGTAAATTTAACATATATAAAAAACGTGTTGTACCTCTCCTAACATAATTCAAATTGTTCTTCCATTGTGCCATAAATTAGTAAAAATTTCACTTCAATAATTCGGACTATCAAATAAAATAATGTTATTATTTCACAATTACAGAGAGTTCCTCGATCTATCAAACAACATAATCGAAGTAGTAGAAACCGAAGCTTTCCTAACTTGCACCAATTTAAGGGAATTGAACCTTGGGCAGAACAACATAACGTTCCCATTCGCGATTCCTCCGACGTTACAGATTGCAATACTGAAAATAAATACATTGTACCATTGGCCAATGTTTCCAAGTGGTATCACTTATATTGATTTATCATACAATCGCTTATCAGCACTCTATGATGAAAACAACGTGGAATTTGATAATTTGGAGGTAGGTGTGGCTGTAGATAATAATTTGTAGTTTTGTCTATAACATTGATGAATAATGTTACTACTGTATTACTCCTCTTTACCAACATTAATAATACCTAATGTCCAACTTTTGGGTGATAATAGAATAAATCCTATTTTAGTAGGTACGCATTAGAGCTGATTCTATATTATTTTGCCAAATGTAGAGCAGTTCATTTAAATAAAATAACGGTTGAAAGATAGTATGTACTTTTGATAATTTCACTACAATATTATTTATTTCAGGTTCTGAACATCGGCGGGAATCAGATCAAAGATTTTGACTTACAGCAGAAATTACCAAAGCTATTCAGTTTGGATTTGTCCTACAACTCAATAATCGAAGTGCCAAAGTGTATTAATTCTCAAATTTTCCCCAATTTAGAGGAGTTGCGATTAGATGGCAACCCAATACAGAGCATTTATTTCAAAAACATCATCGCTTTGAAAAATTTATACATGAATGATATGCATAAATTATCTGTGGTAGAAGATAAAGCGTTTAGCAACGTGATTGGTCGAGCAGGAGATGAGATAGCATATGAGAAGATATGTTTCTCTCTCTATCTATCGAATTGTGCCTCTCTTTATGAAATACAGGAAGGGGCATTTGATGGGACTACCTTATGTATGGTAAATGAAAACTTTATTTGAAAATATTACAGACGATTTATTGTTGATGGAAATATGTACACTTTAAGGTTTTTTGTTACATTTTAATCAAATTAGAAAAAGCATAAGAGTGGCTCTGCGTCTGTTGTTCTTAGCGTAATGATGTATAGCATTCCTCGATAAATGGGCTATCTAACACCGAAGAGTTTTTCAAATCGGACGTAGTTCCTGAGATTAGCGCGTTCAAACAAACAAACAAACTCTTCAGCTTTAAAATATTAGTATAGAATAAGAAGAAATGAAATCACATTCCCCGAATTAATAATTTATAATCATTCAACTGCGAACTTCACAACTAATAACTACTTACCTAATTTTAAATTTTGGTGTTCAGTTCATTTTCAAATATGAATTCTGACCGTCGTATTCATCCGTTACATGTCATCATCATCATTACATACACTCGATGCTGACCCAAAATTTTTAATCTTTAATTTGACCCCTTTATTTTCAGTTGGACATAAGCAAGAACAACCTGACGTCCCTCTCAAAAACCCTGCTAGACTGGCGGTCCCTAACCGAGGGGGCCAACCTACAGTTCAACCCGTGGCATTGCTCCTGTGACCTGCAATGGGTGCTCGATGACCTGCTGCCACAGATGTACAAGACTAACTCACTGCTGTTGAGTGAGTTTAGGTATGAATAACGTCTTTTCACTCATTTTAAGGGTAATGTTGATGACAAGGATAATTAATGTAAGGCTGAGTCCTATGGTAGAGTCGCAACTTGCAATGTCATTTCTATTGATATATGGAGTAAAGTAAAACGTGAGGTTATGTCGAAAAGTGCGCTCTCTTTTTAGGGTTTATTCAGAGGAACTTAAAATATTTCCATATTTCAGAAATAGGCCTACGTTCCTGTCATATCCCTACTAATAAAATCATTGCAATAGTTTGTGGGTATAAACACATCCATATTTTATGTTTGTTCCTCTTTCACAAAAAATACTGGACGGATTTAGATGAAACTATAGTAATATAGGTAGTTCGTGAAATGCACATAAACTATAGAAAGTATATACAGAAATATGTGTTTTTTTGTTTACTCTAGTTTAACCATATTTCAATTAACATTTTTTTATTAAAACACTAGAGACTGGGTTAATTAATTTAACGAATTCGTTTGACAGATGCGGCTCCCCCCGTGCGTATGAAGGCTTACGGCTGGTCCACTGGTACAACTGGACGGAGCAGGCCATGTGCAGCGATGTTATGTATAAATCAGGCACTTATATGGTAAGAAACTGCTAATTTATGTACCTAATAGTTTTGTCGAATTTTAGATCAATGAGCATATGATTTCGGAACATTTCATACAACACTATAGTCCCGAACAAAAGTAATGAATTAATGATAATTTTTTTTTTATCTGGTAACACTTTACTGTTCTGTGGGTAACAATCATTCCATTTTTCACAACTGAGCACGTTATGCGTTACAATAACCGAAAGGAATAGGGAGGGTAGCCCGCCAATAAAGGGGTGTCCTCTAGGATGGATCTTTTTACAAGACTTCATTGAGGCGAAAAAAATATATAAACAAGTTCTTCATATCAATATTTCGTGTGAAATATTATAATAATACTAGCGGTCCGCCCCGGCTTCGCCCGTGGTACATATTTATTTATTTATTTTTATTTATTTCATTTATTTCAGATAAAGTATCCATATAATTGTTAGTAATTGGCCTTAAAAACTATGTTAGTATTACAATTCTATCTTATATTAAAAACAATCTTATATCACAACCTGCTTGAGACATGGATTTTGACCCAATGTCTCAAGACATTGGTATCCCATCTGTCCACGAATACAGCTAGGATGCTGCTGGACGATTGCCGGACACGGCGCATCATGGATGCCGCTCTTTTTCGCATGATTGCGTGGAATCCGTCAGTGCGCGCCTCCGCAAACATTCCTGACGCACTGCAGTATCTCGGCAACCCCAGCAACATCCTAAAAATATTGTTATACTGAACCCGGAGGGTATTGATCGCCCTCTGGGTGTAACTAACCCATAGGCTGCACGTGTAAAAGGATTGGCAAAATGCTTTAAATAGACTCACCTTTACTTCGCGAGAGCAGCGTGCAAACCTACGGGCCAGCATGTTACCCCTGACGGCCAGCGCCCTCCTCTCCCTCTCAATGTCGGCGTCATCCACGAGTTCATCCGTGACCCAGTGGCCCAGATACTTGTATTGAGAGACCCTCTGTAATGGTGTATGGTCGAGAAACACCGGCGGTACTGTGTCAACTCTAAAACCACGAGATTGAAACACTAAAAGGTTACTCTTCTTAACATTATATCTGAGCCCGTGGGCCACGGCAAACTCTTCACACTTTTCTAAAAGTTTTCGTAACGCACTGATTGAGGGAGCCAACAAAACCATGTCGTCCGCGTAACTTAAATTGTTGACAAATTTACCGTCAATCGAGCAGCCGACACCAGTTCTATTGAGCCCCCCAATCAGCTCATCCACATAAAGGTTAAAGAGCCGAGGAGACGTCAACCCCCCCTGTCTCACTCCGCACTCCAACCCGTACGGTTCAGAGAACACGTTATTCCACTTCACCGCATTAATCTGGTGGCCATACCAATACTCAAAAAGACCAATTAACTCTTCTGGAAGCTCCGTTTTATTCCTTAACTTCTGCCAAAGGAGATCATACGACACCATCTCGAAGGCCTTTGACAGGTCCAGAAAACAGGCATATACGGGGGTTTTCCTCTTTGTGTAGTATTGGACAGTTTGCTTAAGACAAAAAATAGCAGTTTCGGTTGACGAACCGGCTCTAAATCCAAACTGTGCCTCGTCCAACTTAAGATGTTTGCATAAATATCTGTCCAGCAAACCGTCCAACACTTTCGCCAATATCGTGGCCAACGAGATCGGTCTATAGTTAGACTTTTCCGAAGAGTCACCGGTTTTATTCTTAAGTATGGGCACGACCACAGTTTTTATACAATCTTTTGGAAGATATGAGTGCCGAATGCAAAGTGTGAAAAACATAGCTAAAATGCGCGGCAAGTGAGAGCCAGCATTGAGCAGATGCTCAACACTGAGACCGTCATGTCCGGGGGATTTACCCTTAACCATGTTTTTGATTACTGATTTCACTTCTATCGCCGTGATTTGGACCGGATTACAAACAGGTGGTTTGATCTCAGTGTTGGACACCAGCCCATGCCGGCTTAACGGTTCAACTCTAAAATGATCCCTAAACAAGTTTGCTATGCTCGTGGCGTCAGTAGCGTCACCGACACTGAGAGGAATTCCTGCTCTATGGTTCAACTTGTTAGTATGTTTCCAGAAATTTTTGAAATCTTTTTTAGTGTGTAGCGTGGCCAGAACATCCATTTTCATCATCTGCTCGTTCTTTTGACACCATTTAAGTTTTTTCTTAAACTCTCTACGTGATTCAGCCATGTTATTGTAGATAATTCCGGTATTTGGCCGGCCACAGACCAACCATTCTTTAAAGAAAAAACGGGCTTTTCGATGCAGAGGATGAACATGTTTGTTCCAGCCAACCACTCGCTTCCTACGACGGCCATATGTACAGATATGACTAGTCACCGCGGCTTCTGACATAATACTTATAATACTAGAATACATTTCATCTATAATTAGCATGTGTTGTCTATCTTTACACATTTTATCATGACAATCACTCAATTCTGTTGGCAAATTAACATTCTTAAAGTGCGATTGACATATGCTGTGGTAATGATTTATTTGACTACTATTACGATCACCCCACAACACCTTGCTTAGGCTAGATAAATAATTAACACTAGACTCGGGTTGCAGTACATTAATGTTACAATTAATCTCAAGAGGTAGATGATCAGACCATGTGGAATTGTAATGAACATTAACATCAGAAACAGAACGCCAAGCGGCCTCGGTCACCACGCAATGATCGAGCCATCGTGTAGTTCCGTGTGCTTCACTAACAAATGTAAACGTGTCAGACATAATACCTAATTTTAAAATATCAGCGCACACCCATTTTTGATCTTGACAAAATTTTAATAATTCCCTACCAAATGGTGTGTGTGGGTGTGCATTAAAGTCTCCTAAAATAAAAACAGAGGCGATATTTGTACTGTCAATAATAGCACTTATTTCACTTAAGCATTCTGTAAAATCAGGTAAGTTCTCACTGTTATCAACGGGCATATACACTGAAAACACTAGAAATGATCTGTCATACACCTGAACACTTATTGCGGCTAGCCGCACACTATTACACTGAATTACAGACACCGCCTTAAACGCACTTTTACGCCACAGTAACCCCACTCCACCGTGAGGCCTTCCTCTTATGATACCAGCCGAGGTATCGACGGCTGACGTTCCAGTAAACCCGTAGTCGCTGTTTATACTCCCCAGGAACTGCAAGTCATGCGGAAATAGCCACGTTTCCTGCAGAGCTAATATGTCGGCCTGTTGGCATAATTGCCTAATATAATCCACGGAGCGTATAGCCGACTTACAGTTAAAAGTAATAAATTTACATTGTAGTGTTGATGCGCTATTGCTGGCCATTTTGGTTCTTATTATATAACTTATCTGTATCATGAAGTCTGCGTCTGAAGTGTACAAAACGGCGAAACGAAATGCCTTCAGGCCATAGAGTATTATCCAAAAACAACTCCAGTTTGTGCCTAGGCACAAATACTTTATAAGCATTATATTCCTTTTCCTGTCTCATTTTTATTGCTTCAATGTTTACGTCCACTTGCGTTTTATCCTTAATATAGTTTGATATGTCTGAAAGCGAGGTAGTCTTATCGACATTATTTATAAATAAAGGAATTTTTATTTCGGCGGCCTTGAATTTACTCTCCGCATTAGTTAAAGCTTTTCCTTTTTGACCAATAAATCTGTATCTATTTTTATTTTTCTTTTGAACAATAGTCCAGTTTGAATCCGTATTTACGTTACTTAATCCTTCAGAGCGCGCAATATCAGCGAATGAAGCTCGCGCATCGCATTGGTTTGAATTCAATAGAATAGCGCGTGATTCACCGACAGCTGTGAGGCCACTCACCTTTGCGTTCCGTCTCAGTGCATGCGTACTCGATAACGGCTGCTCAAATGAAGAAACCGCGGTGCGGGCCTCCACGCGCCCGTCCGGCCGCGGCGACGACGACGTAACCGGCTTAGGTGCGACTGAGACAGCCCCATTGCAACGTTCTTCCGTGCGTGAGCGAGGTGGTTGCTCCGCGCTCGGGTCGTTTACCTCCCTTGTTTGCGAACAATGCGCTTGCACCGGCTTAGGAGAAAGATAACATGAATCATCTGATTCATTATTACACACAATATAGGCACCGCGCTTTCTATTAATATTTTGAAAGCTATTATTTAGTAAATTAGTATTTAAACTTTCATTGCCCGGTAGACTTTTAATGCATTCCTCTCTTACTTTAAACAGCTGATCGTTCGTTACATACGTATTCTTAATATTTTTTATATTTTTTATATCATATGAAAAATAGATGTTGGCCGATTCTCAGACTTACCCGATATGCACAGAAAATTTCATGAGAATCGGTCCACCCGTTTCGGAGGAGTATGCAGACTAACATTGTGACACGAGAATTTTATATATAAGAAGATAATGTAGTGTTGAATTGAGCAAAATACTTTTAAATTTTATTACATTTATTACCTAAATGTGTGGTATATAATATAATATTAATCCATATTAATTATAATATAATATTAATAGAAGAAGCATAGAAGTTCCTGGCATAGAAGTTAGTTTATTCTTATCCGAGAAGGAACTGTTGATTACAGCAAAAATGATATCAATTTTCCAGATTGAACAGTCAACGATAAAACCGTCTCAAATTAGCTCGCTGACACTGATCCTGGCGGGTTGCATCATCGCAGCGCTGCTCATCGCTGTAGCGCTAACCGTGTACTTGATAAGAAGTAGGCGAAGGTACAAGGTGAGGCAGGCCGCCTTGAACCGCAAGCGACAAAGCGCTTTAGACATAAGAGATACGAATGGACACGAACAATTCGCCGCTTTAAATAAAGCGTGACATGCTGCATGTGTATTGTTCTTGAATCTAGAATCTCACAGAGATGTGAGTGGGAAGCTTTATTTCTTCCTTGTTTGTAATTTATGATGTAGTTGTTCGAAATTTAAAATTTGCGAAATATGGATATGCTGTTTGAATGGATTTTAAATTTTAATGTTACTAAATTATTGTAAATAATTACTTTTTTATTTTAATTCAAACTACAGTTAAAGTTTGTATAGTAACTTATTCATTGTAAATAGATGAAGTTATGTACATCATTTTTATTTAATTTTGTATTATGTGCGTAATGTTTACCAATTTATTCCATAGCTGGTATTCCTTTTTCGAGAGACGAACAAAACACATATAATTTTTGATCAAATTATTTTTTAGACTGTTTAATTTGTAAATGAAAATAAAAATTGTTTGATAAATATTTATTTATAATTGTTACAATATTGTAAAAAATATGAGCGATACCAAATATAGAAATATCTCTACTACATAAAACTGATCATTTACAAATAAGGACTGTGTTTTTAAATTACCATTTTTTATGTTAAAATAAATATTTTTTTATGTTACTGTGTGTTTCATTTGCCAAACGGGTTTATAATTTTCCGGATAGTGCTCGGTCCACTCCATTTTCCTTTTAACAATCGATTCCAGTACAAATATGGAAATATATTGTTTTGTAAATAAAAACATATGCGATGTTCTTTCGCCTGGAAATACGAACAAAATATTAATTTTTTGACGAGATTTTCTATAATTTTTTGTAGAAAATCTCTATATTTTTTTCAGATTTAAATACCTAATTAGATGGTGACTATAGATGAATATTGCAAAACCTAAACACAAACTTGTTTAGTTTCTAGTTAAAGTAGTTTTTAAATAAAATGGAAAAAGAATGTTGAAACAGCTGTATTTTTCGAGTTATTTAAGTTTTAGACTACAGTGGATGAATTTCAGGTCTTGTCGGATATTTCAAATTCATATTTTTCTATTTAATTATTTCTATCTTAATTCTTAACACCGACAATGCCCACCACGAGGCCCATAAAATATGTCGACACAAATAATTAATAAAATGATTAGCTAGGAGAGTAGGTTCGATTTCCGTTGCTTTAAAGAATTTACCTGATCAACTGGTAGAGTCTCACAAACCGTCCCTCCGTATTTAAACTCAGCAATAATACCACCTCTATAAGATGTAAGAATGGGACATGCTCCATATCCATCGTATTTAGCTATTGGTGGTTTACCATATAACGTGTCCCAGACGTTTTGGGCTACTATACCGCTTTGTTGTGCTGAAAATTAGTAGTAGAGAAGAGTAGGTAGTTATTTATTCTCAATACATCTCAATACATATTTCCGCGAAAAAATATAATCGCGGTTTCTAATCGTAATTTGAATTATAAATTGAAAAACTGTCCCTTGACACAAACACAGACACGTTACACTAGGGTTGATTTGGATGCAATATTTAGCCTGGCTCACTAGCCTGGCTACTGAGGTAAGATTGTAAATGATGGTTATTCATCAACACCAACATCACATTGACTATATAACGAGTAGTCGATATTAACGACTATTATTTTTCAATTCTTTACAATGTGAAAATAATAAATACACCACCTTATTATAAATATATTTTCTGTTAAAACGTGAGACACGTTTTACTCTCTATCAAACACCCATTCGTTTCGTTCTCATAAGAACAATATATTATTATTTACCATTTTATATCACTTACCTACTGCAGCAGCAGTCTTGCTATTCGGTGTGTTCAAGCAATCCCCAATCCCATAAACATTGGGGTAACACGTGTGTTGCAGGGTGTACTTGTCCACATCTAAATACCCTTTATCAACTAATTCGGAACATTTGGTGAGACAAGCCGGTGGAGACATGGGTGGAGTCACGTGCAGAAATTTGTATGGGAGGGTGACTGTCTGTGAGGTTGTAAGAATATTTAGGTCTGGTATTGATAGATATGTTAAAAAAATAAGACATACGACTACCTGAGTTGTTTTTCATGTGTAGGTTGGATGGTAAGGCAAGATATTTTCGTAAAAATAAATGTGTAAAATAAATGCTTCCTTTCCTTTCTAAAACTTAGGAACTATTTTCACTGCATGTGGAAAAGTTTAGAGAAAAGTAAACTGTATTTTTTTTAAATAGTTGCTCAAAATTCCAAAAAATGTGTTTAGATATTACCTAATTTATTACTCTACATAATAATAAGCGATGTGCCACACCTGGCCATTGGATCCTCTAAAAACAGCAGCACGTGATTTCACTTCGACCAGCTCTAAATGATAATTTACAGCCATATTCCTGTTTTGGGCGATCTTGTTCAAAGCTGCTGCGTACTTAGGGATACCAAAGAGTGCGTCTTTTGGTGTTACGTAGGTTATATTCGTTCGCGGACGAATTTTTCGCTGCAAATATAGAAGAAAACTAGAAATTGGATGTACTTAGTAAACTCTAAGTTCATTTTTTTTCTACAAAATATAAATTCAACTGTTTCAATTTTCTCTGCAAAAATTCAGAAATATCGTATGTATTTTAGTTATGCATTAGGTTTATTGAAAAAAACTTATCAATTCACAACATTGTCGCAAAGTCAGAAAATAAATGATTAACGAAATAGTAAAGGATTTATTGTGACCCTTTTATGAATTTAATGTGCCCGAACAAGACTTATAATATCAAATAGAACAAGAAAACTATAAACCTGTGACCAATAATCATGCGCCAAGTACATAATCTTCTGCGCTGCACCAGAGCATTTGCCAACTTCCTTCGGGAACGTGAACACAGCGTGACCACCTTCGAACTGCTGGATGCAGCACCAACATTTGGTGCAATGTTGAGGGGAGTATATCGTGGAGACGGCTGATAGAGGGTCGTTGAGGAAACGGGTTAGACCTGGTATCTAGAAGCAGTGGCGGCCTTAGGGGGTGGCGAACAGGGCAATCGCCCGGGGCCTCGCTCTTGCAGGGGCCTCGCGCAACAACCCACCCAAGCAAATTTAAAAAAATGAAAATGTGTGCGTGTACTAGAGTACACACGTAAGAAGTGAAACTTCTTTATGACCTTATTTTTCAAAAAATAATTTACTATGTACAATATTACAGAAATATGTTAAGCCGGCGCCAGACATGGGGATCAAAGTTTGAGCACACATTTTCAAAACTTCGATCAAACTTTATATGCACAAATGTATCCGGCTAGACTTGTATTTCAAATGATTTACGGGCACAGTTACCGCAAAGATGGCTCACAGAATAGACGACGATTTTGATGACTCCGTCAGACTGTTTTATTTGAGTGCCTTTAATTTTTTTGTTTGAAGTAGCTCAATAAATAATTCTATTACTGCGTCATTACTCCACTCCATTATTGACGCTCAAAATACCACTCACAGATTAACTATTGCATGCAACTGCTCCGATCAGCGGCGCACACGCAACAAGTGTGGCAGGGCGCACAAACTTTGAAGCAACTTTGAAGTTTGATTACTTTGATGTTCGCAGAAAAACCGACTCGACTCGGCAAACTTCAAATATGTGTTCAAACTTTGAACAAATAGGCAAATGTCAGTGCCACACTTCGCGACTTTGTAGGTATTTGCGTATTTGATCACATGTCTAGCGCCTGCAGAAAAACCGACTCGACTCGGCAAACTTCAAATATGTGTTCAAACTTTGAACAAATAGGCAAATGTCAGTGCCACACTTCGCGACTTTGTAGGTATTTGCGTATTTGATCACATGTCTAGCGCCTGCATTAGTCTAATGCTGGCGCTACACATTGGCTTCAAAGTTTGAGCAAACATTTGTACAAACTTTGAAGTGAAAACTTTGACGCAAACACGATTACAAATATGCCTGCTAGACTTGTTTTCAAATGTTTTACGGCACAGTTATTGCAAAGATGGCTGATAGATCGGAAGACGATTTTGTGGACGCCGTCAATCTGTTTTATTTTTTATTCGGACCCATGCGTCGTTTACAACGTTACGGTTTTTGTGGTCTTTGTTTTTTGGATCCCATATGGAGGGTTTCGCTTCAAGTAGCTGAAGAAATTCGATAACTACATCATTACTCCACTCCATTATGACACTCAAAATATACACACACAACTGCTCCGGTCAGCGGCGCGCGCGTTTCTAAGCATTGCAACAAGTGTGGCAGGGCGCACAAACTTTGAAGCAACTTTGAAGTTTGATTACTTTGATGTTCGCAGAAAAACCGACTCGACTCGGCAAACTTCAAATATGTGTTCAAACTTTAAACAAATAGGCAAATGTCAGTGCCACACTTCGCGACTTTGTAGGTATTTGCGTATTTGATCTCATGTCTAGCGCCTGCATAACACGCTCGTCGATTCGCTCCTCGCTATATTTACACCGGCCGCTAATGCAACTCGCTCGCTTCGCTCGCTCGGCTCGTGCGGTAGTTCAAAAATTCGAGTTATAGAGTTTTCAACTTATAAAGGATTTCGACTCGACAAACACGTATTTACGTGAGTCATAGATTTCGAGGCTATCGTATTCCGAGGCTTAAAATTATTAAAACATATTTGAGGAATTCGATGACACAAAGCCGATCGCTTTCAGCTATTCTTTCAATCGAAAATGACGTAGCTCATTCGTTGGATTATTGTGCTTTAATTAAAGATTTTATTTAGTCTTAGGAAAAACCGCAAACATCAATTTTAAAATTTATCATCTCTGTATTTGTTAATTTGGTAAATCTTTCTATGTATAAATATATAAATATTTTAAAACTCAAATTTTATTCATTTGTATAACTTTATCATTTCTCCTCAAACATGACAAATACCTAAACCAAACAACCAGACCTACTTTCGCATCACATACATTTCACGAAGAGCAAAGGGCCTCGCAAAGGGCCTGCCGCCCGGAGCCTCGCAATGGGTAAGGCCGCCGCTGTCTAGAAGGATGTTAATTAGATACTCATGAGAATCTACGAACTAATATGAACTAGCTATTTATTAGTTATATTTATTGTATAACTTATAAACTGATCAGTTATACATCAATCAGTAGATTCTCAAAAAAGAAAGGTGATTAAAATTAAAATGAAAACACATTGAATATTGATATTAACTTCGAATATAGGAAAGCAAATAGAGCAGTTGGTAGAGTCAAAGGTATTTTGAAATAACGGATCGAAACTTATGCATAAAGTAATAATTGATAGAGAATGTCTGCAGTGTAAGACATGAAAGCTTACCCAAAAATGTTTTTTTTATTTTTTATTGTACAATAGGGGAGCGCTTGGCCACAATCTCGCCTGATGGTAAGCTGAGATGTGGCCTAAGATGGAGCGCGCTTCCCTAAAATGTACCTGTTCACTCTCCTCTTGAAGACCTCCAAATTGTACTCGTCGGGGAACACAGATTCAGGAAGCATGTTCCAGTCCCTAGCGGTTCGAATAAAGAATGACGATCCGAACCGCTTTGTCCGGGTAAAAGGAACGTCAACCATGTGGCGATGCCTAGAATCTGTGCGCCTCGACGAACGATGGAAAAATGGGGATGGCGGAATTAGGTCGTGCAATTCCGCAGCGCACCACATGTTAATCGTGACTCAATGCAGAATGTTACACGCAATTTGTAGAAGTAAATTGATCATAAAAAACGGATTCATTTATTTAAATTCTAACAGAAAATTTACCTTATCATAATCATTCTTCAAGCCAACTCCGATAACCATGACTTCATACCGAACCCTGTACCCGCATTTTGTATGGACAATATTATTACATGGATCGAATTCATCCACATGATCTTTGAGCCACATGACCCTGGGAGGTACTAGGGATTTGAAGGGTCGGTGGCTTTGTGAAAAGGGCTTTACCCCTGCACCAATTAGCGTGAATAGGGGCTGGTAGTAATGTACCTTAAAATTAGTTCGATGTTTCAGAAAGAATTAGTGTACATTTCTCAATTTAGCTACAGATAGAATATAACTGTCTGTTACGCTTTCTTCTCTAAACCACTGAATCGTGTTTGATGAAACTTTGAACAGGGATAGCTACTAGACTGTGTCATAGACTGCATTTGTACAAATAAGAATAATTAAACTAATAGACTTTATGTACGTTACGTTGGTGCTCCAAGTGAAGTAAATAAATCAACCCTTCACCCTGATCGATTCTCTAATTTTGCACTAAAATACTATCTATTTAAATGCAGTTGTGTATTAATTGATATGATGCATAGACAAATATATATTTATTAGTCCATGTATGATGCTATTATAAAATGATTATTTTATCTCATAATACCGTAGACGGTTCTATCAGAATGATATCCTTGTCGCCAAGTTTTTTATGCAGCCGCCAAGCCACACTGCAGCCGCCGGTTCCTCCTCCCACCACCAATACCTTACATCTATAACACGGCCTTATAAGGATTGATAATAAATATCACACATGCAGTAGACTGCAGAGGTACTCGGTATTAGATTAGTCACAAGATGTATGAATAAGAAATTATTAAAAAAAAAACAAAATTTAAACTCAAACTCATAGTAATTTATATCTAGAATAGACTTCCTTTGGATCTCTTTTGAATCATCATAATACACAGAAATTATGAAATGCTTCTGAATGCTGTTTCTAAGAATAGGTAGGTAAGAGATAACGGTGCATTTGCATCAAATGAACATAGAGCTAAAGCTAGAGCAAGAGCATTCTTTCGTGAACTTTTAGTGTAAACGAAAACTCGTATTCAGTGTTGTTCAGTATTAGAACATTGCATAAAATCTTTTCGAACGCACTAAGAACAACGAAAGAATGCTCTACGCCTGTTTACACTAAAAGAATTTGACATGGTGGGATTTCAAAGAGCATTCGCTCGTTTGATGTAAATGCACGGTCATACGAAACTATCCTTCGACAATGTTTTTCAAATAGCAAAATATAATAATTTTCGGGGGCCCATACAGTGAGAGGGCGAGTCACCACCTGCCAACATATTTTTACTTTCTTTTAGTAGAAAGGCAGGTGCCATAGTTTCCCATAGTCCTCAGTACCAGTCCATTTAGCATCCCAATCCATAGCCCAATCATTAAATTTCCATACCCTGCAATAGTCCTACATCGGCCGCGGACTGCCCAGGGCTGTATATCTCTATAGTGCAGTCATGGGCAGGCTGCGGCTGGTGTCCCACAACACATTAAAATTCTCGAAAGGGCCTCTGCGTGTTGGATCCGTGTCCCCACGTAAGCCTTCCAAAGATCCGGGTACTGTCCTTCTGGTGGTACCCGAGTATTATGGAAATGAGAAACTGAATAATAATTGGTAATAATGAAAGCTTACCTAAACTCATTCTTACAAGCATAATAATAGTGTCGGATTAATGTATTAGATACTCTAATATTTTTGATAAAAAAACTAGGTTTTAACATTTTTTAACATTTTTAATTTAAAAATTATGACATCGGCATCGTGTATGTATATGCTAAGTATTAAATCTAGGTGGCTTTTAAATTAACATGATCTATGTATTAATACGTTTCTAAACCTATCCATGGATTTTGGACAACTCCCATGTTTTTTTCTGTGATAAAGCTGGCCTAAGAGCATAAATTTACCTTATAAACTGCTATTTTATTGTAGTATATTCTCAAATTACAATTTAAAAAAAAAGTATGAAATTTTCATACGCACAATATACACATTTAGAATTTAAAATTTTAACGAATTTTAAACGCGGTTTATTAATTATAATATTATCTGCCCGTGACCACGCACGCTGCAAAGTGTGCGATTTCGAATCTATACTAATTACTAATATTATAAAGCTGAAGAGTTTGTTTGTTTGAACGCGCTAATGTCAGGAACTACTGGTCCGATTTGAAAAATTCTTCCAGTTTTAGATAGCCCATTTATTGAGGAAGGCTAAATATCATCACACTAAGTCCAACAGGGGTAAAACCGCGGAGCACAGCTAGTAATAAAATCTTTAATTTCTCAAAATCAAACAAGAAAATACTACAATAGACACATTTTAAGGCTATAGACTATAAATAAAACACCAAGTAACAAGAATATATTTTTATTATACAACAATAAATGTATAAAATATTTATTTCCTCACATAAACAATATTTACAATCATTTTTACAAAACATCAGTCACTGAGAGACAATTTGTCATTAGTTTTATTACAATTTCATATTCAACAATACATTACTAACTATATACATATAAAATTCTCACGTAAGTCTTTATAACCAATTCCTCCGAAACGGCTAGACCGATTTTGATGCAATTATTTGTGCATATTCAGTAGATGTCAGAATAGTGATAAGGTTATTGTGGCAGTCAAAATTGAGTTAAACTTAGATGACAAAGCTTATCAAATAGAACTTTTAAAATAAATGTTTCAAAAACGTTTTTTTTTTATTTTTTTTTTAACATCTTGTATAAGTATTTTACATTATTTTTACAATATTTATATAAAAAACGGAATTAATGACATTAATCAGGATTTACGCCTGTTCTTTTCTTAAAAAAAAAACAATTTGTTCATATTTTTTAACACGTTTGTTTTTCCGTATCTCTTAAACGGACATAACTTTTTGATTGACATGTACGGACAAAAAGTCCATAAGAAAAAACGAATTGTTTTTAAGCTATTGCATAGCTTCTATCGCGGGCCTTGAGCGCGGGGACCGAATCGAGAAATTTCGTAACGAAAAACCTCACGCTCCCCACTCCGACGGGCGCGGAGGTGTGGCTTGAAGGCATAGCATGCAATAGCTTTACCGCGGCAGTCCCCGAGTGCCACACGTCTTTGTTTAATATAAGAACCATAGAGTTTAGAAGGAAGAAGATTTTTCATTAATTTATAATTCAAAAAATTACAGTTTACAAATTTTTCTTGATATAATTATATTTTTATCAATAATCAAGTAAACGAGTAACATTTTGAAAAATAAATCTATAATTTTTTTCTCTTCCATCTACCCTCATTTACGTAAATCCCGTAATATCAAACTACCGTCAAATATAAACGAAAATTGTAATTTACGATATATAGACGAATTAAATACAAATAAAATATTATTTAGCGAAGGGATTGATAATTTTCCTCACAAATTCCGGGCCATGGTAGTTACCCTTTAACATAAACTGCCAATACAGGAATGGGAAAAGATCTCTCTTCATGTAGTACGCTAGCGTGCTTTCACGGGCCTGCAAAATAGAATATAATAAAGTAAATTTTTAGAAAAAAAAACAAAAACCGACTTCAAGACTATACCTATATGTACAAATTTAAATAATTTCTGATAAACAGTGTATATGCCTACAAAATTTGAGGGTTTCCCTCGATTTTCCCGGGATCCCATCATCAGATCCTGACCTGGTGACAATGGGACCACCTCTGACGTATGACCTACCAAATAAAAAAAGAATTATTCCAATCGGTTTATAATTGCCGGAGTAATCGCGTAACAAATATACAAAAAAAAAAATACTGTCGAATTGAGAACCTCCTCCTTTTTTGAAGTCGGTTAAAAATTAATTTAAAACCAATGTTATGTTTAGTTTGAGTAATGAAAGGGAATATTTTGTATATCACTACATAGTATAAAACAAAGTCGCTTTCCCTGTCCCTATGTCCCTTTGTACGCTTAAATCTTTGAAACTACGCAACGGATTTTGATGCGGTTTTTTTTAATAGATAGAGTGATTCAAGAGGAAGGTTTATATGTATAATAAGATCCATTAAGTAGTGGAGAAGTACTGTTATTTTTGAGGTTTCTAATGTGATGTCGTAAAAAATTACATTTATTCCGCTTACATTGCAAACGCAGGCTGAACCCTACGAGTTTTATCAAAATAATGTACTAAGTATTATACACATTGAAAAGGTCTTGTAGTGTATTAGATATAAGCTTCTTGTCTTGTACTGTAGTGTATTATAAGTTCAGTTATAATAAATCACTCGAGGAAGATACACGTGTTTCATTACCCCCGCAACCCGCACTCTACATGGCGACCCTGCCATGCGCGAGCGCCGCGGTGTAAGTTGCCGGGTGTCGCGTATCGGGCGAATTATGCAATTCAGCGGATTCCTGTGTGCCTCAGTGCTCTAAGTTAGAGCGTATATAATATTGAAGTAATGAAAATGGAGATAACGCAAGGAACATTCTCCATAACCAGTCACGTACGTCGCTTCTAAAATGGGCAAAAGTTACTCTAAAACGGGAGACAAGGAGGTGATAATTGCACAAAATGCATCTCAAGGAAGTAATTCTGCGGTCGAATCCCATATCCAGATAAATAATATATTATTGGCGACGGCTTTGACAATTTTCGCTGTTATAATTGTCATAATTATATGGAAAAAGCTGAAGGACAGACAAAAGAAATGGATCGAGAAACAAATTGAAGCACAATTTATAAGAAGAATGCGTTTGCGGTTGTCGGGAAAGCGAGAACGTGAAGAAGTAAACGAATCCGTGTAAAAAAAAAAAGTGATTTCCGTGTTAGTGAGCCCTAGTGAAAAACATATATCGTATATTAAGTGCTTTCTTTTTGTAATCATTTAGTGAGCAAAAGTAATATAAACATTAAACAACGAACTGTGTTGCGTCATCTACTATCGACATAATAGGAACTATAAGTGTCGGATTAAAAATAATTAATAATTATATTACAATGCCAATGTAATTGTTACTTTTGTCATAATTTTATGTTTCTTGTATCTTACAGCCTAAGTATTTCGGAATGTCACATGGAAAATATATTGGCCGTAATGCATTCATGTAAGGACCAAACTACTAGGTAAATCATTTTTATGTAAGTATGTTTTAATTTCGTTTTATATGGAAAAAGATTTAGAAAGGATTTTTAATGAATTATCTGATATTCAAATTACTTTGAGGAAGTTAGGCCCATCTAGAAGGTTACAATATAAAAGTAAAGTTAAGGATAATATATTAAGAGCTAAGGAATTATATTCATCTTATAAAACTATTATTAGTATATTTTCTGAGCGAAAAACCTCGTTAGAATTAGCTGAATACGTTTATGAAGTCTTGAAGGAGAGAATAAACGTTATTTACGATAAGATTCTATCATATGATTTTCAAGGTAACGTAGAAACAACTACTTCAAACATGGAGAAGTTTGAAATAAAAACTGCAACATCCTTGATACCTGTTATGGATGGTTCAGAAAGTACGACAGAAAAAATTATAGACGCGGTAGAATTATATAGCGATTGCCTAAAGGACACAGACCAAGAAAAAATGTTAATATCTTTTGTTTTGAAAACTAGATTAACTAAAACCGCTAAACTAAAACTAAAATGCAAATATGATGATGTAGCAAGCCTTTTACAAGATTTAAAAACTTATTTACTTACAAAAAAGTCCGCCAATGCAATACTATATCAATTAAATAATTTGAGTCAAAATGATATGTCAATTTGTGATTATGGAAATAAACTATCAGAATTATTTATAGACCTCACTATTGCACAGGCTAACGGTAACGAAAAGACCTGCGAAATACTGAGACCTATAAACGAAAAAATTGCTATTAAAAGATTCTCTGATGGATTAAGAAATAAACGCTTGAGCACTATCATTTCAGCGCGGAACTTTTCCGAGTTGAAAGATGCGGTGCGTGCGGCGGAGGACGAGGAGCTGGGGCAGCCCTCGACTTCCGGAGGTATTTTCAGCGCCAGGGGTAAGTCAAACAAGAAATATAATAATAATTTCACTAGAAGAGGGCAGAATAATTATTATAATAAAGGTTTCAATTTCCGTGGCAATTCTCGAGGTCAAGTTTATAATAATAATTTTTATTATCGGCAAAATTATAATGGCAATCCCCGTGGTGGATATATACGCGGAAGAGGTAATAATTTTCCAAAATTTGGCAATAATCATAATGCTTCAGGATATTATCGTGGTAGAGGTAGTCGAGGTAGGAACAACCAACACAAAATTTTCTCAGCCGAAGGGAGCGCGAACCGTCAAACAAATAACGAAGAAATAGAGACCAAAAACCAGTTTTTTCGGTCCTAAATGTTATAACATTTTAACCTGCAATAAAAATGTTAGGTACGTCCATTTCGACATAAACAATTCCAAGTATTCGTGGTTACTTGATACCGGCGCGTCCATTTCCGCTGTTTCTAAGAACGCCTTATTAGAACATACTACTTTGTATGAAGATAACATTATAATAAATGGTATCGGTGGAAAAATATGCTCAAAAGGATATGTTTATCTTACTTTACGTACTCAAAATAGTAGATTTAATCATAAATTTTATTTGTTCGATCATTTACCGTGTAAATCAGATGGAATCCTCGGTTTAGATTTCTTATCGAAATTTAATTCACATATTAATCTAGAAAACGATACATTAATTCTACATAACCAATGCAAAAATATTATACCACTATATGCGTCACCTACTACTTCACATAACTACTTAACTATTCCTGCGAGAAGCGAGTCCATTCACTACATACCAATTATGAATAATAAATTAAATAATGACTGTGTTGTTTTACCACAACAATTACAAGAGGGTCTATTTTTAGCAGCTCTAATAGTGAAGCCAGTAAATAACGTTATTCCCATTAAAATATTAAATACTCAAGAAGAATCAATTACTATACCGACCTTTCAACCAGACTTACACTCGTTAAACGATTACCAAATATGTCAGTTTAATAAATGTAAATCAAACGCAGAGAGAGCTAATATTTTGTTAGAATTATTAAAATTGGATCACTTACATCCTACCGAGCGTGAGACTATACAAGCAATTTGTACTAAATACAATGATATCTTTCACTTACCGGGTGATAAGCTTACAACTACTAATTCATATGAACATAATATTTATTTAAAACCGAATGCTAGCCCCGCTTATACAAAACCATACAGGTTACCACATAGTCAAAAACCTGAAATAAATAAGCAAATTGAGAAAATGTTACAGGATGATATTATAGAAGAAGCTCAAAGTGAGTGGTCTAGCCCCATTTTACTTGTTCCTAAAAAGTCAAATGATGATAGCAAAAAGTGGAGATTAGTGATAGATTACCGTAAATTAAATGAAGTTATACAAGATGATAAATTTCCGCTACCGAATATCACTGATATCTTAGAGTCCCTTGCTGGTGCCGTGTATTTTACCCATTTAGACCTTAGTCAATCTTATTACCAAACGACCTTGAACCCCGAATCACGTAAGATTACTGCCTTTACAACCAATACTGGACAATACCAGATGAAACGAATGCCAATGGGTCTTAAAACCAGTCCAAGTTCTTTTTCAAGGTTAATGACTATAGCCATGTCAGGTCTAACGTATGAGAAATGTTTTGTTTATCTTGATGACCTTGTAATTTTTGGCCGTAATTTAGAAGGTCATAATAAAAATTTAATAGATGTTTTTGAGAGACTTAGAAAAGTTAACTTAAAATTAAATCCCATCAAATGTAATTTTTTGAAAAAGGAATTATTATATTTAGGACACACAGTGTCAGCAGATGGAATTAGTCCAGATAAAACTAAAATAAAAATTGTTGAAAATTACCCAACACCAAAAAATACAGAAGAAGTAAAACGTTTTGTTGCATTTTGTAACTATTACCGAAAATTTATAAAGAATTTCGCGGAAATAACTATCCCTTTAAATAATTTATGTCGTAAAGATGTCCCTTTTATATGGTCAGAACAATGCGAAAACTCGTTTAAAATCATTAAAAAAGCGTTAGTATCACCTCCCATTTTACAATATCCAGACTTTTCAGACGAAAACGAGTTCATCTTACAAACTGATGCTTCTGGCATTGCAGTAGGAGCAGTACTTTGCAATAAAGATAAAAGACCAGTCGCTTATGCAAGTCGGCCTTTAAACAAAGCTGAAAAAAATTACCCAACTATACAAAAAGAATTACTTGCGATAGTGTGGGGAGTTAAATATTTTAGGCCGTATCTCTTAGGTAAAAAGTTCACAATCATGACGGACCATAAACCATTATTGTATTTATTCGGAATTAAAGATCCATCGAGTAGATTATTAAAATTTAGGTTAACATTAGAAGAATATGATTTTAACGTTGTGTATATTAAAGGTAAAGAAAACGCCGTAGCAGACGCGTTGTCTAGAATTACAATAAACTCAAACGAATTGAAATGTATCAACGATAAAATAATTAACGTAATGACTAGAGCACAGAAAAAGAAACTAGAAGAAGTTAAAGAAAAGAGTGACACTCCAACTACCAATAATGACACAGACTATCGGCCTGATCAACCGAGAATCGTGGAATTATTGCGAGTTCCGAGTGGTGCGATAGAGATGATTTTAATAGAAGGAAAAGAGTTAAATAAGATTCGAAATCGAATGGGTATAGATGTAGAAACCGAGTGTTTTGCATTCTCCCAAAATAAGAAAATTTTATACATTAATCTTGATTTCAAAGCACAATACACGCGAGCCGTTTTTGTGAAGAAATTAAGTGAATTAAGTAAAAATATTAATGTCGACGAAATATGTATAATAAAAACAAATAATAACGCGTTATTTATAAAAGAACTAATAGAAGAAATTAAAAGTAAAGATATATGGACCGGTCCACGGATATGTATATTACGAGGTGTAGAAAGAATTGATAATGAAAATGATAAACAATTTATTATTAATGACTATCACTTACTGCCCACTAGTGGCCACGCAGGCATTCGTAGAATGATAAATAATATTAAGAAAAAATATTTCTGGCCAGAAATGGAAAAAGACATAAGAGATTTTGTAACTAAATGCGAAAAATGTCAAAAATCTAAGTATTCCCGAAATACCAAAGAGCCGATGGTTATAACAACCACAGCCTCGTTTGCTTTCGAGAAAGTATTTTTAGACTTAGTTGGTCCATTGGATCAAGATGTAGACGGTAATAATTATATACTTACGTTACAGTGTGAATTAAGTAAGTTTGTTGAGGCTTATCCTCTTAAAAATAAGGAAACGGTCACCGTTGCTAGAGCATTTGTTAATCAATTTATTTTAAGGTTCGGAATCCCAAAAATTATAGCAACAGATAGAGGCACTGAGTTTATGTCATCTACTATGATAGAGGTCTGTAAACTTTTAGAAATTGAAAAATTAAACTCAACCTCCTACCATCACGAGTCGATTGGTTCACTCGAAAATGCACATAAACATTTAGGTTCATTCTTAAGAATACAATGCAATAATTACCCTGAAACGTGGAGCCATTGGCTGCCCTTTTGGTGTTTTAATTTTAATAATACTGTACATTCCTCTACAAAATATACCCCGTATGAATTAGTTTTTGGAAAACCAAGTGAAATTCCGAGTAGACTAAGTACTAGCATAGAACCTTTATATAACCCAGATAATTATAGTTTAGAATTAAGATATCGTTTGCAAGTAGCACATAGAGACGCACAAAACAATTTGTTAAAAAGTAAACAAGTGCGAAAATCTGTATATGATAAAAACATAAATCAAGTCCGATATAAGAAAGGTGATTTAATATTGTTAAAAAATGAAACTGCAAATAAATTAGATACTTTGTATAATGGTCCATTTATTGTTATTGAAGATAAGGAACCTAATGTTATAATTTTGAAGAACAATAAAGAAGAAATTGTACACAAAAATCGAACAAAATTGTATAAAAATTAGGAATTTTCTTTTAATCTCATATTAAGTATAACATAACAAAAAAAAAAATATTTAGTATAACATTTTTTTTTTTATTTCCTACCCCTGTGGTGTAGTGTATTAGATATAAGCTTCTTGTCTTGTACTGTAGTGTATTATAAGTTCAGTTATAATAAATCACTCGAGGAAGATACACGTGTTTCATTACCCCCGCAACCCGCACTCTACAGTCTACAGAAAAGTCCGCGATGGTATATGTCTATCTCTTATGGATAACCCACAATAACTTTTTTTTGTCATTTACTTTTTACGACAAATAATGGCTAATTTTCGAAGCGATTTTAACCAATACAGCATTAATCCTTAACCATTTAAATACCATGGATACATTGTTCATTTAATATAGATCTATATGGCCCTTTACACCGTATGATTTAAGTGAATATTTTCGAAGATATTACAGATTTAAAAATTGCGGGACGTAGCGTTTGCGGCTATGTATTTTATACCCGTGCGATGCCGGAGCGGGCCGCTATATTTTTATTTTTTATACCTATACAACGTTCACAATTTTTCTGTAGTGTATTTAGTATCAGCATTGCACCCGTGCGAAGCCGGGGCGGGTCGCTAGTCTGCTATAAAATAAATATTCAAATTGAATATTAAGTAAGTTAATTGAAGTGTGTAATAGTTTAGTTTAGTAGTGTAGTGTACTGTGTAACGTCGTGTAGTGTAGTATAATGTCGTGTATTGTAGTGCGGTGTAGTGTTACCTGGTTAACGGGCATGGTCTCGCACGGCACGCCGTCGTACAGGAACTCCGCGAGTATGCACTTGCCGTATGCCGTGACGATCGGGCACGCGCCGTAGCCGTTGTACTTGTGTTGTGGTGTGTTGCCCGCCATTGTGCTGAGTAGGTTCTGTTCTAGCACGTAGGCTTGTTTCGCTGGAAGAGAAAAATGGAATAATTATTATGTAAAAAATGGTATTTATTTGCAGTTAATCTTCTTAAATATTTCAATCAATTCTTTTTATCACTTCACAATTGGTCAAAACACTTTGTGTGATGCACAGATAATATTAAGGGGTATATGTTACTTAAGAATGATGGTCCTATCATAATTATCAAATCTCCTTACAAATTAAGGAACTACAGATTTTTATTTGCAATCAATTACAATGGTACAATTTTATTAATTATTCAAATAATAATTAATTTCGTTTAAAAACCTAAAAATATGCTTAAACTCATGATATTATTGTATTATCACCGATCCTTGATAAGCGTACAAAGTTTGAATTCAATCTGTCCGTTTAAAGTAGATCAAAATCGAGTCTAAAGCATACAAACATACAGGGGATGCTAATCGGGCCGTTCGGGGCTCAATGGGTTAAAGCCACTTACCAATAGCAGCGGCAGTTTTACTATTCGGCGTGGTCGTACAGTCCCCCAGACCGTACACATTGGTATACTTCTTGTGCTGCAGGGTGAACTTGTCCACGTCTAAATAACCGGTGCTATCGGCTAGAGGGGAGGTGTTGAGGAATTGTGGGGTCGACATGGGCGGGGTCACGTGTAACATGTCGTAGGGGAGGGTGGTCTCCTGGTGGGATACGAAAAAAAATATATTAAAAAACTTGAGAGGTGCTAAGGGATACCCGGATAGAACGAAGTTACTAACTAGCTTGCTTTCTATAAAAGAGAGACAGAAAGAGTCTCAGGCGCACGGCTTATAACCATAGCAAATAGTGTTGTTGAAACTTTTGGTCCTAATTTCGTCTAATACCACGCGATAAGGAAATTCGTTCCAAAAAATATCTCACTTAATTTTTAAGGGCGTGTGTGCCGAGCACACGTGTCGGAAGTGAAACTTCAAGATTCAAAGATACCAAAATCGTAGCCTTACTCAATGACGTAACGGTATTGCCATGACGTGATCTTGAAATATAACTCTCAACGCGCCTAAATAACTTTTACTTCAGAAAAAAACAATCTCTTACCTTACTCCTATCATCCGTGTTAAAGAACACAGCTTCCTTCTTATCCGCTCTGATTTCCTTCAGCACAGTTTTATAGTTGACGTTGATCCGTCTCTCCGCTACCACTTTCATGAGAGCGTCTGCGTATTTTTTAACTCCGAATATGACGGGCAGACACGTGTTGTAGGTAATGTTGGTGCGGGATCGGATGTTTTTCTGCGTATGGGGAATTAAGATAGAGATTAGATTTAAAAAAGTGTAGGGTAATGTTAATTTACTGGGACAATTTATTGTGTTTAAAATACTGGTATGATTATAGTGGAGTCAAACCATTGGAACGACAACTCAATTCTAAAATAAATGAATTAGTTAGTCGTATTAACTTGCTCCTGTTCCTTAAAATTGAAGATATTATTCAATTTTCAAAAGTTTCCTAATGTTAATCAGATAGTGAAAAATACATATTTTTTATCCTGCTACCCTATCATATTTCTGAAGCTACGTCTCTCTTACGTATTCTAGATGACTACTTAAATCTATTACATAATCTGTACCTAATCTATAAATCACAAACAAATACTTTTGAAGTATAAAGGAAAACACCTAAATAATCGTTGTGGGAAGTCCCTTCAATGTACTTGTTCTTGAGACAATGAACAATTAATATTGTTGTATTTATATTATTCATATTAATATAAATGGCCTTAAAATTTGCTGAATTTTCCTAAACAGCCGAACCCATTTTTATGAACCTTTGTAACTGAAAAAATTGTTCCATGAAAAGTCGATCTGGTGTCTGGTTAGTTTTATTTTTTAAACTAGCGGTCCGCCCCGGCTTCGCCCGTGGTACATATTTACGTTTTCTCTACATAAAAACCATCCTCGTACTTCAAGGAATATAATAAAAAAAGAATTATTGAAATCGGTTCAGCCGTTCTCGAGTTATGCGCTTACCAACACATTTTGCGATTCATTTTTATATTATAGACTAGCGGTCCGCCCCGGCTTCGCCCGTGGTACATAATATTTACGTTTTCTCTACATAAAAACCATCCTCGTACTTCAAGGAATATAATAAAAAAAGAATTATCGGAATCGTTTCAGCCGTTCTCGAGTTATGCGCTTACCAACACATTTTGCGATTCATTTTTATATATAAGATTTTGCGACTATCCCACTTTTTCTCGCATTGGTGGACATCACGTCTACAGTTTGATGCCTTTTTCCGTTTTGTGACACTCTTATGGAACCCTCACACGTGACAACTTACAGGCCAAAGACATTTCCTACAAAGAAAGAAAGACCGAATTTCCTATCCTTAATAAATACCTTTCCAAAATACGAATCCGCCATGTAGGCAATCTTCTGCGGTGCCCCGGGACACTTGATGGGCGTGTCCGGGTATGTGAACACCGCCTCACCACCCTCGAAGCTCTTTATATCTGCCCATGTCTTCTCGCAGTATTGGGGAGAGTATATAGTGGACACGCGGCTTTGCTTGTCATCGAGGGCTTCGCGGAGACCGGGTACCTGATTTTGGGTGTTAGGTCTTTTGATGCTATATTGTAGTAATGCAATAAATAACATGAAAAATTATAGAATACAATAGTAAAAAGTGTGAAAAAGTACTTTTCGGGGCTAAAGTAAAGGGTATTTAGGGTATGTAGATTGTAGGTGAACTTAATTGTACTTATATTTATTTGTAACAATTATTTAAAAAAATTGGCGCTTATTGTATTGCATTTTCAATAGTAACAAATCGGGAATGACGAATAAATATGAGCGTTACAGACAATCAGATGCTATTCCAACAAGAAATAGATTCTTTGATTTTTTTTTAAATATCAATAAAGGTCAAGGTTTCAAGGTCGGTTTAATTACATTTGTAATTTAATGTTTTTTATGTCATTCAATATCTGACTCATAACATCAAAACAGGTGATTACATGAACACAAACGGCTATAAAACGAAATTATGTTTTGTTATATTGCATCTTCGCATTGCAACGATAAGATATGTGTTTTTAAATTGATTTGTACTTGAAATCTGAAGCTGTATATTTCTTTCCTCTCATTGAATATTTAAAATGTTAATGAATTTACTGAGAGTTTTCACATATTGATTTCTGTATTATATTGTATTAAAACTTTATTATAAGAGGTACTCTTTAAGTATTCACATAATTAGTTTATGTTATTAGCAAGATATCAAAGTCTTATGGTCTCTAACTAGCTATTTATTATGTGCCTGTACTCACAAGCTTACTTAACTTATTCATGAAATATCAGAATGTACTAAGCTCAAAATGACTCACCCTATCATAATCATACTTCAAACCAGCCGCAATAACCACATACTCATATTTTATTTCGTCTCCTTTAGCCGTTTTGACCACACATTTATCTGGGTCTATGTGTTCCGCTGAATCTTGTAACCACGTAGCATTGGAGGGTAGAACACTTTTAGCGTCGCGGCGGGTCGCTTCGACCGTGGTCACTCCGGAACCAACTAGCGTGAAAAGCGGTTGGTAGTAGTGGTCCTGGAAGGGTTAAAAGTGTGAATACTTGTCCAGAAAAGCATTGCAGTGGCCATGGCCAAGGAGTAAACTTTATTTAGTGGTCAGCCTCTGTAGTTTAAATGATAAAATCTTGTACGGTGCAATCGTACGGAGCGCAACATCTTCATTTTTTGTATGTCACAGCATTTTCATTTTCATATAGCATTAGTTCACTTAAAAACGTCGCGTGCCGCGTACGTGTGTAACTCGTAGCATTATAGCAATATTAAAGCATATTATCTCAGCAGCTTAGTTTTATTATCAGCACCAGCATCCCCAGGTGTACGAACCGTACACTTAATATATTAATTACCTTAATTTAATAATATGAACATCATAATAAAGTAATGTAGTATGCAAATTCTAAATATAAAATGTGTGATGCACGCAATGACTATGACTAATTGATTTTGCCTACAATCTACATATTCAAAGTCAAGGACAAGGTTATATTCATGTTTTAAAATTGTAAAAATTTTAAGTGAGTTATATTTTATGACTTTAAATGGATTTTTATAGCTATAAATAAAAGAATTATTATATTAAACAAAAAAAAATGGTAACTAAAAAATCCACTGAACAGAGAACTAAAATAATAATCAATACTCACCGAACTGGGTTCTAGAACGATCACAGATCCTTTCTTCATTTGCTTAGCGAACTTAGCCGCCATAGTGCATCCCCCAGTCCCACCCCCAATTACAAGCAATTTACATCTGTAATAATATGTCATCTGTAATAATATATCTGTAATCTTAATATTTATAATATAAACTAGCTGTTCCCTGCAGTTTCACCCGCATTGCTCCGCTCCTGTTGATCTTAGCGTTATGATATATCGCCTATAGCCTTCCTTAATAAATGGGCTATCTAACACCGAAAGAATTTTTCAAATCGGACCAGTAGTTCCCGAGATTAGCGCGTACAAACAAACAATCAAACTCTTCAGTTTTATAATATTAGTATAGATTAAATCATTGTATTACGTACTTGTAGTACATTTTTATTTCCATTTAAATTTTACTTGAAAAGTTAAAAATTGAGTTTGTTATATAAATGTTATGGCTATTTACAATAACATATTCTACCATTTGAAAATTAAAATCCATAACTTGTCAATTATTAGTGCAAATTAACCTTGTAAGTTGTATGTTATAACATGAATAAGTATACCTCGTCAATCCAGATAATTGTGAACAGGGGTGATTGGAAACAACTAACAAGAATTTTTTTTCTATAATTAATCACTCAGGTGAATTTCCAAGCATTTAAAAATATAAAATACCAAAATCAATAAGCATAAAACTATTTCCAAAAAATCAGGTAGGTAGAGATTTCACATATTATTATATGTTCATGTCAAAATATTATGTAAAAACTTGTAATTTATATAAAACTTACGACTGGTCTTGCAGACAAGCACTGGACACCGACAAATTTCTTATAATTATAGATTTTGAACAGGGACGAAGTCTGCACAGCGCGTTCATCATCTTTGCGTTTAATCTTATAATAATAACAATTATTTAATAGCCGGAACGCTATAGGTGCGGTGTTGTTACGCGACTGATAAATTAATTATCTCCTGATTACATATGTCCAGATACCGCTCAGAGTGGTCAAGCACTGTATTTTATTTTTACAATAGCATTGTTTAATCTTCGTTTCGTATTGATCATTCGATTGAGAATTGAGATAAATATTTTCTCATCCTCTGACAATGACATATTTTGATTTTTGATTTGAATTTTTACTTTTGAGCTGTTTTGACTCATGACTGTGTTTTGAGCTGTCAGCTTGGAGCAATTAACAAGCCTGGAGAAGTAACAATTAATTGAACAATAACGCACTAGTTTGGCCTTTTTAGCTTATGGCAAAATGTCATGCGAAAAAAGAGGACAGATATATGTCAGTTCGACAGTTTGAAATGACATGGCCCATTTCAATTTGTTTTGATCACCAGTCTGGTGATCATCGCTTGGTTATTTTAATTATCTTTTTTGAAGTGAAAAACGAGTGTTTTAGTTTAATTTGTTATTTTATGAAAAGACAATTGACTAAAGATAACATGGCTTGTGTTGCTTACGGCTGTAAAAGCCGTAGTAATGTGAAATCGGACGAAGATAGAAATTTGTCATTTCACAGGTTAGTGTTTTGATCAATTTTTTTGTTAATTGTATTATAAATAAGTTAATTTACCTTATTTTCTTAATCATCTATGTTTTATCTAACCGTAATCATTGAAATGAAATCATAATCAGCTTAGTTTTTAGAAAAAATGCAAAATATAACTTCCATAGTGTTGTGCAATTATCGATACTTGAGTAGGAACGAAGTACTTCATTGATAATGACTGCTTTAGGTTAGGAGAAAAAAAAGGTATTTAAGTATGGATTTTATTGTTATTTGCAGGTTTCTGGCTTGAGAACAATTAAAAGATGTTTGGGTTAAAGCTATAGCACAGGAAAAATTGGAAGCCTTCAAAACATTCTCGGCCTTGTTCAAATCATTTCGAATCAGACGGGAAGAAAAGTAAAGTGCTTTGCAGAGATGCTGTGCCACAAGTTTAAGGTGGCATCTATTTTAAATAATAAATATTGTAATTTGCTAATTAAGTATCGAAATTAAAAGGTTGTAATAAAAATAAATGTTTATTTGTTTTATTTGAAGCAATTTATTTTAAACTTGTACCAATTTTTTCCTGTGGGAATGAGTTATTTTCCTGCGGTAAATTGTAGCCTATATGTTATTCTGATGTTTAAAGTATATAATTATGAAGTTCCATAAAAACTCATTCAGTAGTTTTTACGTGAAAGAGTATCAAAATATGTCCATCCATACTAATATTATAAATGCGAAAGTAACTCTGTCTGTCTGTCTGTTACTCAATCACGCCTAAACTACTGAACCAATTTGCATGAAATTTGGTATGGTATTTTGATACCCGAGAAAGGACATAGGCTACTTTTTATAGCGAGATATGTACCACGGGCGAAGCCGGGGCGGACCGCTAGTTCTTATATATTTTTGCTCTTAAAATATTAGTAGGCTGTAGGATACGACTATTGATTTGTAAAAAGATCAACCAGATGGAAGTCAGATTCGCGCACGAAGGGTTCCGTATAATTCTATGAATGAATCTATGAAAACAGGAAAAAATACGTACCTTTTTACGAAACCATAAATACAACCTAAACCGAAATACCTCATAATATTTTTTTATAAATACCACTACCATACAATGCAAGGCAGTCAATACGCATCGTAAATGAATAATTCCAAATTAAACGAATCTTAAAATTTGGAATTACCTATCCATAATTCAAAATTAAACGAATCTTATATTATCTTCAAGCAATTTTATAACTTAATTTTTTTATTTATCGATATTTTAGTATTCGATAAAGTAAAGGCAAGCACTACCTTTTTAGAACAAAAAGTGGCTACATGTGGATTTGAATGCCAAGCAGATAACAGTGTGTTGTCTCTTTCTATCGCATTAATTAGGGTATTGATTAAAAGAGAGCCACTATATAAGAAACGTTCAATTAATTGTTACTTCTCCAGGCTTGTTAATTGCTCCGAGGCTGTCAGACTCCTGACACGCCACAGAGCAAGTAGGATTCGCTGTGCTATGTACTGAACACAGGTACTGAATGATAAACTCTCGGAGCAATTATCAAGCCTGGAGAAGTAACAATTAATTGAACAATATAGCACTAGTTTGGCCTTTTTGGCTTATGGCAAAATGTCATGCGAAAAAAGAGGACAGATATATGTCAGTTCGACAGTTTGAAATGACATGTGCCCATGTCAATTTGTTTCAGTGACCAGTCTGGTCACGGACGCATGGTGATTTTAATTATTATTTTTGAAGTGAAAAACGAGTGTTTTAGTTTAATTTGTTATTTTATGAAAAGAAAATTGACTAAAGATAAAATGGCTTGTGTTGTTCACGGCTGTAAAAGCCGTAGTACTGGGAAATCGGATGAAGATTGGAATTTGTCTTTTCACAGGTTAGTGTTTTGATCAATTTTTTTGTTAATTGTATTATAAATAAGTTAATTTACGTTATTTTCATAATCATCTATGTTTAATCTAACCGTAATCATTGAAATGAAATCATAATCAGCTTAGTTTTTAGAAAAAATGCAAAATATAACTTCCATAGTGTTGTGCAATTATCGATACTTGAGTAGGTACGAAGTACTTCATTGATAATGACTGCTTTAGGTTAGGAGAAAAAAAAAGGTATTTAAGTATGGATTTTATTGTTATTTGCAGGTTTCTGGCTTGAGAAAAATTAAAAGATGTTTGGGTTAAAGCTATAGCACAGGGAAAATTGGAAGCCTTCAAAACATTCTCGGCCTTGTTCAAATCATTTCGAATCAGACGGGAAGAAAAGTAAAGTGCTTTGTACAGATGCTGTGCCACAAGTTTAAGGTGGCATCTATTTTAAATAATAAATATTGAAATTTGTTAATTAAGTATCGAAATACAATGTTGTAAAAAAAAATTTTAAATTTTATTTGTTTTATTTGAAGCAATTTATTTTAAACTTTTACCAATTTTTTCCTGTGGGAATGAGTTATTTTCCCGCGGTGAATTGTAGCCTATATGTTATTCTGATGTTTAATCTATAATATGTTTAATTAATTAATTGTAAAGTTCCATAAAAACTCATTCAGTAGTTTTTTCGTGAAAGAATAACAAATGTCCATTCTTATATATTTTTGCTTTTATAATATTAGTACCTAGGATACGATTATTGATTTGTAAAAAGATCAACCAGGTGGAAGTCAGATTCTATGAATGAATCTATGAAAACAGGAAAAAATACGTACCTTTTTACGAAACCATAAAAAACAATCTAAACCGAAATACCTAATAATATTTTTTTATAAATACCACTACCATACAATGCAAGGCAATCAATACGCATCGTAAATGAATAGTTCCAAATTCAACGAATCTTAAAATTTGGAATTACCTATCCATAATTCAAAATTAAAAGAATCTTAAATTATCTTCAAGCAATTTTATAACTTAATTTTTTTATTTATCGATATTTTAGTATTCGATAAAGTGGCAAGCACTACCTTTTTAGAACAAAAAGTGGCTACATGTGGATTTGAATGCCAAGCCGATAACAGTGTGTTGTCTCTTTCTATCGCATTAATTAGGGTATTGAATAAAAGGGAGCCACTATATAAGAAACGTTCAATTAATTGTTACTTCTCCAGGCTTGTTAATTGCTCCGAGGATAAACTCAAACTCAAACTCAAACATTTATTCATTCAATTAGACTTCTTATAGAAGCACTTTTGAAACGTCATTACATATTTTAAAATTTACCACCGAATTTATTAGTGATATTTTGCAAAGATGGGTATTTTATATTTCCTAATTAAAAATTAAAATTTAAATTAATAATTATTTAAAAACCAATGACAAGTTTAAAAACATATTATATAGCATACGTACTAATTCAAAATAAAGTTGTATTGTTGTAATGATATTATCAAATTTTGAATTAGAACGTAGACTTATTTGTCATTTGTCAAATGTCAAATTATTATTTCAATTTGATGTTGATGTTTCAATAAATTTTTCATTTCAAATTTCAATCAAATCAAATTTATAAAATGGCGGATGACGACGAAATAGATATTTTAGGAGATTTTTCATTTAATTCTTGCCTAGCTCAAAACAATCAAGGAATGTAAGTATTAATTGATTTCTGGCATCATAACTTTATTAGTAATTATATTAAAATGCTCAATTCAATTAGATTCCACTCTTCTCACAATGTTTACATAATTTGATGTTTTGTTGACATACATTTTATAAACAAACTATATTTTACGATTAGTTTCTTGCTTTATAATAAAAAAGTTTACCGTTAAAATATATTAAGGCTTATCCTGAACTTTTCATAAAACTTACAAACAATTCGTTACAAAAGCCTTTAATTGGGTTGACATCAATATGGCATTTTTCTAATCTTCAGACCTTCGTGTTCCGATCGAGAAGACACAGTACATCCTCAATGGCTCTTAGATTCTCCACCAGCTAATTGGTATGATATCAAGATTAATAATAGGTAAGATTGAAGTTGTATGAATGTAGGAAGGAAGAGGGCTAGATAAAAGAGTAGACCGTAGACGAGTCACTTGATTGTGATGTTATTTTTCGTTCACTGGCGTTTATTTGTCTTCTTTGATAACAATTTAATTATATATCCATTTCATAGAAGAGTAACAAACATGTTGAATCAAAAAGATGAATGATTAGCATGAATTAGAGGAGTTATTTTGTAAGTTAAGGTAAAGGTTGATAGGTCTACAATAAATGTGAATAAATGTTACTTAATGAATGAGAGAAATAGCATGATTCATAACACTTTCATTCATTAATTGTTACCAAATCCTTTAATCACTAAATAAAGCATAAACATAGTCATTTATCATACCATTGTGATAGTGTAACTATGCTATAACTCATCGTAATTAAAGAACCATTTGCTATATAATCACTTCACTATTTTACACCTAAATTAAATGTTAGCAAAATACATTTAAATTTGTTTTAAATCATGTTTTTTTTTTTTGTAACAGGTCAAAGGAGGGACCATCAAGGAAGCTATCAGGAAACAATTCTAACCAGAATCAAAATGAAGTATTTCATATTGCCTGGACCCAAGAAGAAAGGGATATTCTTAAATTGGAAATGGTAAATAACCCAACATTGGTTTTAGATAAAAATGAAAAGAAAATAAGTTACAAATCTTATGATGCTATGGTGTTATTGTACTATGGTGGCACAAGTATTGTTTTACTATAACACCACATAAATAATATGCAACAAAAATTTACATTGCAGGAAAAATATGGGAGGAATGTGAAGAAAATATCGCAAACACTAACAACAAAATCAGAGGCTGAAATTCAAGCTTTAATAGAAGCAGAACATGGTATACATCTGGACACACTAGTTTGGGAGAAACATGATGACCAGGACAATATACCCCATGTGGCCCAGGAGGAAATAATAGCTGATGAGATCATTAGCATGTCGGATGTTATAAGCATGGTCACAACTGGCTCCCCGACTATAACATTACCAAAGAAAGTGTTCCGAAAGAATAGTAAAGTATCTTCTATCAATTCTGTCAGTCGTATAAATATGAACAAAATAGGTGTTAATAATTTAAGTTCTAAAGATTCAAAGGAAGAATTGAGTGAGATGACAAAGAATTTCGCCAAACAAAAAGAGAAGATGAAAGCTGTGAAAAAACTTGGTAATCATAGGAGGAAAGTGTCCAGGAACTATGATAAGGGTAGAGTTAAGGGTAAGGATATGAAATCGCCACAGGGGAGAAAGACTGACTCAAGTTTATCGGAAGATAGTGTTAAGAGTCCTAAAATGCAAATTGTGTTGGGCTCTGGGCAAGCGCTGCCTGTTTCTGAGGGGGAACAAGTGGCAAGTATACAATAT
Source organism: Colias eurytheme (assembly GCF_061535395.1). Classification (NCBI taxonomy): domain Eukaryota; kingdom Metazoa; phylum Arthropoda; class Insecta; order Lepidoptera; family Pieridae; genus Colias; species Colias eurytheme. The sequence goes on from NC_142987.1 coordinate 11,303,406, forward strand.
TTTATAATAAACATGTCTGCCTTGAAAACTATTTCAAAATGTTACAGTCTGTGAGGTATATTTGCTAAGCTTTGCGGACTGTAGTAAACGAATTAATTATTTAACATATTTTCTGTTTTATTAACAAAGTGCATAATAAATAAATTACTAGCAATAAAACAGAGTGAAATAACAATTGCTAGGTATTGTATTTCTCTCAACAAAGAGATAGATTTAATAATCAATCTTGTTATGAAAAACTTAATTGTATCATTCATTGTATAAACTAAAAGTGTTCTAAACAATGATATCACTAATTATATTGAAAAATTACTCATCCTTATATTAATAATTAATTAATAAATAAAACATTTGTAGATAAAAATAGAAAAGAAGAAAGATTCAGACGAAGACAGTGATATAGAGATAGATGTAGATAGTGAAACAGAAGGAGATACTCCAAAGAAGAAAGACAACTTAGCAGAGGATAGCAAATCACCGGTTAAAGATAACTCTGATAGTGCCCCAATAGCTGTTCCTTTGAGGAGATTAGAAATGCCTAGAAGGAGGCGGAAAATTAATTTGGTAAGGTTCATGGAATTAATATTAAACAAACAAATTAATACCTCCTGTTTCATTTAGCTATATGTGCATTGGCCATTGTGCAAGTTCATTAAATTTAGTTATATGGCTAACAAACAGTCAGTCACACACTAATAAACACACACACTACCTTAAACTCAAATGATGATGAAATTATAGTTAATAAAAAAATTACAACACAATTTACAATTTCTTATGAAGTTTGATCAGAAAAAATCAGTTACAGATAAACTCTGAATTCTGAAACATCAGAATTCAGAGTTTATCTGTAACTTAATATACGAGATAAACTTAAACTTTTTAAGCACATTTCTAGCACATAAATAATATTTTTTTTAATTTGACAAGATTTTTTTCCAGGACGGTGGTGGCGGTTACCGCATCCTCCACACGGAAGCGGGTGACGTGTACGAGGTGAGCTCGGAGCCGCGCAAGGAGCGACAGGCTCGGAAACAACCCGTGCAACTAATACGCTGCAAAGAGTATGGACCAGATCGACCAGTAAGTGATGAGAATAATGATGTATCTATATATTTTTTTGTGCGTAACCATAAGTAAAAAATAAAAAATATTGTAATTTTTTGTGTTATAAACACTGAAATTATCCATAAACATCGAACAAAACGTTAAGAATTGACATGTTTCTTCCATTCTAGAAGACACAAATACATGCATGCGCACAAAATACATAAATTCATTTTTTTTTATAATATTTAATTACTAAATACTAAATGTGTATAAATTTTCTAGGCACCATGCGAAGTCCACCTGCACGTCTCCGTGCTAATCAGCATGGACGTCCACGCGCACACCTCCAGGGCGGAAGTGATGGGGCTGGTGGGGGGGCGGCAGGTGACCGGCGGGGTGCTGCTGTCGGCCTATCGACCAGCTCGAGCAGCAGCCAACAGCGTGCACTGCGATATGGACCCTGGTGAGTTGGAGAGTGGGGTGGGATGTGGTAAAATTAAAATTGTCCGGGAGTTCATGGGTCAGTATGTATCAGTACTCAGTACGTGCACGCATTTTGTGAACTTCTCTATCTTGTTTCATGTTTTCCCGACTTCATTTTTTATTTTTGTGCCCCTCTTCTATATTTGTTACATTTTTATCTATATCATGTGGGTTGTTCAGTGTCGCAAGCGTCCGCGGGCGACTACCTGACGTCCCTGGGGCTGTCGGTGTGCGGCTGGCACCACTCGCACCCGCACTTCCCCGCCGCGCCCTCCCCCCGCGACCTCGCCACGCAGCGCGAGCTGCAGGCGGCGCTCGAGTGGCGGCTGCCCTTCCTCGCGCTGCTCACCTCGCAGCGGCCCCCGGCGCCGCACTACAGGTGCGCACACACACACACACACACACACACACACACACACACACACACACACACACGACACCGCAACGTACTACCGCCATGATATCACATGTAATAGCACATATTATCATAATATTATGTCATTACATATACCTTCGCACATAAGACATGATGTCGCATATGTGCCATCCCACGTTCACTTACAAATTAATAAATCGCAAATGTCAAATGTGCCTTAACGCAAGACAATACACATGATACATCAGACAATAATAATAATTTATTTATTAATAGCCTCATCTACAAAAACACATACTTTGAAAAAAAAAATAAAAAAACACATACTTTGTCATTTAACGCTCCGCTCTAATTGCAGTTGCTTCCGCGTAGAGGAAACAGACGAGCCCACACCTACAGGCTACCAAGTGGACTTGCAGCTGATACCGAACATCACAGCGCAAAATGTGACCCAGTATCTGCGTGGGCTGCAAGAGCTGCTGCAGCTGGTGGAGCGCACGGGGCACAGTGTGGACATGAAGCGGGATGTGTGTCCGCACACCGGGGTCTGCTACTTGGACAAGGTTCGATAATGAAAAAGTCATTTTTGGTGTTCGGATGATTCATAATGTATAAAATTTTGTTCAAGAAATAATTTTTTTGAGTTTGATAGAAAGGTTTCAAATTTTTACACTGTTTCATATTTTAATACAAAAATAGCATTAAAATTCAATTAATTTACAGATCAAGGAATAATTTAAAGACCTTTTTGCTAGAACAATAAAACATTAACTCATTCTAACTGAACTATTGAATAATAATTGACAGGTATTTTCCTAACTATAGCACAGAATACATAATAGTAGCTAAACGCTACAGAACGGACACTCCGCCTCCCGCCAAAATTAAACACTTATCTCACCCCGCACGATCAGCCTAAAAATGGTCAACATTTTGCTACAGGGACGATACGCAACAAAGATTGACAACATTAATCAAATTGACTTAAAGTCATTTTATTATTTTGGATTTGTGATTATCGTTTTTCGTAGAAAATGGTTAGATATTGTGCTGTTTACGGATGTATTTCATCAGAAAAACGCGAATTTTTTTTACGCTAGTCAAAAATGTGCCAACCATAAAGCGTTAACACACACATTTGCAGTCTCTACAGTGTGACTGTCAAAACGATAATTTTGTATGGAGTGTCCGGGGTGTGACTATAGGTTACTTTATAGTTTAAACATTGAATAAATAAAATTGTATATAATTTTTTGTATTACAGTGTATATGGAGTGTGTCCCGTAATATGCGGCAGGCTGGCTACGAGACAGACGATCCGGTCGTGAGACAACTTATACAAGGCGTGCGGGATATATTTAGATAATTTACACGTTTACGACAAATACTCGGAAATTCTTCGCTTATAGAAAAGTTAAGAAAAAAATGTTTACATAATATACTACAGCTCTTTTTTTATAGAAATGTTTATTATTTATAAAGAAAAATGTTGTGATTCACGTCAGTAATAGAATTCTTGCTTTTCAAGTTTAGGAAGACATATTTCACGCCACGTTTAAGAGTTTCTAGAAACTATTAATTTTTTTATGTACTAATCACGGTTTTTGCGATTGTAAATTGTGCTTATCTTGACCACTCTGAAGTCTTGTGACAATAATATAAAATATAAAAACAATTTTAGAGTAATCTTTACCTATGACTTTATTTTGATTTTTGAATAAAAAAATTTTGTTTTATAAATGCTTATGTAGTAGTTTTTTTGTTTCTTGTAATACTTTTTTTTATAAAAAAAGGATATGAGTAATTATGTTATTGGAACTAGACAAAATGTCTCTAAGTTACTTTGGAATATTGTATTTATTTTTATATTTTTTTTGGTTTGTAAATATTTTTGTAAAGTTAATTTAATGTGTCTTAATACTTGTAAGTATAAGTTCTTATGTCAGTATTTAATTCACTGTTGTGAAAACATGTTTTAATTATAGAATAAAAATGAGAAAACATGTTGGTCTTTTTACTTAAAAAACAAAAATCATTTTGACATCAACCTCCCTTTAACTACTACTTGTATACGTAGTATATTATTATTACTCTGTGCTACTACATTGCAAAATTCTATACAGTCAGGGGTGATACAAACAGAACAGTAAAAACAAAGTACATAGTTTGATTTACTGTTCTGTGGTGATAAATTACAGTTCTAGCTTCTATCTTACTCGTTTTTATTTTTTTAAAAGGATAGACATTAGGAGAAAGATGTTTTTTTTTCAAAAAGAAGTTCATTACTGTTGGTTAAAATCACAGGCTGTATCTAATATTAGGAAATAGTATGCAAAAAATGTTTGAATTGAATCAAATGCAAATAGAATACAAAGAATTTTAATTGAGATAAACTCAATATTACAACGTAAAGTATTTCCAGACATTATTTATACCTGAAGATTCGAATTCAATTTATGCGCTTCGAAAACATCACAGCGAGCGTCGCGACACCATGAGAAGTCAGAAGACTGATGTAGCTGTGGATGTAGCCATATTATTGTCTTTGTGGTGATACAAAAACGCGTAGACCGACTCTTCTCTGTCTACAATACAAAAAAAAAATGGTTATTTGTGAACTACCTCCACTTATTTTATTAGAAATTCATTTCTTATTTTAACGCCACCTTCATTTTCCCGTACACAACAATCTGTTGTTCATATTTTTTAAATAAAGATGGAGCTAAAGCTCATGCATTCATTACAAAATATTGAATATTCTTAAAGTAAAAATTAATTAATAAAAAAATAATAATTAAAATATATCTATAATTAAAAATAATGAGATGAACACGTTCGTGTATCTACAGACGCTCCGATTTGGTTGGTGCCAACCATATTGGAACCGACATGGCAACCATTCCAACATTCACATTGCTACAGATTGTCCGACGGTTGGCCTTCCAACTGTCAGTTGACCATAGAGTAATATGTTAGTTGACCATAGTACGAAGAGAATGGGCTAAATTCTACTATAGAAATAGAGAAAATTACAGTCATATGCGGCTCTTATAACTTATTTTTTAAGGTTTTTAATGTAGCCGCACTGTCAATTTTTTTAATACTTCTAACATAATAAAATACGCTTGATTTCTGGCATCTCTATTTGCGTAATCTTTGTTACTTAAGTCCCACAAACAGGGAAAGTCTTTATATAGTTCCAGTAATTTTATTAATATGTCACGTTCGGTGACCGTAACTCCCTCGGCGTTCATGTTGACGTCCAACACCGGCGACGTTGCGAATGTGAATGAGCCAATTACCTATATTACTCTATGGAATGAGCCGATTTGGTCGGAACAAAGCTTACAAACGTTCCAATTTGGTTGGATCGGATAGGAAGTTGGTTTGGTCGGTATTGCTGGCGCATCCGACCACGTCAAACCAATATTAATAATAATTATGTCGGACCGACCGCTCTCTACACTTTCCGATTTGGTCGTGGTCGGATGGTTGGCACCAACCAAATCGGAGCGTCTGTAGATGCTATTAATAATAATTATGTCGGACCGACCGCTCTCTACACTTTCCGATTTGGTCGTGGTCGGATGGTTGGCACCAACCAAATCGGAGCGTCTGTAGATACATGAACATAGAATATTACCTATATGAATAGATGACGCTCCAACAGCGCGCTTTGGCCACAGATAAAATAGGATTACATAAGTTCGATAGACCGCCGTCAGGTGGCGCATTAGAGCGTCAACATTCAACACCATGGCAAAAGCGACGTCAACTTTGTTCGAATAAAATTTTGTTTTCGATTAAAAATAACTGTTTCGTGTTTGTTTATAAGTGAAAATGCTCTTCGTTAAGTTACCTTGAGTGTAAGCGTATATTTAAGTGTTCAAGTTCTTGCCAGAAAGTTAGAAGTTTTGTGTGCAAAGTTGTAAAAGTCACTCGAGAATTCAGGTGTCAACGAGGTAAGAAACTGATGCTTATTTCAAGATTACGACTTCTAAAATTAACACTTTTTGCGCTGAAGTATGTTTTAACGCTATTCAAGTCAATTATTAGCTTCCATATCTTTCTGTATGGAAAATGCAAAGTTTTTGTGTTAATTATTATTATCATAACGTTAAAAGGTTATGTTCTTGAGTGAAATATTTTAAGAAATATCTGCTGGAAGTTTTTTTCATGACTTCCAGTTTATAGTATTAAAACGCTTGTTATCATTAATCGATATTCATTGGAATGAAAATTTCCCGCCTTTGTCACTATTTATTATGTTGTTTTAGGTATTTATGGGAACAATGTTGTTGTTTTTTAAATTTACACTATCGACGTTGCTCAGATTTTAACGAGTAGCATCTGAATAATATTCATCATTGTACTTGTAATCTGTATGTATATAATACATTGTTTTGATTTTCTTTAGATTAAGGCATTAATTTTATTAAATGTATTAATTGGATTTAAATTAAATATCTGCATTCTTATATGCTTTATCTACAATCTTACATATAAGTTGAAATCGTTATCTTTATTAATTAAAAATGTGTTTAATTTCATACGGATTTAAAAAAATTTTTAAAAAGCAAATAAAAAATATTTAAAAAAAAACTTTATAAATATTTGGAGGAATTTAAATATTTTCGGCTTCGCTCGTCGTACATATTTCGCAATAAAAGGTAGCCTATGTTCTTTATCAGGGTCTAAAGATTGTCTGTGCCAAATTTCATCAAAATCGGTTGAGAGGTTTAAGCGGGAAAGCGTATAACAGACAGACAGAGTTACGTTCACATTTATAATATTAGTAGGGATATATTGGAGCTCTTGGATATTTTTGGATATGGAAAGGTATAACCTCTTAATTATTTTTAAACTATCCAGACTTACGAAATACAAAATATGATCTCCCTTTGTCAACTTTAACCTATGCCGTCAGAGCCATGAAAATTTTAAAAATTGTTGTGTTTGTTGCGCATTGAATCCTTTTAAATCCTGTAAGCAACATCTTCCCATGAAGAGATGGGTTTCAAGAGATTTAAGAGGTTAGAAAAAAAATACTTGGCTCATAACAAACCTATATTCTGGATACAGGACTTATGTATCATATAAATAATTGGACAAATCTTTTGATGGTATGTTCACAGAATTATACATACCTACTCTCATCATAAGTTTGTTACAATATTCAAATTAATTTATTTGCCAAAAAAACATGGTATACATAGATGTTAACAATTGAGTTCCAGCATGTTCAGCCATTATTAACAGCATGCAAATTATGTCACTTAATTATAAATCAAAATTTCATTTATTATTTTCATTATCATAACATTTCACAGTCCACCTTGTTCACCTTGGTTTGATCATACTTCATAACATCATAGTGATAAAATGGTAATTTTTTTGACAACTACTATAGGTGTTTAGTAAACTTGCTTGATTGGTTTGGAAAATATTCACTGCACAATTAAAAATAATACAGTTTGAGAACCTCCCCATCCTCTTTTTTTTTTTCACTGAAGTGTAATTTCATAAGAAAAGAGATTTTGTTTTCACTTAAATTCTAATTTATGTTGTGAAAATCAATTATGAACAATATGAATTATATGTATTTAATTTTAATGGCAAAGGTATACATTTTCCTAACAACTTGTTAGAAAAATGATTGGCTTGTTATATACTTTATAGACTGTTGAGGTATTAATTATTCTAACCTAGGTACATTTGTGATGATTACAACATGTTCAGATAACTAAAGTTCATTTGTGATGATTACAACATGTTCAGATAAATAAACTAAAGTTCATTTAAATACAAAGCAGCAGAAAAACCAGTCACTTTTCTGTTTCTAATCAAAATCACTATAAACATTTGCATGTACAAAGTAATTTTTCTTAATGAGACCGCCACAAAGAGTGAAGAGTTCTGCGTTAAAAAAATAAAATTCACTGGGAACAAGTCAGGACCACACAAAGGCAATACAATGTTATCAAAACATAATTATGTTCGAATGAAATAAGCGGGCCAAAACAAAATAACAAATGAATATTTCCAACAAAGAGAGGGATTTGCCATCAATCCCTCTTTATAGGTATCTTTTTTTTAAAAAGAGGTTTGCAACAATCAATTCCCTTTGTGCGCGACATCAATGGAAGCGGTCTGTGTACCTATCCTTTGATCTCGCCGCCCTCTGAAGATGCGACAGTGCGCTAATGCCGCCCGCCCAGTGAACAACGCCGTAAGCTCCCGCATGCTTAAAATACAAATAGATATGATATCATACTGCATACGTTATTTACAAACGAAACACTGCGTCCCATTTTTCGCTGAGGTTTTGGAGTCGTTTTGCCTATGTCGAAATTAGGGTTAGATGTGTGAAAATGACGAATTTTTAATTCCATTAGTTTTAGTTTATTAATTGTATTTTTTATACACTAGTGTGGCTGGCGGTTTCAGCCTCAGACACACTATTTAGGACCTAAATTTTCATCTCCTATTGATTATAAAAAAAAAAATGTTGTGTAGTTTTATGAAACCACGGTAAAAGTGAAACTTAGGCACAAAATTATCGTATTTGTACGATAATAATTATCGTACGGTTCCGAACTGCTTTATACCTACTCGGCAGCCGACCGTCACGCGACATGCGCTACACAGACCAAAAAGTTTGAGACGATGTAATAAAAGTTTCACTTTAAAAAAATTCTAAAGATCCATTCGGCTTTTGTAACTAAATTGTATTTCAATGCCGATAACTTGTTAAATTATTCTCTGCTTTGATCTATGAATAAATTTTGTACCAAAACTAATTCAGTTTTTAACTTATCGATCGACTTAGAAAACTGTATAAAATGGGTGTTTAATTGGGAAAACACTCATCATTCACAACACCATGTACAAATAAAAAGGGGAGAGCATAATGTCTAGTAACAAAAAAGCAAATACAACACGGAGGTTACGACGTTTCAATAATGCTGAAGGAGTCGTATTACAAAAGGGACGATCACAAAGCACAAGTCACGCTTTGTCGCAAGTGCAGCTTACTGGTCGAGCCTTGGCACAAAGGACATTCGTAAGAAGTGGAGATTAGTTGCTATGTCATCGATGATACAAATATCTGCACGTTTATGGCATATAGAGAGGTCTGGGACGTGGAGGACGTGAGTTGCGGTGGTCTATCTTATTAGTTTTATTTTATCTGGGTTATTTTTGCCTTTACGATCTGTGACAATTCGACCACAATTCTTATACCTGTTAAGTGACAATACAGTCTGTTGAACTATCCCAGTTATTCCCCTTGTCCCTTTTCCACCTCACGTTCATGGTGTGAGGTATAATTGAGGGCAAAGCGTACACGTTAATTACGGCAAGATCAAGAGGGTATTTTTCGCCATTTTCCCGTAAATTTGTTCCCTTCGGAAAGCAGGGGTAATGATGCTTGTTTAATTTAATATCTCACGACATATTTTCACTGAACATGTCGTTATATCAAAAATTCTATAGTCTATGACTATTGCTTAAAAGATAGTTTGTATTGTGCCCCAAGCCTTCTTTCAAAGTCCAAAGTGCAAGTTGCGTCTGTGTAGAGTATTATTAAAATAATTTGGAAAATCCAAAAGTGCACGCCTCATAATTTTTTTTTAATAAATATTTATTAATTATTATTTTTGTTTATTTAATAACAATTAAACCACATCGAATCAGACCCTGAAAAATGAAAGGGTTCTATTCCTGAGCATACTCAAGCGTAAGAGAAAAAAAAAGACTCGATTACTAAAGTATTTCGGTCGCTATCGTGTTAACAAGAAAAAGGATCCGCACATACAGACACACGGACGTCCAAGACAGAACTTTTTTAAACTGTTTTTTAACTAGTTTAAATAACAAAAATGACATCAAAAATATCATGAACGTTAAAAATAGTGTTTTTTCTTAATATGTGTGTGTATGTATTATCTTACAAGTGCAATGTATGATACATAAAGACATTTTAAGTTTGAAAAATCAGATGTTTTGCGCGAAGTGACAGTAGTACCCACCTCAACGCTTCGCTTATGAGGCGTGCAATTGTCTATTTTACCAAAACATAGTAGACTAATATCGTTACTTTATCCGCATTGCAATATTATTTACCCTGCCTTCAACGTACGATTTTCCATCAATATCAATCCAATCAGCTTTTACTAAACTTGTGTCCTATATGCGGGCTCGTCCGCCTAATTCATCTTCAACTCTTTCTAAGAAGATAAACACAAAGTTTATCCATATCTTAGCTATCAGTGACACGTGTCTCTTATCAGAAACCGCCTTACAGAGCTTATATAATGCTCAAGCAATTGTATACCTTATATGACTTTAGCACAGAGTCCCAATTTGCGCAACTTGATACTCCGTAAGGACCAATTTTATTTTGAACCTTGTGGACTATCATCTTAAGGTGTACATTGGGTTATAAGTTAAAAAAATCTTAATATCTTTTAGACCAGTAGTGGATGATGGACCTAATGTATTGCTTCGAAAAATTTCCGCGAAATGCGGGCCTTTAGGAGATCAAAAAATATTTCATGAGTATTTTTCTTTCAACGATTTTATGTAATTTAATTTCAGTATTTTATATCATTTCATATTTTCAAAATTGTTACATATTTCGGATTTAAACTTAAAAGTTATACTAAGATCGGAATATATTTTCGTTTCCTTTTAGCCTAAAATTATTAAAAACTCTATATTATGATAATAGACGGGTATACTAGTTATGCTTTCATAACACCTTTGAACTCTTCAATCTCTTCTTTTGTCATATAAGCTACTTGAAAACGAATGTTAAGAAATGTATTTTTATAAGAAACATAAATAAATAATGAATAATAAATAAATAAATAATAAATATGTATAAATAAATAAAAACTATTTCATAAATTTTTGAGAATTTTGGTATAAAGGCTGAGTACATTAAACTCCACGTTGCAGAAACGTAACAATGAAATCCCGATACAGACGTCTCTACAGTTTCTCAACAAGCAATGTATATAATGAACCGTTCAAATGAAATCAAATCGATGATTGCACCGAGTGCATCGCAACAATGGCGTCCGACGAGGGGCGAATTGCTACAACAATTACCAACCACCTGGGCCGTTGCTAATCGACCGATAGAATTAAATGAACGGCCCGCACTAATTGGCCGGTAAGACAAAGGGGCAAACAGACGCCTTTGAGGACGTTGTCTAGTGACACTCGAGGCGTACGGCTGCATTCCACGTCCACGTACATTGCTGATTCAATCGAAATATCGAATTGTAAGACGAGTGCACGCTATGTATTGCTTTTGAACGACTTGGAATTAATTTGCTTGGATACTTGCTCGGTTTCCGTAGAGCCTAGGCTTAAATGAGCTCGTGGAACAGAACCAAGGAAAACGATAACAGTTTGTGATAAACAGAATTGAGTAAAATTGAAGATCTATAAACTCTTCAAAGTTGAGTGAAATGACGATTCGATCAGTTATCTTTGTTAGAAAAAAAAATGTTGTGTGGTTTTATGAAACCACGGTAAAAGTGAAACTTAGGCACAAAATTATCGTATTTGTATGATAATTATCGTACGGTTCCGAACACTGCTTTATACCTACTCGGTAGCCGACCGTCACGCGACATGCGCTACACAGACCAAAAAGTTTGAGACGATGTAATAAAAGTTTCACTTTAATAATATTTGGAAATTTAAGATCAAAAAGCGCTTCTGAAATTAAATGTACTTAAATATTTTGAATCTATATGTTTGAGTTTGCAGTCACTGTAATTTGATTACGGTTTGCCTTGATAATAGACACACATTTAGCTAACATCCTATTAACGAGAATATACTGTTACACCGAGATATAAGCTACAATCCAAACATGATATCTAAATCAACAAACACTAAAGCAATTGAAAAATATGGTAACCGCAATGTTATTACAATATCGCAACAGCAATAGAGACGTGCGGACGTGTGGAGTGTGTCGTTAGGTGTCAGAGAGCGCCGTAACGAGCCCCTACAGCTACCTCTTTATATCGACACTAGTGTACTAGTGGGATATATAATGATATATCGTAGGTACTGCGAATGGTGTTAGCAATTAATTGACCTTTCAACTGGTGTATTAATTGTTGAAATACTTCTGGGCTATCGTGCTGGGAAAAGTATGATCGATAATTCAAGATGGAAAGGAACTTGGCAGCAATTTTCGTTTTCAAATACGTGTGAAGGAAAGTTTGGAAATGTTGTTTTGCTGAATAGTTAAAACTTAATAAAAAGTGACTGTTAAAAATCAGAGTAAATTAAAGGAACGTAATTGAGGTTTCGTTTTAATTAACAAAATAATTATTCATCGTGGGAAGCGATTTTATTAGAAGGATTTATTAGCGCATAGAAAAATGTTTTAATATCAATAGTTATTGATCTCAAAATGCCATCTACAAATGCCGACAAATTTCATTACCTGACCCCAACTACGCAGGCTTATTAATCAGCAGATAGGAGCGATTATCTAGGAAACGTCAAAACAAATCTATCCACCTTTGACGGTAGTCACAAAAACCTCTGCGCCCGGAAGCCGCGGTGTAGCCCTAATGTAGATCCATTGATTAATTGCCTTTATAGCTATTAAGGCTCAGCTACGATGCGGTCCCGGTGTTTATGGAGTTGATGCTGATGTTATAGAGGAGGTAATTTTGGTTGTGGGTCTATGAAAATACGAATACAGAACTTCAAAATCTATTTGAATAAGTGAAATAAAATTTCCTTTTGGCTAAATTACTCTTAATAATTTCGAAAACAGAGTTAACGCAAATTATTTAAAAAATGACTGTCTGCTACTCTACGCTACTAGTGTACGCATACGCTACAGCTGAACTGAATTTGAAGAATTCTTCGCTTACAGATAGGAGATTAAAAGTAGTAACTTAGGCTGTTTTGATTTGAAAATACAATTGGGATTCGCTGCAAAATAAAATCATTTAAAGAAGACAAGGTCACATACGTCCAATCGTTTTCAATAAGACAAAATACCTACATATTACAAGTTTTAATCGGCTTCAGATAAAATACCCTCATAGAAATATGTACAGTATAAATATTGATAGTAGTCATTAATTGGAGAAATGTTAAGCGTATTGAAGTTTCCATGAGGATGATATACATGTATGTATATTGTAATAGTGTATTTGATTTTTTCGTTATTAAAAGTCTCTAGACTAGTTTGCGTTTACAATTTTATTCTGGTAAATATTAATATTATAGGTTCCGATTATTGTAGGCTTTGTTTGACAATTTTACCATTACCAGTTTTATTTTTATAACCCAAGTTACCAATTCTTGTCACTCTATTCGGTCGTTACCATTTTGCGTGATAGACCAGTCAAACAAGAAGTCTGAAGTCAAGAACAGCCCCATTTATGATATCAAATAAGTTGGTTTAATATACCAGTTATTGCACAAAGCGAACATTTCGATTAATGTAATACGACATTACATAACATCTCGTCACGTGTCGTATGTATCTCAAAATAGAAACAAAATCAAAGACAATACTAATAAAATGAAATGTTCACATTAAATATAATGAAGTCATAATGAAGTGGCGAAATTGAAACGTATCTGTGAACGCCGGCTTACGGGGGGTGTGGGAGTCGGCACGGTCAAAGAGTCCTTTGATGTTTGCCGCCGGCTTAATGCACCGCCCGCGGTCCCGCTCCGCTCATCATTAGCAATTTCCCCATAATTTGTTATCTTTACCGCTATTTATTTGTACAATTTCACGCCAGAAACGTTCGCACCTTGCCGTCAGCTTTAGACGTCCTCCCGCCAGCTCCGGCCACAGTAATACGTTGACTTATGAATGGGATTCGAATTCAATTAATTCGCAGCGGTGCTTTTGAATAGCTTTAAAATCCGTAACGAGGTTTGTTAGCAACTGTTTCCTTTGGCTCGTTTACTATTTACTACGAAGAAGTTAAATGTGGCAATGTGGATAATTATGCCGAGAAGAACCGAGAAGGTATAATTTACTCAACCAGTTGTAACTTTACCTGAGCTCATTGTTTTTCAGGTAAACGTAATAAAACCAGTTTGTGAAACAGATGATCATAATTGCGTTTCTGAGTTGTGAAGTCTGTATAATTACTCAGTTTAATATCAAAGCTGTTGACCCTACAGCTTGTGAAATTCAAGTCGAAAATATATTTGTACCTTTCAACCCAAAGGTAATATTTGCGCGAGCGCGCGTCGATAGAACGGAGATTTAATTTGGCGAATATAGCTGAAACATATATTTAATTTGTCGCGATACAAACGGTGAATGAACAAAGGGAGATCAATGAGAGCTCGCGAAAGGCGTGAAGCGTCTCGTTGGGATCAAAGGCGCTCGGAGACTCGCCGCACCTACTTAGGGCTGTCCCTGGCTGGCAAAAATATTGTGACGTGTGCCGCTTTTATGTGCTATGGATGTTTAATAAAAAATAGGCACACCAACGGAAAATATTTATTTAATATTTTTATGGACTATATACCATGAATAAAATTAAATTGGAATGATAAAAGAAAAACAAAAACAGTCAATGAAAAACTTAATACATATCTCATTATCTAATTAATTTGTATTAAATACAATGATAGTTATACAGTATACACACAATATGTATTGAAAATTTAATATTTTAGGCCTGAACTCTCTTTTCATATGAACAGACAATACAGACGATTCCATCGATACCGTCCATTGTAAACTATCGAAACTAAAATTAACTTACCGACAGCCCTAACAACAAGTGTAGGCGGTGTCATTGAAATCTCACTTTGGCACGTATGCAAAGTGTAATGGCTCTATCACGCCGACATGGTGTTTAGACAATAAAACTATAAAGTTTGCAGGGCTGTGCCACCACTCTTATAGTCCTGGAGGGGTTACTTTCGGTGCTTTTGAACACCTCCGTATAATTGGTGTTACATGACATTTAGAGAGGTTCAAGATTACGCTGACTGTGGCACTGGAAGGGGGTGCTGTGTTTTATCTTTTTTTTAACTATGTAGAACGGATATTGTGCTGGTGTGATCGGAGTATGTATATTTGTCAAAATAGTTTGTCTGGGTTGGACAAAAGTAGGTACCAAAATTTTTACAAAAAAATTCTCAATCTTATAGCCATTGCCTATTTGTACTTGTGGCGAAATTGTCCACTGATTCCTTTCTCTTTACTCACACAGGTGAAACCAATAAACTAACCAATCTGTCCTAGAATCTATGTTAGAATTACTAAATGAGTAAACCTACCGCAAAACAATACGATCCCGGCACGTCACAGCTAGAATAGCGCAGTACAGTGAGCGACTTGACCTAAAGTCTTTCAAATGCAAATTTTTGTCTCGTCAAAGACAACAATCACAGTGGAATCGGTACCGACGATATGAGCCAGGAGACGCTGCTAGTAAAGTTTACGTCATCTTAACGTATGGGTATTCAAGCATCAGATATAATCCCCAAACAAACGTAGATAGAATGAAGTACTTTGTTTAATTCAAAATGCGAATTGCAACTACCATTTTGGCTTTAAGGAGAAATTTCGGCAAAATAATTAAAGTGTGACGACTAAGCTAGATGTTTTCATCATTTTTTTATTTAATTGGTTTCATTTTTGTCTGTGTATGGCCTACCAGAGATAGTGATCAAATCTTGTTAGCTTTGTAATTTTGAATAGATGAATGCAATTGAAATTCTGTTCCAAATAAAAAGAAACTCGGATATTTTAAAATTATTCCACCAGTGTGCTACAGCTTAGAGGTACAATGTTGTTAAGAGACTTTACTTTTTTTGATAATGTAGTGAAGTAATGACTAGTATAAAATGAAGGTATACTTAAAAGCTCACGTCAAACGAACTGCATAACTATATCAATTGTACATCGTCACACAGAAGTGAAGAAACTTTAAGCAGCTCTCGAGCGTCGGCAGCGTCAAAGGCCCGCGGAGATCATAACGATTGTGGGTGTTCGCGATTTGTGTCGACTGACATGGTGCTGTGCGACTAGGAGCCTCAATGGTGTGAGGTATTAAATACGCGATGGAGGAAGTAACATCGATTTTATGTGTCAACATTTTAGAGTAATTAGTCAGAAAGAAAATTGTGATATACCAGATACACGTTTTCTATTTTTTCGTTGTCGCGTAGCAAGCACTTTTCAATAGATTTTCTGTATTTTACTCGAATCCCTTAAAATAACTTACAGGACAATAAAAATTTACAAGGTTTCGTCTATGTATTTGAATTTAGGGTTTAGTCAAATTACCCTTATGAAAAAAAGAAAACGAATTTTCATGTGTGTAAGCAACGTCCTGGTAGAATCACTGCACCTATTTTAAAGATTATTTGACTGTTTGAAATGTACATAATTTAAAGTACATATACAGTACATCGTCATCTGTATTAACTAAAGTTCAAACCAGGCGAAATAGGGGCGTGACGCTAGCATGTAATAAATTCAACAAACAGTAACATATGACGTCAGTCGCGTCGTCCCTGTCAAAGCGCACCACAATATTTATCGGCGGAATCGCCGCTACAAAGCGACTCGGGAAACACTTGAATGTGGTCTAGGATAAGAGCGGTAGCGTTATCTCTGTTTATTTAGTCGTTGTTGGCGTGAATAACATGACTATTGTGTATGAAAATGGTGAGAATCCATATTATGCCTTTTTACGTGACTACGTTTTTTTTTTTGAAAAAATTAAGTGATTACTTAAACTATTTTAGTTTATATTTGACGTAGCTTTTATCCCATCTTAATTTGTACATCGAATTATTACAACTAATTCACCAATGCTTCGTAGATTGTATCCACTGCAGCGATTATTTTCCGGCTTTTTCCTCCTCTTTTGAAGCAATATTCCAATCAATCCAAGTATCCACTGTAAGTTTATCTAATCGTCTGCCATCTCTCGTGACTCACACCTACAGTCTGCCCATTGTTGACTGGCTCTATCACCAGATTTCTTTCCGTATTCTTTGACGCGAGCTGTTTGCTGAGATATAGGATGAGATGAATCTCCGACAGTGTTGTTACAATCGATACTCCCTTCCCCTATCGACTACTGTGTTTGTTATAATGCATTCGATTTTGTAACTTTTATAATAAATAATTTAATGAGTTCAGTCAGTTAGTGTGTGAGGCTTTAAGGGATTTAATACTTTCGCATTTTTAAAGACCTGTGGTGAGGACAGGTAATCCTGCATATTATAACATATTTATGCCATTTCAAAATTAGAAAAGTATATATATGTGAAAACATTAATCGGATTAAATACTATATTTTTTACCCATATACTACACTAGTAAAGATACGGGCTGAAGCTTCTGTTTAATAAAATAGAGTAGCCCTTCCCAGAATAGTTACAATCTAGACATCTTGGCGTTAGTCTCAACAAGATTCCGACTTTGAGATAACAATCTTTATGCGTCTATTGGTGTCGAAGATGATCTTGACTAGACTAGAGCTCTTATGATACTTGACCAGGTTTCTGATATAGTCTTTACTCTTTACCCTTCATTCTATATTCGATGAATGAAAATGAATGTTCTTCGAAGAGTCCGTTTGGTTTATGTTTAAGTATTGAGTGTCTTATAACAGTTACAACTTTAAACTTAACAATATATTGTTGAATGTATTGTGACTTGTGAGACGTAACTTTTGATTTAATGTTTTTTTCTGTGATTTTTGTGGATAAATGAATAGTTGTCACTATTTCCTGTCAGAGCATGCTTAGCTGTCGAATACTATAATATCCCGCTTTCCTTGGAATCGTGGCTAGGGGCACATACGTTGTTTATACGACGTTTGACCCTCACTTTGCTAAGTCGTTGACTTCCTGTGATTTATTATCAACTGTCTACATCAATTAGGCAGTGTAGAATCGCAGTACATTCTTATTACATTCAAACTCATATTTAACCTAGCCCCCACGTAATTTCTAAAAGTATTATATCTACTGATTTATTCGCAATGGGCCGTCTTGTCGCTTGATACTTGTTATCACAAAGTGATAACGATCTGTGGAACCGGTCGGCACAGTAATTGGTAATCCTGGCAGATTTGCCAAAGTTAAAATGTATTAAAATACCGTTTCTGATGTTTTTCCCTGGAAACTTATTTATGCGTAACTATACAGGAATAATTGAAAAAACATTTGCTTATAGATTAGAGGTACATTTAATTTTACCTTGTTTTAAACCGTTTTGTTAACACTTCGAAATCATTTCAATAATAACATATAACTATAAGAAACTAGTATTTGCTCTTTACTAACCGTATCGAATTATCATTTAATCTAGATACTATAATTTACTAAAAAAAATCTACTTTTGAATCCCAATGAATAAAATTGTTTGCTATCGTTTTGTTGATTAGTGGATATTCCGATCGCATTATAAGACTTTTGATCCACCCAAAACACTTATCGGGGCACGATAGAAGTTAGCGGTTGAGTGCATTAGCGAGGCACCGTGAGTTCGTGGTCCGTTGACAATGCAATTAAGTTAATTCAGCTGAGCGACGAGTGACGGCGATTATTAAAGCAATTATAAACAAACCGAAGCGAACGGCGAACTGCGTCACGAACTATCCCCCCTCTTGATATTGTTACCTGAGTGGCTTCGCTTTGTCCTGGTACTGGGGCGATAGTTTGACGCAGGATCTGAAGGTTTCTACTTGAATGAGATCGTCCTTTTTATAATTTATTCATTGAGTAATTTGCTATTTCACTTAGCAGATATTGACGTGATTACTTCACGATCGTACCGTTTCTGCTACATGAATGGTTAGATTTATGAAATAATTAGTGTAAAAATAATGGTAAATTATTGCAAAAATTTGAATAATTCATGTATGTATTAAACTCGAGCATATGAATCCCAGGGAGAACCCAAAAGCACGTTTAATTGCAAGATTGGCTAAACTCGAAAAGAAGAAAACGATCATTTATATAAAAATATTTTTCAATTGAAGTAACGCAAGCTTATTCGGCACCGGAGATTCAATAACGTTAATTCGGTCGAGCGCCAAGTGACAACAATTAGAGCAATTATAATGGGCCCTCTTCACAATGGGCAGCGTTTGCCCAACAAATGATTGTCGATGTTTGCCATCCCGGTGATTACGAATAAACATCTACCACGACGACCGATCATAGACATTTAGGCTCTATACACTATCGTAATTGCCTCTGCTCGTCCACCGCGGACCATTGTGAACAAGAACCACAAACAAGCGGCGTTCGACGCACTGCATCATCAGCGCTTAGCTGTTGATCTATATTGTCAGTTTATTGAGACCCGACTGCTTCATTGCCCTATAGGTTGGTGTCAATTCAAGGCAATATTCACTAGAAAATTTATCTGAATAATTGCAACCGGACACTTTAATATAACCACTGTCCACTAGATATAATGAACACTAAAATATAAATAAATAAATTGATAAAATATAAGCCTAAAATTACAAACAAAAACTACAGAATTATGAACACTGTAGAAGATAAATTATAAGATTTATAATTTTATTTTATTTTATTAGTATTTCTTACAATATTTGTGAAAAGTTCTAAAACTGTTCCAATTGCTATACTAAAACCCCACAGAATGTTTCAAATTCACTTCCATACCTGTTCTGTTTCTGTCCAACTCCAAAGTCCAATCGTTTTGTAGTATTGTTCGCCAATTGACTAACATCCCATCTAGTAAGATTCCTGGAAAATTCAGACAGGAGATATAATTACGAGAATAACGTCTATTAGACTTTGTGTTACATCTGGATCAACGTGGTTTTTATATCGAGCTTTCTTGCACTATTGATATTAGTAATTTTATTAATTATTCCATTAATGTATTGGATTGTATACAGAATCGAACAGAGTTATTATAAAGACAAAAGAACTGAATATTCGTATGGCTTTATGCCAGTAATGACTTTTACCAAGAATTTAATTATAATTTAGACCTAGAAATGTTTTATTTGTTCTATATTCGTCCCCGAGCTGCAGTAACTTGAAACGGGTATCGAGTAAAAGAAAATTAATAAAAGCGATAAGTCTTTTGTCTATGTTCCACAATCAGTTCTTTGTGTTGAGATTCCGTTAGATCTCCGATATCACCAATTTTCGCGGGGTGTAGGGTTGTCATTGAATGGAATTAAAATCGAAAATTGGTCTACAGCCAGGGTCTGTGTGGTACATAATACTCTGTGCCATCAGCACGTGCCTACAAATCATTGCGGGTAATTGTATACGAGGGGTACTTTTTGTAAACATCGGGCATTACGTTTACCTACTACATTGGTTTCTTTCTCACCTATATCACAATATTAAATGACGTGTGGATTGAAACTTGCTACACGTGTAGATTACCTACAGGCTACAGACCGAATAATTAAGGTCACAATATCACACTTATGAAAATATTTTATACTTTTTCGAAAAAATTATATTTTCCGAGCTCCAGTATTTGTATACTTGACCGATATCAGCATAATATAATGTTTCATAGTAAACACGGTGCACATAAAATCGTTAATTATAGTCTCTCAAGTTTATTAACAGCTCGGTCACAAGTCACAACCCTGGCGCTGTTGTTCTATCCGCCTCAAAGGAGAATTTATTATTTAAAGCGAAAGTTATTGAGTTTCGCTAAGGTTAAGTGAGCCTTTTGACTTGCTTCTATGAAGTGAGGTGAGGTACTGAGGTGTCGAGTTGCTCTTATATGATCACTCACAGCGTCTGCAAATTACCTGCATATTGTGTTACCTTTGAAGACACGCTTCGATTTCCTTTGCGATGATTGTATTAGCCCCCAAATCTTATGGTTCTCGTATTTTGTGGGCCAATTTTTGTTTTAATTAAGATTGATTCAAACCTTTTTGTGCTTGCTTATTTATTTGCGCTTTATCTTGACTCTCTAGTTCCACGTGAACTATATGCAAAATTTAAAGATAATTAAAATTTGCCAAACGAAATTTGTTTGTGGAGGAGTAGTACAACACCATGTCTAGTTTTATAGACAGACAAAACAAATAGCAAAGTATATTTAGGTATTACGTGTCAAGTAAATTTCATAGAATAAAACAACAACCGAACTTGGTTTTCTAATTGTGTTAGTTATGGAAATAACTATGAAAATTGAAGCAATATACCGTCAAATTGAAATCACAACGACGATATTAAATATTTATATCTAAATCGCATTTGATTCCGCAGAAATTGCCGGGAGATTGAATGTTTCCAGCAATTTAACTTTAAAATGTCGTAATGTGAAGAATACGGCCGGTGGATATATATTATTCCGTGGATGCATTATGTAGATTGCGGAGGTATCGGAGCGAGCCTGCGCCAAACCGAATTTATCGCATTCGCTATTCACTCCGCGGTAACATCTCTGCCGTCCTTTAACTAGAAAGCCGTTAAGCCCACGAAGTGAGTTTCGAGTAAATGGCAAAAAACACGGAAATCGTTATTTCTTAAAAATTATGACACTTACAATAATTATTGTGAGATACATCGATCGACATTTAATTATATTATATATAAATATTAGTTTTTACCCAGAAACTGTTATAATTTATTTTTAAATTCACTTTTTCTCGTTTAGTTCAGCATATAATCTGAAAATTTTAACTATTTACTGGACAAGACGGCCGTTCACATACCATAGCGACTTTTTAGCTAAGTAATTTAGTATTTTTATTTTCATTTTGTGATTTTTTTTTATTAAGTAATAAAATACTTACCTAAAACGTCGTTAAGCTACTATAACTACTTTTAAGCTATGACTTTCGTTTTAATTTAAATTTCAAAAACTTTATAATCAGCGTTTAAGGGCTTTTGGATGCTTTTGTACTATGATTCTATATAGTTGTACTAAATTTTAATCTTACTAATGTTAAAAATTTGCTGCTGTCTGAGGCTTTGCTCTCGGGAATTACATCCTCTAGGTCAACCAATGGAAAGGAAAAGGATCAAAAAGCTTTTAGGTTTAAGTATTAAGGATTTAAACACTATCTAAATTAATGGTTTTAGCGTCTTATTGTGAGTAACAAGTATTTTAAACTCTTTTACTAAATGACTCTTTTAAGTTTTCGATAAAATTAACCTTTATTTCTCGTCATGTTCACGTTTATTTCATTACAGTGGCTCATTAAGGGGTTAAGATTGAGATAAATCTTCTCGCTTTTCTTTTTTGGAACCGTATATTCATTTAGAATTGCAATTTTAACGTTATTTTATAAATATTCTTCTGCGAAGCCATCATACGAGTCACGGATATGTGAGTACATATAGAACCACAAACAATGTAAACATAAATCGTTTCCTGAAAAAAAAATTAAGACTTGTGCACAAGGTTTTTGAAAAAATACACCCTGGTTTCAATAGGGCTTCAAGCTCTTACATGTGGGATGCTCTTAATAAATAATGTAGAACCGCTTATCAAATGATTAGAAGACTCTTTCATCCACATTCAGAAAATATAATATACCAGAATATGTGGAAAATAGCAGGAGGTAGAAAACTTTTTATTTGCTACAATGTAAAAAATACAAATCTTAATAATCTAATACATATAAAGATAAGAAAAAATAGCAATAGTTGCAAAATGGACTCCCCGTCAGCGGGTCAAAGGTAGTGTACTCCTAACAATTTTTGTATCACCATCATGTACATTGCTTGACAGTTGATTACTAATTCCACCCAAGGGGTAAATTACATAATTAATAAATAGTTTTAAAAATTAAATAGTACAGACTGTCTTTCTTATCTTTCTCGGTTACAGAGACAAATCAGAGTCTAAACAGAGAAGTACGATTGAAAGTTCGCACTGTCGTAACCATTACCTACCAAATTTTCGTAACTTTGACTTGTTATATTTTCCGTAATTTAGCTGCTAGATTGTTTAAAACTTAGTAAACCTGATCAGAAACAATACGTCTTGTAAAAGAAAATCAAAAACAATCGGTACTCTGCTTGGGGGTTACCTATCTTAATCTCGAATTTTAATATTCCGAATATCATAATCCAGAAAACGTTTGGACATTTTTTCATAACCCCGAATTTTAAAATTTCGAAGTTTTGTTTGCCATATAATCGCAACTCCGAATTTCATTTGCCCATTTCTTTATTTGTACGACGTTTTACAATCCAGACGAATGAATTCCAGACATACGAAATCTAAATGCACAAAATCCAGATGACCGTAATCCATATGCACGAAAGCCAGATTTTTAAAACACAAATTTTTGAAATACAGTTAATTGATATCCAGACAAACAATGTCCAGATTTTTTAAATTCCAATAAACGATATCCAGCAAAACGTAATCCTTCCAGGGGGACGCAGCACGAACCTAACCTAACCTTCTGAATAGATTTTAACACTTTAACCTTTCTGTAATGGGCAAGTAAAACAATAGCGAGTCGGTTCTGGCACTCGCCGGCCGCTGCCGCGGCACGCTCGCTTCGCTCGCTCGGCTCGTGCATGGGGGGTCACAGTTCAAACCTAACCTAATCTACTGAGTCGAATTTGATACTTAAACCTTTCTGTAATGGGCAAGTAAAACAATAGCGAGTCGGTTCTGGCACTCGCCGGCCGCTGCCGCGGCACGCTCGCTTCGCTCGCTCGGCTCGTGCATGGGGGGTCACAGTTCAAACCTAACCTAACCTACTGAGTCGAATTTGATACTTAAACCTTTCTGTAATAGGCAAGTAAAACAATAGCGAGTCAGTTCTAGCGTGGGGGTCGTAATTCAAACCTAACCTACTGAGTCGACTTTGACACTAAAACCGGTCTGTAATGGACAATAAACAATAAATTTACTTACTGACAATGTTTATTTTCAGTCGATAGTAATAGTATAATCACGATTGTATGGAAATCAAATAAAAAGATTATGAAAATCTGGCAATAGTTTATCTGTTATACGATTATATGGGAACCAAATAAAAAGATTATGAAAATTTGGCAATAGTTTATTTGGAAAATGGTACGATGGGAAACAAAAAAAAGTATTCTGAGAATCTGGTATATTGAGATCTGGATTATGAGAATACGGGAAACAAAAAAATACTTTTTAAAAATCTGGTTTTGGTGCATCTGGAAATTGATTCATCTGGGAAATTAAAAAAGGAATTTTAAAAATTTGTCATTCATTACATCTGTCTTTTAAAAGTTCTAACAACCGTTTTCGGGGTTTTAAGATTCGGGTAATAGAAATTCGAGTTTTTAATAGGTTACCCTGCTTGGGAGCGACATTATTTCATCATCACTCTCATCCCCAAAACTGATGCATCACCAGAATCGGATAACTGCCTTTTAGCTAAAAAATGAGGGTTAGCTGCTTTGTAGCTAAGCAAAAAAGTGTTATTAGAATTTTTCCTAAATAAAATTACTTAACTAAAAAAGCGTTAAGGGCGAGTAACTGCAAATAAGGTAAGGATTTCCATTGGAATCGTTATATGAAAGCATATCATAAAGCAGTTATAGTCCTTTTGCGTCCCTATAGTCAAGTATAATCTGATAACGTACTTTTAGTCAAGTAAAAAGCTAAAAAATAATTATTAAATCTGGCGGTTAAGGTACTTTAAAGGAAATTTAGCGAAGTAGTGTTGGTTAGACGCTTTCAAGTTATGGAATCGCTGAAAATTGTGTTACTTAACGGCTTACAATATTTTCATATCCCTATAACTATTAATGCTAGAGAAATGATTCTTAGACAGAAAGATAGAGAATTCTGAACTCTATCACCCTACATTTAAAACTGAAAATTGACCATTTGAGGGTTAACGGCTTTTTAGTTAAAGGACGGCAGATCTGCCTGCCGACGTTGGAATGGAAAAATGTGAACACGCCCGGTGGGGATAACGCCGTGCTGAAGTTTTAGACGCTCTAATCGCATCTTTGCTAAAAGCATAATGAGTTTTGATATAACAAAAATTAACTATTTCCATCTTTCTGGCTTTGTTCCTGTTGGAGGTAATTATTTGATCTGATTCGTAAAATTGTATTGAAGGGACGAGTGCGTAAGAGTCAAATCAAAAAAGTATCATAATTATAATTAATACTGTACGAAAATTTCTTTGTAAAACGGTAAAAGTTTTCTTCTAAGTTCCAACTACATATTTAAATGGCAAAGCATACGGAGTTTATGAGTGAAAAATGTTATATGTAAATCACTCCATTAGTAAAAATCAAGCAAGTTTCATAACTGTTTGTTACTTGTAGTAGATCGTAAACAATTTTTCAGTTGCATCCACATCCGACTTGGGCCTTGGCCCATCGCGATCGGTGCGATCGCTCAGAGAATTTACTTAGCGTCGAGTGCGCGTTCCCGCCCAAATTACTATTTCAATCTTATCGAGCCCAATTCCGACGCGGGACAATCTGTTCCAGAACCTTCTGTTACCTTAATTGGTGGCAGATCATGGAATTGAAAGAATTTCTCAGAACACGCAATGTAGCCGGCAGTGGCCTCGTGTTGTTTAGTCTGTATCTAACTCAATTCAGGGAAAATTTGCAAGAGAAATATCTGATCGAGTTTGGGTAGTTTTTGATCAAATTTGATCATCGTCGTTTGATCATCGTAATTTGTCTTTAAATTACGATGATCTTTACTTAAGTGAACAGTTTGAAACTAATAATGCAAATATGTAAATGGTTGTTGAAGTCAACAATTCTTATAAAAGATGTTTTACTATGAAAGTGAGTTACGTGGGTCTAAAATGAATTTTATTTTCTTAACAGAAAAATAAATGTCGAAGGTGAGCATTTCTCTAAAAGCTTTTTATAATTTTCAATATCTTCTACATCAAGTTTGTCAGACTGTAATTAAGGTATCCTTATTTTTATTGAAAAAAAAGTCATAAGACTTCAGTATTAAATTTTAAATAGGTCCCCACATAAAACTGAAAACTGACTAGCTTTCGTAATTTTTTCTGCAAAATCCAATATACCCGCATAATATTTTCAAATAAATGAGAACTGCTATTGCTTTTCAACGAATGCAGACTACAAATACGTGCATACGTTTATTTAAGCTCCGTTTCCCCACAGAGGTTCTAAGCTTTATTTAAAAACGAAGACTGTTCTTATTACACGGAGCCTGTGATAACTCGACTAGAATCGCTATGGCCCCTTTGAGCACAAACACTTTGCTTAGCAACTAATGGCACTTACATTTGTTGCATAACAAACGCTTTGAAGCGCTGCCGATAGCTTGCCACGTACTTGGATTTAGTTATTGTCGGCCATTGTTTATAGAGGTGCATCATTTACATGAATTAAGTAGCGCACTGCTGGAATTCCGTGAATATTTTGGTAAAATAGCTTTTCTATATTTTAGTGAAAGATCATCTGAAATTTGGGTTCTATCGTTTGTTTTATTTATTACTAGTTTTATTATTTGTTGTAATAACATTTACTTTATCAACGTGATGAAGTGTAAATTTTTTGGTTTGGTATTCCTACATGTTTTTCATGTAGATATTTGATAAAAGGTATGCTATTTATAAAGTAATTGCCGGAACTAATAAATTTTCACCCTTTTCGCACCACGTGAGGCAGCAATAAACGCGATCTTTGACAAATCGCCGTGCAAAGTTTTAATTTGGCTCGTGTGCTCGATAATAATAGTGCGTCAAAGGGAAGCGGAGTAATAAAACGGTGTGGAGTGTTTATCTCGCATCGCCCATCGCTGTGCGCAAACAACGCGACTGCAAACTGCGTGACTGCCTGCCTGAATGGACACCCCGTCAAAGTAATATCAACAATGTATTTACATAACCGCCCGAATTGGATAAAGAAGGAATTGTCGTTCCGCGGCCGAGCACGCGCTGGCCGTTAACGTCTCGGTGGTCAGAGGGCAGGGAGCAGAGCGCGCTCGCTAATCTCAAAGAGACATCTCAAAGTGAAGCGTGCAAATTCGAGGTCGAGGGAACAATATGACTGCAGGTGGACCGGCCCCGCGCGGGCGAGGAGTCGCGTCAAAGGGGAGCTCGCGATACCATACAAAAGCCCTAATGAGACAAACCCGTCGCGTAATCGAGGCGACGGAAAAAGATGAGACCCGAGAGGTACGAGGCAAATTTTAATAATTGTCAAAGCGGCGGCGCCGATCAAACGCCGGGCGGCCACCCCCGCCCACCGCGCCCCGCACCTGTGACGTGTGCTCACCGCGGCTCTCATTAGCGCCGATCTAATGCAACTTCGAACCGCCGCGACGTCTAATTAAACTTAAACAGAATTTCAATTTTACGACTGAAATTTTAATACGCAAAGCCGTGGCCGCGTCGCCGCAAAGGAGGCGCGTTCAAAGGGAACGGCGTACACGTTTTCGCAGATATTAAATGTGTTGACAATTTAATTTTTCATTTCCTCGAGGCGGGGGGGAGGCGAGCGCGGGGCGCCGCTCCTTTGACGTCGCGATATTGTCTTTGTGCGGCGCGTGGGGTGGGGCGGGCCGCCGCCGACGGAGACTTTGTCGCAATACAATGTGTATCAATAAAACTTAGGATTGGCTTTTAGTGGTTGCACTTACGCTTTGTGAGGCGGCGCGCTCACCCTTTGACACGGCGCGTGTGTGGGTGTGTCGCCACGGCCGCGCGTGTGTGCGTGTGTGAGACACACAGTAATAATGCAGGACGAGACGGTTTGGCGCCGGCGGACGATAGCTCGCGAATCTTAAGATTGTCACACGTTTCTCTTTTGTATGTGGCGTTTCTTTAATTGAATACATTTAGGGATAGGTTAATAGAACATGTATTGTCTATTTATAGGCTTTTTGTTTATCCCATTATTGTATATTATAAATCAAATGAACCTTTGTTTATAAAAAATTGGGTCATACATATTACGTTTCAGATTATTGTGTGTGAACTGTGAAGGTCGATCTTTGCCTGAAAAAAAACTTAAACTTAAAAAATTATAGCTGTAATCAGACACTAATTTACCTAAGTTAGTTGATAGTAAAGCAACATTTGCTTTGCAACACTTATGTTATTACAACTTTAATGTACGCTTTGCCGTTCGCGGAGTGGTTACAGTAGCAGGCAGGAGTTGGTTACGAGGCTGCAGCGCTCGCCGCCGGCGGGTGATCATTTCATACCGCATGCAACCGATACTTTATTGGAAAACTTGTTTCGTTCCGAATATATTACGTTTCGTATTTGTGTTTCCGCACGCGGGAGCTTGTACGTTATGAAGCTTCGTAAGATACGGCTTAATGAATGTGGAATGTGCGACGAGTGTGCACTTTACAAGTGTGAGTGTGATAGAGCCGAGTGCATGTGTGCATTACATTGGTGCAGGAGTAAGTAACTAATAATGTAAGTCGCGTTTGTAGTGTAGACTGGTCTTATTTATTAATATTTGGGTCTCTGGAATGATAAGGAATTTTCAGGTAGGTATATTTAAATTTAATGTAGCTATTTTATACCCATGTAAATCATACCTCATCAATTAGGTATAACAACGAACATGTATTTAACACAAAGCACACTGCTAAAATAGATTAGTGTTGTTAAAATAAAAGAAATGAAAAATTGTACGTAATATTGACGTATTGGAATCAAATACCAATCAGATCAATTAGGTATACTAAGGTATTACATATTATGTAGATAAGCTACAGCCTACAAGTCTGGTAATAGTTGTTTGATTTCATTTGGACTCAAACTGAACTATATGGAAACTAGTAATAATCAAATTATTAAAGTATCAATAACATCGTTTAGAACATATCAAAAGCAAATGAAAACGAAAAAATCTTGTTTGAAAAAGATATACAAGCTAAATAAGACAAAACGGTTTCGATATTCCTAATGTTACAAGCGTTTATTGCCGTTGAATGTCAGGGGACTTGTAAGTACCTACTTATGCATAGGAAAAAATAAATAAAGGTACAAAAATATTCATGTGGGGATGCTTTTTTGAAACTTAATAATTAATATTATCTGACTGAACGAGTATTAATGATAAATAATGAAGATGTGTTTTTCTAATTTATCATATCAATACGTAATGGGAAGGTTTGCTCTGCTTGCAGCCATAAAAAAACTGCATATGGATGTAGTCTATCGCGAGGCTCATAATTAATGTTCTTATGGGGCGCATTAATAAAGAAAATGGTCTGGCAGGGCACAGAAGGCTGGTCACGTTCTGGAAGCGAAAATAGATCAGTCAAAGGAATGTAAAATACATCTGCCCACAAGAGAATACGGGACCTTTCAATTTCAAACAAATCACTTCTCTTAAGCAGAACCAATTCCACAATAGGACATATTCTATAAGACATAGTTTGTATCATATTTTAAAAGGAAATGATCTCTCTCAATTCGCAATAGACTCATAATATAAACTGCGCTCATCGCGAGCACGCTTCACCTTCACAAAGTGTCTTTGATGTATCAAAGAGTCGTGCAACTGTTTGACGCGACTAAAAAATATTCAAGCTTTATCCTTTGACTGTGACCGCGAAACGGACATACTCGACTTGCGGCCGGTGAAACGGTGCTTGATAATGCTCTGTGACGGGATGGACTTCGTTTTGCACGAGATCTCGTTGCTATCGCTGGAGTATGCATATTAGTGGTGAAATTCTGTCGATCTGATATGTTTTTGCTTAGTAAAGACTGTTCTATCTTCTGTTGTAGTGCTGCTTGATTGAATCTTTACCCACTTTTATTTAAATACTAGCGGTCCGCCCCGGCTTCGCCCGTGGTACATATTTACGTTTTCTCTACATAAAAACCATCCTCGTACTTCAAGGAATATAATAAAAAAAGAATTATCGAAATCGGTTCAGCCGTTCTCGAGTTATGCGCTTACCAACACATTTTGCGATTCATTTTTATATATAAGATCATCAACATAAAGTAATAGTGCTGGACCCATATTCAGGGAAATGCAAGTCGAGTATGGGCCACACCATAGTGCATCTGTCACTTGAATGTGAAAGTACCTGCTGGTGTAGTCTCGACACATTAATCGACATCGATCTCGACCGAAAACGGTCGGTAACTAACGATATTCAGTAACTATAGTATGGACCTAAAAAATTTAGTGTTGTTTTTCCAAGAAATTTACCTTGATATTATGGAATATATAGTAAATTTAAAATTAGTTACATAAATTTTTCGCATTATTACAAATACAATTGCATATGAAAAAAGCACATGTTATGCATAAAAAACATGGCAGTTAATTTAATTTTAATCAAATTCGATATTTTTTTATATCAATCGTTTAATTAATGTTCTATTTATTACATATTCATGGAATCCAAAATTCCATGTATGGCAATCTCCTTATTTACTTTTTTGACATTTGACATCAATCAATCAAAATAATATATCTATCAAAATAAATATAAATTTTGTGTTTTCAAGAGGATAATTTTTAATTATGTTCTTAAAAATCCTATAAATCTATGGGATAACAAATATCCTAAGAAAACATCAATCTGCGTTATGTTTTTATAAAGTTAAAGCTATTAGTTTTAGATTACTAATATTTTGTTATTTGTGAAGTGCAATAAAATTCTAATCAAAAGACTCTAAAAGCTCTACAAGATAATTCTGCTCAATTCGAAGCCTTTCGAGAAATCTTTAAGACATTATAGAAACGGACGGAACTAAAACTAAGGACGGAACGGATAATTTGTATCATTTGTATTTTTAGCTTGTATTATTACATAAATTATATTATGTGCATCATTGTATATTTTATTACAGTTAATAAGCAAAGGATGAATATATGCAATTGATTTAGCGGTTCACGGGTAATTATTTATGTGTTAAATATAAATATTTATCTATAAATTTTATAATTTACAGATGAACAAGTTACTAGAATTATGTTGATGAGAGATGATGGTTTTGAGCCAAATTTTCAACTACGCTATTATAAACTGTTAAATTAAATTTTTCTAATAAATTTTTTTCTTAATTCGATCGTTTTTTATTTGTATTCATCTGTATAATTTTATTATCCTAGAAGTTCAGAAAGAAATTAATCGAATATGAATGCAATAATTTAGGCTGAATAAATACAGACAGCAGTACACTACATATTTTAATATTTATTTAATATAATTTATGAGGCTTCTTAACATTTTCAATAAAATTTTGAAACCATCTTAAAAATAAAACATTATTTGTTTATTTTATTTTAATTGCAATAACTTTAAATAAGAGAAAACAATATTGCGTTAAATCATGTAGCATCGGAAGTTTGAAATATCTTTTTTATTATAAAATTATAATCCATACTTACTAATATCTGCTGCTTGAGGTAACCCTCTCCCACACAAAAATACTCCTCGGTGTTTTTTACAGTCCTCATCTTTCCTTTGATTATTTTGATAAATTTGATATTATCCTTGACCGATTCACTCCCCTTTATGATCACACTATCTTGATGGGTGACTTTAATACCTGCCTCCTTAAATCCGACGCACGTGCGCATAAGCTATGTTCCATTGTCAATTCCTTTAACTTACACATACTCCCTCTCAATCCCACGCATTTTTTTCCAAATTGTGACCCTTCCCTTCTTGACCTAATCCTTGTTTCCTCTCCCGATAAGATTTCTAGGTTTGGACAGTGTCCGGCCGAGGGATTCTCCTATCATGACCTCATATTTGTTTCCTATAAAATCCGCCCTCCTAAGCCTAAACCTAAAATAATCCTACAGCGCAATTTTAGTGGTATTGATCCAGATCGTCTTATTACAGATGCATCCGAGATCGATTGGTCTGTGATTTATGGGGCTCAAGATGTAAATGAGAAAGTCGAACACTTCAATAACCTCGTCATTGGGCTTTTTGATAAACACGCTCCGTTGCGACCTATTAAACTGAAACACCTGCCCGCTCCTTGGTTGACCGAGGAAATTAAAGTACTGTTAGCAGCAAAAGCCAAGGCTAAATCCAAGCTCAGATCTGACAATAGTGAGATACTTCGGGAAAAGTTCAAAAAAATTCGAAATCGTTGCAATACACTATGTAGAGATGCACAAAGACGCCATATTCACAAATCGGTCGAGGACGGCGACTCTGCTAAAGTTTGGAAATTCCTTAGATCCCTTGGTATTGGCAAATCCCCAAATAATTCCTTACCTTCATGCGTAAACTTGGATAGTCTCGATACGCATTTCTCTTCTCATGTTAACAATTTCGACGCTAAAGTTAAACAGCGTACTTTAAATAGAATTACCTCTGACTCTGTTCCTTTGCATCCTCCGTTCAAGTTTAGTCAATTTTCTGATTGTGATGTTAAGAAGAACATATTAGCTATCAGCTCAAAAGCTGTCGGCAGTGACTGCATTAGCCGTAATATGATCATTCCCATCCTAGATACTATTGTTCCCGTAATCACACATATCCTGAACTATTCAATTTCCTCACATACCTTTCCAAGTGCTTGGAAAAATGCTTTCATTATCCCTCTACCAAAACATTCTAAACCCTCTACGCTCACCGATTTCCGCCCGATATCTATCCTTCCATTTCTGTCAAAAGTCCTAGAGCGCTTAGTACAACAGCAGCTTAGCGTTTTCCTTAATAAGTATGATCTCCTTAATCCTTTCCAATCCGGTTTTCGTCCCGGTCATAGCACGGTTACTGCTCTAGTTAAAGTCACTGACGACATTCGCTTTTATTTGGATCAAAAACAGCTTACGCTACTAACATCTCTAGATTTTAGTAATGCTTTTAATACAGTTGACCATGATATCCTTCTCAGCACGCTTAGTTCTCTTAACATATCTCCAACAGATATTGATTGGTTTCGTAGTTATCTACAGGAACGCCAGCAGCGTGTCCAAGTTGATAATTCTTTTTCCTCTTGGGCTGACGTTACTGCTGGTGTTCCGCAAGGCGGTGTGCTTTCTCCTCTTCTTTTTAGTTTATTTATTAATTCAATATCCCTCAACATCACTTCTCTCTATCATATGTATGCCGACGACTTTCAAATTTATTGTCACGCCTCGCTTGAAGACCTGCCGAATGCTATTGCTAAAATGAACGACGACGTATCCACTATTGTTGATTGGAGTTATAGTCATGGCCTAAACGTAAACCCAAAAAAGACGCAAAGTATAATATGCGGTACGAAATACTTTGTATCCAAATTAGATTTTTCTACTTTGCCTAGGGTAATAGTTGATGGGATTGCTATACCGTATAGTACCGAAATTAAGTGTCTGGGGATTTGGATTGATTCCTGTCTATCTTGGAATCGTCAAATAAAGGAGGTTCGTAAAAAGGTTTTTGCTGCTGCGGGTTCGCTCCGTCGCTTACGTAATTTTCTGCCGATACCGACTAAGATTGCGCTCGTCCAAACACTCCTTTTACCTATCATAGATTATGCTGATGCGTGCTATCCTGACCTCTTCGAATACCACCTAGACTGCCTTGAGCGCCTTCAGAATTTCTGCATAAGATTTGTGTTTGGCTTGCGCAAATACGATCACGTCTCCGAGTTTCGCACTAAGCTCAAATGGCTTCCCATCCGTCTTCGCCGAAATACTCATATCCTTCACCTCCTGTACTGTGTTCTGTTTGATCCGAGAACTCCGCTATACTTAAAAGAGAGATTTGAGTTCCTTGTGTCTAACGTCAACCCGACGCGTTCCTCTAATAAACACCGTCTAGCAATGCCACCGCATGTTAATCATGTTTATAACTCTTCGTTCACTGTGCGTGCCATTAGACTTTGGAATGCTTTACCCTTAGACATAAGAGCAGCTCAATCTCTATCTACGTTCAAAAACTTACTGAAGCAATTTTATTTATCCAATTAGTCGGTAATTTCATTGTTTATTTTATTAGTCAATTGTGTTGGTGTGCGTTTTCTATTTTATGTATGTGTAAATATATATGTATGTTTATTTTCCTATTATAATATATGTATATGTTTGTATCTATTTATGTAGTTATATTATGTATGTACATTATGTATATATGTGTATGTTTATGTATATTTATAAGCTTATATTATTATCTATTTAATATATGTAATATGTATTTTTATTTATTTTTAATTTATTTATTTTATTTTATTTTTCTGTTCTTAGTGCACTTTGCCCTGTTTTTAATTACTTTTGCAATGCGTCTCCTTGTCCACCAGGTTGTCTGGAAGAGATCGCTGTCTGAGCGATAAGACCGCCTGTTGTGCTCTTTTATTAAGTAATGTATTTTGTCCTTATTTGTACTTTTCTCTGTGGTGCACAATAAAGTATTTTTGTTTGTTTGTTTGTTTGTAATATTATAAATGCGAAAGTAACTCTGTCAGCTGTCTGTCTGTTACTCAATCACGCCTTAACTACTGAACCAATTTGCATGAAATTTGGTATAGAGATATTTGGATACCCGAGAAAGGACATAGGCTACTTTTTACCCCGGGACATAGGATAGGTTTTATCCCGGAAATCCCACGGGAACGGGAACTATGCGGGTTTTTCTTTGACTGCGCGGGCGAAGCCGCGGGCGGAAAGCTAGTAATCTATAATTTTTCCGACATTATCAACCGTATCTACAAATCCACACAAACCGTAAGGCCCTTCTCCCATTACGATACTTCTAGAATACGATACTCGAGTAGAATACTAGTTAGATATTTGCTCGCTACCCGATGCTCACATATTATGCGACTGAAAAATGACTAAATTCATCATTATTGTGCCTCGTTTTTGTAGACGGACGCTATGTCGAGCGATTCCAGTGACGACGTAAAAGTAGGAAGTAGGTACTGCAGGATTCATCCATATAATGAAAGAAACATAAATTGTAGTTTTTATAGCCGCACGAGAACTACAACATGATGATAAGAATTTTTTATCTTTCTACCGAAGAGATACGCGCGAAACGCGACGCAAAAGCGACCAATTAAACTAGTCGCGGACGTGTAGGATACCGATAGCGTAATGGGAGAAGGGCCTTCGAAATCTTGTCGAGATCAAACGTCGGTATCATAACGATTGACAATGTCAAAGAATAATTTGTTTTGACAATATTCGAATGTGTTGCAAAGAAATGATTTTCCAAATCCATGAAATCTATATTTTATTTATTTTTCATATATCTACGGAATTGAAATAATGATGTTATTAATTTAGATAAAAATGCATTGCTACACGGCTATTATTATATACATATTTTGACGCATAAAGGAAAGTTTTGTGAAGAATAAAAATTATAAACAAATATGTATCCATTGTATACTTCCATCAAATTGGGGAGAGGTATTAAACGACATCATTTTCATTGCTGAAGACGGGACTATAAATTAGTTATCGGTAATTACCGACTAATTTGTACAGACTAGGGCCCCTGAGCCGAACCTTTATCGGTCGTAACTCGGGTTACCATAAAAATATCCACGTTTTTGTAATAAAATTACCTGTTTTGAAAGGACGATACTACTGAGATTAAGGCACAGGCCGACGTAGTTAGTTGACGGACGATCAAAGAGAGTGTTCGACCAATGGGGCACATTGAAAGCGTTATGCCCCGCCCCTTTTTAAGGCCACGTGCGTCGCGCGCATGCTTCTAGGCAAATCTCGCCAGTTAGTCCTCAGCTCTGCTTAGAGGTTGACGTCGTTGTCGTACGATTCCAAGAATTTTACGAAACGTAAACTTCGCGCGAGTATCGTAAACTTTTCCGTGCTTAAAATCATAGGGTAAATCGATCGTTCCCGGTTCAATTATTGTTGTGTATCAAGTGTTTGTGTGTTTCATGTGTATTTATAATTGATTATCTTGGATTGTACGCGTTCGGAGTTATCGCCGGCAGGTATTAAAAATCTGAACTTTAAAATTTCGGTTTAAACTTTTGAAGAGTTTTTGCCGAGTTAACTGCGAGGGTATCGACGGTATGAGGCATTGTTTAAGGCCTGTAGGGCCCTCGTGTCAAATGTTTATTAGAGTCGCCCCTTTATGTTTTCGCTGGTAACTTGTCGCCTATTGTTGTATGTTTGTTTGCTTGTTTTGAATATATTGTTTCAAACTTTTAATGGCTCTTGCCCCTTGTCTGTGTTGTTTTAGATTTTGTTAATATTAAATGGCTCTTAGGCTTTGATTGGCTAATGTGTATTTTGTGCTGCTTTTATATGAAGTGTGTAGTTTAATAGGGTAGTAAATAAGCGAAGAACGTTCAGTCTTTGTTCGTATTCGATTTGCTTTCAAAGAAA
Source organism: Colias eurytheme (assembly GCF_061535395.1). Taxonomy (NCBI): domain Eukaryota; kingdom Metazoa; phylum Arthropoda; class Insecta; order Lepidoptera; family Pieridae; genus Colias; species Colias eurytheme. The sequence continues at coordinate 11,339,560 of NC_142987.1, forward strand.
AGACTTCAACGCGTCTCTCGAGTACTTTGTTTAGTTGAAGTTGACGAGCGAATTAGCCCTGATGGTGTCCGATATCAAAGCTTATCATGTTTAAAATAAAACTCGATTGATTCGTTTGATGCATTTATTTTTCATTTTCTTTGGATTTGTTTTAAATGTCCCTTTTTTGTTTTTATGTTTGTCAAAGCGCTTATTATCTAACACGTGTCATTATTACATTAATAAAAAATATCGTACAATTAAATTTGTAAGTTTGAAATTTACGATTATCTTTTTGAAATTCAACTGTTTAACTGGTATAATATGACATAAATATCCAGAAGCTAAACACACAAAAACGTGTGGCAAGTAAAAACTCCTTTCGTAATTATAGAGCCTTCCAAATTAGCCGTATTCATTACAGTTTACTTGAAACTAGTGCATCAAGGAAAGCGGCTTATATAGACATAAATAAAAGCGTAAGGAGCTTTCCGTTTAACAGGGTGGCCAAACGTTAATTTGTCATCGGACATTTTCCGGTGTAATGATTGTCAATTGTCATGTACACATGATGATATAAATCAATTGGCAATATTCATAAACTTTTATATTCAAAATTGCAAGGCTTTTCGAATATCATTTAAGTCAAATAATGTCAAGTTTATATTGTAAGTTCTACATTCCGCAAATAAAGATACTTAACATACTTACTACTTTTTTTTAAATTACGATGGACGGGACCTTATTCAATCATTCCGGAACGGCTAAACGGATCTGGATTTAATTTAGCACTAATGTTTAAGGTAGATTATAATTACCACATTCCCAAGCACACCCGTGTAAAGCCGTGAACTAAAAATTAATAAGTTCTCCCAAGTTCAGTGATTTAACTAATTAATTAATTACTAAAAAATGTTTAGTTTAATCTTATCCTTTCTGTCTGTTTGTCATCACTCTTAAAAATATTCAGTAACCTGTAACTCATGTGTTATTCTGATTTCTTAGCTTAAAAGATATTAACAAAAAATCAACTAAACTACTTCACAACAAAGTGAAATTATTGTTATTTCTTTAAATAATTAAATTATGAAAGTTAAAAGTTCCAAATTAAGACGTTATACATTCTTAAATATAATTGTTTATCCTACATAAGAATTTATTAAAAACTCAAAACTAATATTATCTACCACTTTCGTCCTCCTTTTAAATGATTAAGTCTTAAATTATGAAAGTAGTCAAGTAGTATCCAAGAGCGTAGTCCAGCACATACTTTTTTAATTAATAATGTAGCAAGAAGTAAAAATTTCACAAAGTTAAATTCGTAGAAACGTATCCGACACGGAGCATTCAAATGGGCATCTCAACGCAAACCTACATTTCATTAAGCCGCTGTAAAGTTGAAAAATCATTCGCACAGCACTCGGCATAATCCCGACACATTAGCGTACCTCTGCAGCGCTCGCTTTAAAGCTTGAATAAAATATGTCATTAGCTACATTATCGCATTACTGTCCGTCGCATTAAAAAACCCCTGAAAGCGTAATGCTAAAAGGGTGCGCAGGCGCCTTTGGGCTTTGAGGCCGAGTCGCTAATTTCCAAAGTCGCAGATAAGGTGCGGAGGTGTCTTTGATGTGCCGGCCCTCTGACTCCGCGATGAGAGCTTTCAATGAAAGGATTTTTTTCATCTCCTTTCCCTTTGTACTTAATTTTAATTTCGTTTATACCGATGCGCCGTTCCCTTTTCCACTGTGTTTTCTCTTTTACTTTGTCGCGATTATCCTCCTCAATTTGTTATGTTCGTTCGTTTTGTAATTAAATTTAGTGTTCGTAAGCTGTCTTTTTAATATTATCTTTTTCTCGTAAGACGCTACCGGAGTAATTGCAATTTGGATATTGGGGTAATTTGTGTGAACTGCCTTGCTTTGTACGAATTAGGGTTTAGGGTAGGGGAATTATTATTTAAGTCTCACTTAATTCGGAATTTGATTCGTAAAAACATGGGAATAATTGCTTTTTAATTAATAATTACCATCATCAAATTAAAATACTTAATGTAATATTAAAAAAGTTACCTAACACATTAATAGGTAAAATAAATTCGTCTACGACTAAGCTCTCCGGCGGAACAGTTGCGCGAACACGAAATTGAAAATAACATTCAAAGCGTTGCAAAGTTTGTTTAAAAATAAGCTTATAGATATGTTTTACACGTAAGCAGAAACACGGCAGCTATGAGCTAATGTGTATTTCGCAATGAGCCACTTTATAATGCGAGTGCTCTCGTTAGTGTTCCAGCCGTCTGGTCCTGTGCATGTTCCTTTGTTCGCAGTGCTGTTAAATATTTCAAAAATTAACTCATTGGCATTTGTGTTTATTTATTTATTTTAATTAATAACGTTGTGACTTGGTGCAAATCGTAGGTGTGCTTCTAGTTGAATGTTATGAGCTTTAGATGTTTGTGGTTTTTAAATAATAGGAAAAGTTATGGCGCATAATTTAATCAATTTTAACTATTTAATGATTGTAAAAATTTATTGTTATACAAGTACTATTTCATCTTAAAGTACTTGCAGTTATTGACAATCGTTAATTACTCACAAAAACGAATTGTTAAAACAAAAGACGTAACTAAGCAAAATACCACGCTCTTCAACATTAATATTCTCCATAATATTAATATTTTATTACGCTACGTACAAAGCGTTGAAAGAAAGTATTAAAATCTGCTCCCGGTCTTAATATTCATATGTTATAAAGTTTCAGCCAGCACAAAGTTTTCACATTTAAAACTCAACCCGTACCACGAATTTTGACGACAAAGACATCAGTCAGTCTTTTTAGAATTAAACATCAAAGTGTACCTTGGGCCTTTGATGTACATCGATAGAGCCGACCTCACTAATACGCAATATCGTATACTGACATTAATTGTAGATACGACATCAAAGCTCGACGGTTATATAAACAGAAAGTCGTTGTACTGTGAATCTAATATATGTAATTAATTTACTAAATGGAATCTAAGTCGGTCCCCGTGTCGATGTGTATTTGATGTGAGCATTAACGCAATATTAGATGATTTTTGTGTAGTCGGGTCGGGCAATGAGTGCTGTTGCGTGCTCTTTGTGTTGGTGGTGTCGGACGAGTTGTCGCGAGCTGAGACGTGCAGAGGTTCCCGCGGCGGCGCGCACAAAGGCGCCACTTTGCGGAGTCGTCTTTGACTTTGAGTCTCGAGAGTGTGTGACCTAACATTAATAACCTACTAATAGCTTCTCTTGTTCACGTTTCGCATACGTCTACTCATAATACATATAAAGAGGAAGCCTTTTACGATATTAATTTTCAAAAAGAAAGACTCATTATTCTATTCCTTTTGAACGTTTTATTTGTTCCTTCTACATAAGTAATTAAGCTTCACTACTTTAATACTACGTTTTAAGAGCGAGAGATGGCTTCGATTTTTTCCCATAATTATATTAGTGACAGTTTAATTAGCGCAGCTTTCATCGGAGCCGCTTTGAGTTTGAACGTTTCAAATAGATTTTACAAGAAGCACTTTCAAAGAGAGCACCCCTAATAAGTACTGAAGAGTCCTCGCACGTGTTTATCAAAGACAGCCTTTCGTTATTCACCGTCTGAATGGCCTCAAAAGAAACTCGTGTAAAACGCTCCACAAAGTGCTGTATCAAAGGGAACGGCGGGCGCAAATATCTGTTTCGTAAACTAGTAAAAACGAAGCTCTCAAAGGTACTGCGTACTCGCGGCAAATTAGGCGGAGTTAAATACGAGCGCCGCTCTCACAAATATATAACTTTAAAAGTGACTCCTCGCTCATTATTTATGTAAGTCAAGTTTATCGCGAAACGCTCCCCCGAGCCTTATTTTTGACAATATCACCCGTTCGGTCCGAGCGGAGGAGGCCCGTTCGCACGAGCTCGCATGTGTATCCATTTAATGCTCGATTCCTATATAATTTAACTTTGCGATCAAAGCGAAATTTTGCAAAGAGCTTCCCGGCGGCGGCGGGCCGAGAGGCGGGTGCGAGCGAGACGCCGACAGCGGCGCGCCCGAGATCAAATGCTGGGCCAAATTAGTCACTCTCCGTCTCTCTATCTCAAAGCCGATCCGGAGCAAAGTTTGCGCGAAGATGACATCAAAAGGAAACCACACACCGGGGTGGTGCGCCCATCCCCCCGGCCCGACCCATACTTAAATCCGCCGTGTCTCTGCTGTCTTATTGACACGCGACTGACGACTTGCAAGTCGCCAGCGTCGTCTGTTTCAGAAGCTCGCTCCGAAGCCTTTGCCAGACTTATTTAGTTAATTAATACGGAATGCCCTATCAAGTTGCGACTCCCGCGAGGTTGATATACACTTACACGGCTTAGCTGTGTGGAAACTTTAATCGTGCGGCCGTGTCCCACGATGTCGATGTCTTTAATTAGATCCCAACATTGATGGACTTTACTTTGACGTTACGTTCTATGTGAAACTTAATAGACTACAAGCCCGCATATGAAAAAAATATGGGTCAAATGAACCACCACGGGACATATCTAGTACGAAAGAAGAGCAAAAAATAATAAGATTCATCACTATGCCGTCACTTGTGAGCTGTCCAACTGAGTGCAGATGAGAATTGAAAAGTACAGGTAGACTCGGTAAATTTTGGTCATATATTTTTGTACGGCATTGTTAACCATCGATAGATCCATTAAAAATAATAAGAAACCGCTCAGTGCCGTACAAAAATGTGGGTCCACCAAGTCGGAATTTTTATTTAATTTCCGAGAGTTACCGGGGGTAAATTTGGTCATTTGACCATGTACGGCATCTGTGTCATACTATTGCTATACTGCTTTTAATCCATTATTCCGCAACGCCGTACAAAAATCATGGGGACAAGGGGAAAAAATCGAGAGTTGTAATCCCCTCTCTTTCCCCACTCCAGGGGGTCATTTGACACAACACGAAATAAATATATTTTTAAAGTATTTTATGCATTGATAATATTTTTTCATGTGCCGTACATTTTCGTTGGTTCAAAGGGGAAAAATCTGAAAAAGAAAAAATCCATATAATGAAATGTTTACTTCATATTTTTCTAATAAAATATAAATATACATTAATATTAAGAAGCTAGAGGTGGTTAATTATCACCTTGGAAAGTCGGAGTCAAGTGGAATGGACTCCGTTAAATTGATGAACTAATAAAAAAGCTATGAACGAAAAGATGTGAATTATATTCAATCAGCCCATGAATATAGGTAAAGTCACAAGCAAATGCTAGTAATATATACATATTCAAAATGTACAAGTAAAGCGCTTTCAAATGATACCAAACACGGCATATTTATCTTAACTTTATTTTTTTACTCTGTATGTTTTGTCTGCTAGAGGACGCCACATTAGATTTTGTGAAACCCCATATAGCCTTTATCTAGCTGGTCACTGATTATCCAGTGAACAATTCAGACGCTTCTAATGATATGTCATTTGTCGAATTCTGATAAGTAGTTTAGAAGTTACGAGGGAATAGATGAACATACATACATGACCTGTCAAAACCATAACCCTCCTTTTGCTTTGCCGTAGTTGGGTAAAAATATGTTAATGCCGTACTGTATCAAATGGCCATAAAGCACCCTTAAAATTGTAGCTTTCGTCGCTTTCATCAGCCTAAAAGATGTGGTCTGCACAAAAATGTACGGCATCGTTTTTTCCTAATTTATCTATGTTAATACTATTTAAAACAACGAATAAAGTGTAGAAAACTATTATATTTCATTAAACTACGATGTTTAAACTTTAACAAAATTTCTGGGTTTGCATTTCTCTATAACTTTTTTTAGAACGGTTTCTTTTGAACGGCAATACTATACAACAATTGAATTTTACAATATCATGTTAAAAAAAAAAGTTCCCGTACAGGGTCAAATGACCTTACAGCTCTTTATATCAAGAATTCGATGAAATTAAGATGATTATTGGTATACATTTAAAAGAACAATTATTTTTTGACGGCATTGCTTTTAATAGTACTTTTGAGTGCTAGATAATGTTTTGGAACCGAAGCCGTACTTAGTCAAATGACCCCCTGGAGTGGGGAAAGAGAGGAGATTGCAACTCTCGATTTTTTCCCCTTGTCCCCATGATTTTTGTACGGCGTTGCGGAATAATGGATTAAAAGCAGTATAGCAATAGTATGACACAGATGCCGTACATGGTCAAATGACCAAATTTACCCCCGGTAACTCTCGGAAATAAAATAAAAATTCCGACTTGGTGGACCCACATTTTTGTACGGCACTGAGCGGTTTCTTATTATTTTTAATGGATCTATCGATGGTTAACAATGCCGTACAAAAATATATGACCAAAATTTACCGAGTCTACCTGTACTTTTCAATTCTCATCTGCACTCAGTTGGACAGCTTACAAGTGACGGCATAGTGATGAATCTTATTATTTTTCGCTCTTCTTTCGTTCTAGATATGACCTCTGGTGGTTCATTTGACCCATATTTTTTTCATATGCGGGCTTGTAGTCTATAATGAACATATTCCAACAGCGCTCCTTGCGTCATAAGGAGCGTGGTTGAATGTAGCGCTTGTATTGTCTTCTATACGGACAGAATTGATTTCTCAATTTTAATAATTTTATTTGTAAATATAATTAAGGTTGTAAATGTAATTACGAAAAGATCTCTTCAGGTTTCCCGAAGTTCTGAAGCCTTAAAAACAAGTTTCAAATTCGCAATTATAACAAACGGCAATTGTGGCTATTTGGGTAAAATTAATTATTTTTCTTTTGTCTTATGATGAATTTGTAAATTTGGTTAGGTAACTAAATAAAAAGCGATTTTTGCAAAAATTATACATTAATGAATTAATTTGTTAGCTAATAGCCGCCTTTGTGGTAATTATAGTGAACTATATATTTCGTAGCTTAATTATGCTTTGTTCAAAATTAAATTAAAGAAAGATGGTAAAAGAATGGAAAGTTACATCTTTGTAACAATTACAGTAGGTACTATTTGTACCAGCAAAAGAATCTATAAAAACTGACAAATTTATAAAAAAAAACCGGAAAGTACTGGAAAATACCTGCTTATTATTTTAATACAATAATCAATCTATTATCCAGTACATACATTCATCCCAAAAAAAAAAATCCCTAATTGAAAAATTAATCAAACATAAATATTCTTTCAAATTGTTCAAAGAAAATATTTCGTTTGAATCCCTTTTATTCGCTCCTACCTGTGTTTATCTGTAAACATTTCAAACGCTACACCAAACCTATCGCTCGTTTCAATACGGTGAACTAAATTTTTACTGATATAGACAAGGGAACATACATTTATCTGGAGCTGCAGTTATTTTTGAGGATAATCTTCTATCTATTAATATTAAAAGACTTTAAAAAAAATGAATTTCTCAAATCGTATGTATACTCCGTTTTCATTAAAAAAAGGAGTGCCGCAATTATATTTTTATTTATTTGAATTAGCATTCTCGTACTGTCCGTTATCCAGTTTTTCATCAAAACCAAAAACTTTTAAAAAGCAATAAGTAAGTCACCACTATTGAAAGTTGATTTTTTTGGATTTTCAAAATTTTAATCAAGTTTGCAATAAAGCTTACGTACGTTTACCGCGTATTTTAAAATCGAACAGCTTCTGATCATTTAAAGAATTCATATACCAACGCGCAACGGTCTCGAGAAAGAAACACGCCAAGCATCCCATATCGGTTGTTGGGTTGAGGTTGCATTGTGCCCGCGGTTCACTACAGTTCGGCGGTCGTTTCCAGGAACACCACGGTTCTACCTACGGTTAGGGTTGTCACGGTTTTTTTGGCTGGCATTTTTGAGCTAAATGGCACTGGTCTGACGATAAGGTAGGGGAGATGGAAAGCTTGGTACAAATGAATGTTCAAGATAATCAGTGCTAAAATTAATGGTATAGTTGGGTCAGGACATACAAGGTGAATAAAGTGTCTTAAGGACCAGTCAAGTTCAGTTTTGTTGTTACACGCGTGGGTGTTCGACGGCGTTAATTTTGTAGCCTGTCCATTTGAGTTGTGATTCATATATTTATTGTTTAATTTTGGCTCATATCATTTGAACATGATAATTTTAAAATTATCATGTTCAAATATCATATGCAATCTATTGTGCTATGTGCTAATGTATCGTGTCTAAGTATTTCTATCAAGTCAAAATTTGGGACTGTACCTTTCGAATGGCAACCCTTCCCACGGCGTCCTTTGTGACGTCATGGGCCCGGTTCCTCCGTCTAATTGAACTCCGCTGGCTCAATGTTGGTCGACGTTATTTGATCTGTTTAACTCGTGTTTAAAGATTATGTTGGCTCTCGTCATTTCTAAGGATTTCGGCTGAATCACACGGAAATGCGTTATTAAGTAGATTATCGCGTCATTAGGTGCTACTTAGGTGGTATTCGATATAGAATTTGGTTAGCTGGAAATATATATGTACAAAGCTAGTTTACTCTTGCATAACTTATATTTCATTTTGTATTTGTATTAAGGAAGATTAACTAAACGTTTTATAATATGTACAAGCTTGAGTCAATTGACGGGATTACAGTCAAGCGCCATTCAACTTATAATTGATAGGAAAAATGTTGCTCTCAGACCACCCGAGTAGCTCCATCTTGAGTGACTGACTCAACATTATCTTAACATTCCATAGCTCTTGACCCATAGATACCATTACGTCAGTGTTTTTGTCACATGATTTTTTGTTTTTATCGCAGTACAAGATTGCCTTTTAAATAAACATGTAACGCTAAAGATGTTGTCAATCAAAGTTCGATCTCCCGTTTCACTTTCATTATCAATTCATCAATCACATGCCATATATGGTTACCTGGAGCCGTGGCGTGCATTTGATATTCTGCATCGCTGCCATCTATCAACTTTTTGCCCCTCATTGCCGCCGTAATATGATTATAATTTTCTCGTCAGTGACCAGATGTCGTATCGTTTGTTTGAATTTGTTCTTTATTTTGTTTACCATCAAGGTCGCGTTTGGGTCGGCGGCGAAGGGTGTCGGGCCCGGCATCGGCTTCCATTGAGCGGGTACCGGTTTGTACAGGAATGCCGCAGTGCGAGCGGCTTTTTGCTTTGGTAGTGCTGCCCACGCGGTCCCCTCGGCCCGCCGGCGCCAGCGCCGCTCCCTTGCATGATAAAGGACACGTTGCAAATATAAATGTAATTTGATATTTTGATGCGTTTTTGTTGATGGGAACCTATGATAACGTAATTTAACGGTCGATGTGGTTTTAAATACGCTTTTACGCTTTTATGGTTGGTCTTTACACGAACATATTTATAGGTGTCCCAAGTATTATTAAATTTCATACCAAATATGGTAATTTTATTTTCTGACACATAAAATTTGTATTTTCAACTACGATAGGATTTAAATAAATTATTTCTTATAATTTATGAATCAAAATGTTAGTAACTATCTTTTGATTTAATTAACACGTTGCACCAAACGGATGCCTTATATTATTTGTACGTTTCCCGGACGCGCCGCTACTTGTTTCGTACTATCTTGCCCATTCAACTCGGTGAAAAATAACCGTGAAGCCGTGTGAAATAGCTAGGTTTATACACAGTGGCCTGAAGCAGCTGGCTCGTCTGCGCTGAACAGCACTGTAAACAAACTGAGATCATCCCCATTAGCTTATTGTGTCTCCTTCATGCTGTCGACTTATTTACTTTTAACTTGCGACATCCCGTCTTTCATATTTAAATATCCGACCGTATTTATTTCATAAAACACGTGATTTATTCCAGTGTTTGATGGAAACTGTTATATCAATACGAGGTTAAGTCTTCAATTGTAACAAAAGCTCGCATTGTGAGGGACGAGACAGTCATTAAATTCTTTTTTTTTTACCTTTGTCTCCTGCGGGACGTCAGAAAGGGTCTACGGTGTGGCACGTTCCACTTGTCGTATATGAAAAGTTTTTCCCTTGTAGCATTTATTTTATGAAATTCATATGTAACTAGAGGTCCGCCCCGGCTTCGCCCGTGGTACATATTTCGCAATAAAAGGTAGCCTATGTCCTTTCTCGGGTATCAAAATATCTCCATACCAAATTACATGCAAATTGGTTCAGTAGTTTAGGCGTGATTGAGTAACAGACAGACAGACAGAGTTACTTTCGCATTTATAATATTAGTATGGATTATTTGAAAACAGAATTGAAACACGTGTGTTTTGTGTCTGGGCTCTAAATAGGCTGTAAAGGCTTTTCTGCTAATGAGAGGTTTTGCGTTAAGAATTTCAAGGCTGGTTTTTCTAACGATTTATTTTTTTTCTTTTCAGGATGTTATTCTCCTCATATACGGCACCGTTCAGCTGAAGTTTGAAGGTAATTTACAATTTATTATACCTACGTTTACATAATTGGGGTATTAGACGAGAAGTAGACGATTTTGAAATTAGCAAAAAATATAGACCTAACCCTTGATTGTTAATGCTAAATTATTTAACAATTTTGAATTTAGTGAGAAAACATGTTTTAAATGCATAAAATCTTACTTAACATTCAAAAAATTCATTTACAAAATGATTACAATTTACAATAATTATATAGGTACTTAAATTATTACTTCATTTGTTTTTTGTTCCATTTTAAGTTTTTATTCTTCTTTTGTCAATTCGGAAAAATAAATGACCAAACCCGAAATTACTACCCTATATATTTATTTACATTTTACTCCTTCTCAAGTTACGTCCACGTTTTAACCCGCTAACGTTGAAGCAATTGCTTTATTACCCGCACGGTTTTCCAATTTGGCTCCTTAGTTCTAATCCGCTACGTCAGCGTCCGCAGCGGAACATTGGTATGTGTCGTTATTACTGCCCTAATCACTGCTACTAGCTGTGTGATGTGTCAACAGTTTAACGCTCGTGTTCTGGAGCTTTTACTTGGATTTTTTTGAGGAAAAATGTTATTAGGTTTTGGAAGGAGGAAGGTAGCTGGTTGTTTAATAGTTTAACGCTCGTGTTCTGGAGCTTTTACTTGGATTTTTTGAGGAGAAACGTTATTAAGTTTAGGACGTGGTAAGGTGCTTTTGCGTTACTGGTTGCTTAATAGTTTACCGCTCGCGTTACAGAGCTTTTATGTGGATTTTTGAGGCTAAACGTTATTAGGACATAGTATGGTAGTTGGTTGCTTAATTGGATAATTTCAGTGATTATTCAAAATAAGATGTGCGAGGTGAAGTCATGAAATGGTTTGTTGTCATTAATTTGGTTACGAATTTCGATACAAATTAATGGCTGATTAGATTTTTAATTGCAGGAATGCAAAATGTTTTTATATTTTAATTCGTATTCGAATCGTGTTTGTATTTCTTTTTATTTCTACAATAATTAATAAGTTACTTTGCCACCAAGCCTGTGAATTTTGATTGCAATTTAGCCTCATAATATAATTTAATTTCCCTTCAAACCCTCCCTAGCGAAAACCAAAACTACCGATCTCATAATCTCATTACTTCTACGCGTTTACTCTCAAAAGAGGCAACAGTATAACGTTAAATCCCACGTCACGAGAGAAAAAAACGAGCGAATTTTTATATTAAACCGGCTCTCGTAAGCCGCATTCACCTGAGGAGGCTCTAGACGGCAAATTAAGTGACATTAGAGGTATAATGCCGGTCGAGGGAGACCTGAAGCCGAGTGAGTGACAGACCACCGCGTATTTTGCCGTGTTGTAAGTTCTTATAAAACTAGCGAGGGATTTCTGTCGTTGTTACAAGCACTTAGCGCATAAAATACTCCGTCAAGATTTCTTCGACGACATCTAATTGGTGCAGTGTAAAACGCCACGGAACCGTAGTTGCCGTAGCGCTGGTCCTGCTTCACGGTGAATATTGCGTCGAGTGAGGCTGCAGTCAAAACCCGCTTTGTTCGGACTAGAAGTGCGTTTAACTAATAGAAAGTGTAGTTGTGTGAATAGTTGAAACACTAGAGTTTTTTGTTCGCGAATAGGCTGAAAGCATTTATGAAAATCGTGCAGTTCTCATGCTTACAGGTTTTATGAGGCTCATTTTAGACTCTTTATTTCCGTTCAGCGTGTGCTTTTTCATAGTGCGCTTTTCAATGCACATTGTGTCTGCGACTAAAACAAGCTCGAGACCTTCAATTTTATTATGGAAAAATTCAATTTCACAATAAGAAACAGCTGTTCGGATGCAAATGGATTGTTATCTAATTTGCATAGCTCTTAGAATTTTTAAAAGTAGGAATGAAATTGTTTTTCTCATTGCATCATTCGATTGGATGCCTCGGATAGGTAATTCGTTGAATTATATGGCTTTTTGAATTCTTACAACGCTTGATTACGTTATACGGGTTTTGTTGGTGGATAATATAGTTACGCGCTCGCGACATCTTTTATTGTCGTCGCGGCAGTCCGGCGGCCCTCATATTTGGCCGTAGCAAATTATGTCGCAACAATAGCCAATGCAACATGTTCTCAAAGCCAGCAGATTAAATCATTGTGTCGCTGACTGGGCTAAGTGGACGGGTCTTTATATTGAGATAATAACTTTCCAACTTATTATTGTAGCGTGTGTTTCATTTCTTTGAATGGAGTTAGATCTTGGGCGCTTCAGTGGCTTTGTGGTTTGCTACTTTGTGAACTCGTGTATAAATGTCCTTTTGGTTTATAATTATAACAAATGCTAAGATTTAAAGAGTGTATGAAATAGAGTATCTACAGCTTTTTTTAGATCGCAGTATACCTACTCAAAAGCATTCGACTCCATTACTCACTGTTCAATTTGGAAAGCGCTCGAATCATGCAAAATAAGTACCACATATATAAATATTCTAAAGAACATCTACTCTCATAGTGTAAGCAGAATACGGTTAGAAAACAAAGGAGAAGAGATACAAATCGGACGAGGAGTTAGACAAGGCGACCCCTTATCACCAAAGCTGTTCATCGCAGTATTGGAGGATGTCTTCCAGAGTATTGACTGGAAAAACAAAGGGCTGTGGATTTCAGGCCGATATCTTAGTCATCTAAGATTTGCAGATGACATAGTTCTATTTGCCAACTCAGCCAACGAACTAGAACAAATGTTACAACTGTTATCGAACTCCAGCCAGGAAGTAGGCCTACATATGAACCTTCAAAAAACTAAAATAATGACCAATTCTCGAACTAAACTAATACAAATATCCGGTAATCAAATAGAATATGTTAACAGCTACATATATCTAGGAAAGCTAGTATCATTTAACGAAAACTGTAATGAAGAAGAAGTTGATAGAAGAATTAATGGGACGTGGAAGAAATTTTGGGCTCAAAAAGAAATTTTAAAAGGAGACTACCACATAGGATTGAAGAGAATAGTGATGGATACCTGTATTTTACCTAGTTTGACATACGGGAGCCAGACATGGACATATACAAAGAAAATTAAAAACAAAATTACCACATGCCAACGTTCAATGGAACGAAGTATATTAAAAATAAAAAAAATACAGAAGATTAGAAGCAAAGACATAAGAAATAAAACTAAACTAACAGATGCTCTCCGCCAAGCTCTACATCTCAAATGGCAATGGGCGGGTCACATATCGAGATATACAGATAACAGATGGACATTACTGACAACTAAATGGGCAGGACCAACAGGAAAAAGGAAAAAAGGTAAACCAAGAAAGCGATGGGCTGATGATTTAATAGAAACGGTGGGCAAAAACTGGATGAAAATTTCACAGGATAGGATTACATGGAAGAGGAGAGAGGAGGCTTTTACCCAATAAGGGGTCCGTGGAAATAAGAAAAATAAAACTAACATTAGATACTAAAATAGATTAAGTTAAACTAACAACTAACAAAACATTTGAAATGTAAATTTTGATTTTTTCACGGAATAAATGAGCTTTATTATTATTATTATTATTATACCTATTATAATTTACCTACTAACTAACTATTGTCCAAAAGGTAAAAAATAACTAAACCTTAAATATTTCGAGAAATAATTCAAATCATAAAAATGTTGAATGTAAAAATGACGACGGTACAATATTATTATCCAGAAGAATCTCGATATAGTGACAGCCTTAATTTATTTTTTTCAGTGGTTTTATTACCGCTGCAAGCGTATCGCACATTCGAAGAATTGTGCACTCCCATATATCTCGGAAATCTGATTACGGCCATACCTCTTCGACATGAAATCTACGCTACAAATGAGATCTGCTCATAACCCTTGAACTTTACTCCGCAGTTCGCATCTAAATCAACTCTACTATGTTCTTTGAATGTTCCTCATAATGTAGGTACTCTACGTATATTTAAATTGTGACTCGTGCTTTTATGAGAATCAAATTCCGGTATCGACGTTGACGTTCATCTCACTGATATTATGGATGTGTGTTTCAATGTATATTGCACGCCTCATAAGCGAAGCGTTGAGGTGGGTACTACTGTCACTTCGCGCAAAACATCTGATTTTTCAAACTTAAAATGTCTTTATGTATCATACATTGCACTTGTAAGATAATACATACACACACATATTAAGAAAAAACACTATTTTTAACGTTCATGATATTTTTGATGTCATTTTTGTTATTTAAACTAGTTAAAAAACAGTTTAAAAAAGTTCTGTCTTGGACGTCCGTGTGTCTGTATGTGCGGATCCTTTTTCTTGTTAACACGATAGCGACCGAAATACTTTACTAATCGAGTCTTTTTTTTTCTCTTACGCTTGAGTATGCTCAGGAATAGAACCCTTTCATTTTTCAGGGTCTGATTCGATGTGGTTTAATTGTTATTAAATAAACAAAAATAATAATTAATAAATATTTATTAAAAAAAAATTATGAGGCGTGCACTTTTGGATTTTCCAAATTATTTGTTATTTCGTCTCGCTAAAACGTCTGGTTGGTTTTTGATTAAATTGGGCACGCGTGTTTATAGCCTGGATAAACAAAAACGATAGACTGATGGGGGATAAGATATATACAGTAGTGTTTTATGGTCATCTAATTTTGAAGCTCATTTCGACGATAATAAATCTATTACACTCATTAATATTAATAGCACCAAATAAACAAGCAACAAACGAAAGTAATTTGCGTTCTACAATTAATGAATGGATAAATTTAATGGTAAAATATAATAGCACGAATGAATTTAATGTTCAAACCAATAACCAGTTATTTGAATAAAATTAAATGCTCAATATTAGGTTTATCATAGACGTCAGCGGCAGACGCGAGTCCCGTTTTTGTTTTCTACAGACAGGCGTACCGCAGGGTGCTATTTTATGTCCGCTATTGTTGTTTTTTCATTGAAGTGCCGATATTTGTTTATGGATTGTTTCTTTCCATATTGTTTTTTTATCATTATTTATTTTATAGTTACACGGAAATTTTAAAAGAAATGACATCGTTCGATGAATTTGAAGAAGATATTTTATTATGGTCAATGTATATTCGTTGAAAAATATGATGCGTCGTTAATTACCTTCTACCTGGAATGTGTGCACGGATTATCTTTCACAGATATTTTTATAGTATGCTCCTCTGATACACTCGTGATAAAAACGTCATCATAATGAAGTACAAATAAAATGTGACGTGGATTGCGCACTTCAACCCTTCGCGTAACGCATCAGACGCACGGGCGCGGCGTCACGAGCGACCGCCGACCGGGGAAACGTATTGAAAATCCGTACATAATTACACGCTTGTCGTTCGCATTAGGCGTAATGTCTTGTTTATTGGAGTAGGGAATGTTACGCTAGTTTACCGTATCAATTGTGCTTTTGAAAGCTTTGCATTTTTTTTGTTCTTGGTCGGTTGAATAGTGAAATGTTTAGTATGAGTCGCGTCTTTGAATAAAAAAGTACGAATAATCCTTAAGAAACAAATGTTTGTTTTAATCTTAATCAGCAGAGAAAACAGGATTTATTGTTTAATGTTTATTACATTTCTAGAGATACTGATAAAATACAAAATATTCCTCTGTTAAACAGTTTAATGGTAATAAGTTATCTATTACCATTATTTTCTTCGGTAATGATTGAAATTATTCTAATCCAAATACCACAAGTGTGGTTAAATTGCTACAGATTTCCAAATTCACCATCAAATTAATGTTATACCGTATCTCCAGTTATTATAATTGGGGGTTGCATAATTGTCCGCTATCTTTAAATTGAGCCATCTTTTATTCATCGGCTCCAATCATCCGAACCGCCGAGTGTCCAGAGGCGTCAGTAAATATGTAAACAGACAAATCGTCGTTATTCTATTGTTCCTCGTTAGCCGTACCAGCAATTATGCCGACGTTATTGGCGTAGTTAGGTCTTTTTTTATCTGGTGTTTGTTTCAATTGTATTTTATTGCCGATTTTAATGTTCTCTTAATGAGATTATGTTGTTACTTTTATGGAAAAGATATTAAAGAAGTTTTAAATTTTTTTGTTTTGTTTATTTTTGGAAGATAGTAACGCTTTTTTGAAATTCACACTATTGAATGTTTAATTTTTATTACTGCCAAAATTATTCCACTAAATTGATGTTTTCTTATTGCTAATTTAATTATTTAATATATAATATAGTGCCTGGGGGTCTTCACTTCGGATTAGAGTTATAGTGAATGAATTATTATGATCGATGTGGGATGTTGTTTTTTAAACTATAAATTTATATGTTTACCCAATTTTTTTTTGTGCACTCCATTGTTTCATTGTTTAAACAAATTATTGTGAAAAATTCATGTTTGACCATAGAGGGTGTCCCAAGAAGTAGTGATATACTGAAGCTGGGAGGTAGAGGACATGAAGGGCTATCCGAATCACCCCCATATGCAATTATTATTTCAGGATAATATTTCAGTACAATTTTCACACACGGCACGATCTGATCCCATACTAAGCTTTCGCTTGTGTTATGGAAACCAGATGGCTGATAAACATACATATATAATTTTAAATAAATACTTATATAGATAATTAATTATTTAATATACTAGAAGCCAAAAACCGTTTATGTTGTATTAAATATTTATTGACATATTTAGATTATCTATATGAAAGAGATCAATCGTAAATGACAGTTTCGACGAATAGTTTTATCCCATGTACATGTTCTAAAATTAATTCGTTTCCCATATTGTTATTGGGAGTGCGGTACGAATCCGTCGATCCATTCGATTTATTGAAAGTTGACGAACTGAAATACGTTTCCACCGCAACGTTTTGCATGTTGTTTGACGTTTTGACAGTTGTGGTCAGCTCCGTCATACTGCCTGACGTAACGGTAAAAAAATAAATGGACTATAGAGCAAGAATAGCGCTAATGCATTACATGCTTTGCCATTAATACTGTATGAATTCATAATGCCCTGTGAGTACCGTATTTCAAGACTTTATGTATCGTTAACTATGTATTTACTTTGAGCTGTGATTGAATGACTAATGGACGAGTCTTTAAAAAATTCTAACCATAAAAACTGGTGAAGCGCAAAAATGGATTTGCAACAGTAGTTTTAAAGCGAACACTCTTAATAATAATTTATACGGTCTTCCTTTGTAGTGTAGTGTAAGTGGTTAGAGATCATAAGCCGAGCTAAATATGAATCGACGAATATGTAGAGACAAAGTCTATGAAACATCAAAGCGTACGGAAAAGTACAAACCTATATTTTTAGCTATAGTAGGTACATATATAAATTATAAGTGATCAAAGGCGAGTCCGAAATCGTGTGCATTTCATTCAGGAACATCTGTACTGTAAAATGTAAAAAACGTATTTTCCTTTCGTGTGCCGCGACAGGTCATTGTATGCAAATGTCTCTTGCAGACGTCATTGTTCCTCAAGATGAAGCTGGGATTCCATTATGCCTGGGTTCCTTTATACCTTGGCCCGAGGCTGGATTCCGTATTCCATTTCCATCCCGTTCCACGGCTGATTGCGATTACCTGGAGACGAGCGGACAGGTTTAATCAGGCCTGCAATTGAAAAAACAATGCCGGATTGAATGATTGCCTGCGGTTGAGTTTGCGACGTCTTTTGGGGTATTGCGATGCCGTGATTACCTTCGTACATTACTACGTCAGACAACCTTAATGGAAGACTTTTTGCGTTTTTTAATGTTTTTTTTTTCATCCCAGTGATACAAAAATTTAAACGTTTTAATTTCAATGCATTTCTAATTATTTAATCAAGTAATTCATCTCCAAACCATTCAAGCTTCCCATTTCCCCGCTGAAAATTATGTTTCTTGCCTCATATTTCATACTTTATCTTATTCAAATATTTATAGTTACCTAATGAGTGTACATTAATACACCATTTAAATCGCACGTCATTCCTTGCATCGCCATTTAATAGATTTAACGTGAGCTTTCGTACACGTCTGTTGGCCTATTAGCGTCGTGACAAATCGGCTCTCGTGCGCGCACGGCCGCCCCCGTCCCGCCGGGGTCTCGACACGTGACACTATTGTCCACGGCTATTTTATTGGCTTCTGTTTTATTCTGAATTTCTGCTTTTATATTCACGTTTCGCACGTTGTTGGCCATCTTTTGTATTGTGTTCTCTGTTAAGGATTTTGTGTGGACTTGCCATTTGGTAACGAATAACGATCAAGTTTTGTGAAGGAGTTATTTTGTTGTTAGACTTTTTTCTATAGAAAACATCGTAACAATTTTCCTGATACCCTTCATTTTTTCAGTAAATAAGCTACAGTCTTATTAATGGTAATAGTGTTCCCAGAAATGTCTAAAACATTCACCTGACCAACCCCAAACTAGACAGATCTCTGGAATGGACAATCGTACGGAGAATGCACAAATTTGGATATTTTCCAATATCAAATCCGTAGCAACTGTCGAGGATTCCGTGAAAATTTAATATCGTACGGTCAAGATATGCGGTGTCCACTCGCGGTGAAAATATTCTGCATAAGAGCATTTTACGCGCGAAAGCATTTCGGATATGTCGCCGGGAAGCTGAATTATTGGCGGATTTCATTCTGCTTCAATTGAATTTGTATTTATTTTACAATGTTGCTTGCATATTTATATCCTGGGATCCTTTATATCATAGGAATTACTTAATGTTTAGATCATGCAATGCAACACTATTAATCAGGATGACTTAAATTTAGCATTTTGTTTCTTTCTGGCGGTGATCATGGATAGGTAGTTGAATATGAAATTAAAATATTGTCCTTATGCCTTCTCCCGAACATAAAATTCCAGACGTATTTGCATAAGCTAGTTTACAATCCGCTGATAATCGATAATATATTCAGAATTAAAAAAATATATACATAGATGTTAATTTTATGTTCATAAAAGGTAAGATATTTCTTTTAAATAAATTTGGTATTTTTAGAACCGCAGTAGTAAAAGTCTAATCGCGTAAAATCTATTTCCTCTCTTGAAATAATTTCCAATATGTTGCTATTGATATTCAAGAACCATGACATTAATATTATTATCACTAACGAAGACAATTAGCTGGTAATTAGGTGAGCATGTGCGGAGCGTACGCAAAATACTTCTGTGCCTATCGTAAATTTGTTACTTACGATGTTACTAGATTGCTTTGGTGAGGTCGCATGTGTGTGTACAACCATTATTACACACACCCACACTCATAAATGATGTAATAACGCGATCTCTGCAAAAAAAATTGTGTCGCTTTATTGATATTAATTTTTTGAAGTGTTCGTCTAGTAGACCTTTAATAGAGTAAATTTTTTGTCTAATTTTACTATCGATTTTATATTCCATATAAATGGTTTAATGTGCCTAACTAAAATATCACTAACGTTAATTTGGGATTTTTGTAATATAAGATTAATGTTTTGAAATAGGAAAAATTATTTCATTCAAAATTAAATTTAGAAGCCATCTCAATAGTTTTTTAAGACCAAAAATATTTAAAAAGTTATCGTAAATGATCAATTAATTCCATAATTCTCTACCCATTCATCAATACTGGTAATACAGCATATAATAATCGCAACGGTCACCGATCTGCGGGCGGCAATTCAAATAAATTACCTCCCTTTGAGAGACGGCTTCTTTGATCATCGCCAAATCAATTTCGTTCTACTATTAGGCGCTTCGTTTAAGTGATATTTAAATCGACAATTTTATTTCTCGTTCCTGTTTGTGGTTATCGTTTTGTAGTGTTTACTTTGAGTATGGTATCTTAATTGCTGGTCCATTGGTGAATCTTAATCTTGACTGTGGATTAATTTCAGTATCCAGTCATATATTTGCATATTGTAGATTTTATAATTGCATCTTGGGGTAGTATTTAAATCTTGTGCGACTAGGGGGAAAATTTAATGATTAAACAAATTTTATGTCAAATAAATGTCAGATTAGTTTAAAGGGGTGACTTAACCCTATGAAAGCGGGTTGAAACAACGTGATTTCCTTTAAATTTAATGATACTTTGTGTGTTTTCCCAATGTTTAATGTGCATATTTTAATGAAAATTGAAGGTACATGTTTAAAAAATCTTAATAAACAGGCCCAAATTATGTAATCAGGTTAATATTGACATATACGCGTATGGGTGTTGACCATCTGTTGACAGGCTCGGCACACATATCATTATGTTGGTTAATATTCCCTTTGAGGCGGAGAGCATGTCAAACAAACTTGAATATTATCTAAGGCCGCCGCTACACGGGCGCTAATGACGGCTGCCATTTGGAGAAATTATAATTAGTACCTAGCATTATACTAATCACTAGTAATGCTCTAGATGCGAGAGCTTCGTATAAATGTTCCAATGGTATTTATCAGACTATATCTGTATGTGCGTTTAGTGAGACTTGATTATAGAGATCATGTCAACCTTTTTTGTAATATTATTTAAATAGTGCTCATTTTAATTTGGTTTTATTAACGTCATCTGTGAGAAGGTTGCTATTATATTCTTGTCTTTACCTTTGTATTTTTATCAAGTACATACAAAAGTTATTCCTTTTATATAAGCTTAAGTATTTTGTATACGTTAACAAGTGTCGGTTGCTTTCATTAATGATTTTTTGTATATATTTGTAACCTCGAAGGTATTGTACCTTCTGCTTGTTAGATGTTTTGATATCGTCTCGACTCCTTTGACCCAAAGACATGTGATACCGATATCATTAGTTATTGTTACTCCCACACTCTAATCCTTTTGCTCTCGTGCGATCTTTTACAATTCTGAATCACTCTCCTCGCTGAATACTTTTATGTTTAATGCTAATTCGTCAAAGGTTCCCTCTCTTTGTGTGGACTTGCTAATCATCGCGGCGTGCCAAGCGTCTTCAATTCGTCTCTACAGCACTTTGTTTTGGCACTGTTTCATTACTTGCAAGTTTATTAAAACTTAAAAGTGAACTAAGTATCATTTTAATTGTCAACTTTCGTGATGACGATGACAGCGATGACGGAAATGAATCCTTTGTGAAAGAATTCTGGTGTTATTTTGCAATTTTTTTTAAACTATCTTAAATTAATAAATGTGCCAAAATGATATTTATTTCATAAAACCTTCTTTAGTAAAACATATAAGCGCTATGATAATATGTATGCTATAAACAATCTACCAATGATTCTGACCTGACTTATTTCAGAGTTCAGACTCGATTAGAAATCAGTACTTACCTAAACGACCAGCTGAAAACGTGTTGCTCATCTCCTTTTGTGCTATTGTTATTACATATTACATTGTGCGAGCAAAGTCGCGGGCTGTGGCTGGACTTACAATAATTCACCGCTAAGCCGGCTCCATCGCTCCGGCCGAGGTTGTGTCAGTGATGCTAATTCGTCAAAGAACGCGCGCCCTTTGTGCCGGCTCGCTAATCAGCGCAGTTTAATGGTCAGAATTACTTCCCGGCTCATTCTACCTTTAGCGCCAGCCGCGTGATTAGAGGATGATGAGGTATTTGTACTTATTGGTAAGGATTAAGATATGCCAAGCATTATGGCTTTGTAGTTTGTAGCCTTGCTGGGTCCTGTCTGTGATCTGATTCGATTGATAATCTTCCTTTGTTACAAAGGCGTGAGCGGAGTAGGTGATTGGTACTAATTGACATGTAAAATTAGGTTTATGATCTAGTTTGATATGTTATGTGGGATAGATTATTCGGCTATTTTGGGTTAGGTCATGAATAGTTCGTAATATAATATAAGTGAGCTATGTGGTGGATTTGATGAAAATAACTATATACTATATGAACTTGAAAATATACTCGCCATCTTTGAATGCTCCCCCCACTCCCCCATGCAACTATTTCACTGTACGAAATATTGAATCGTAAACAATGGACTATTGTTAATTATTTAAAATAATAATTTAAAAAATATATTCATGAGTTTTCAATCTATAGTGGTTTAAAGTTAACTCAAAAATGGACCATTTTCGTAAATTTTCTAAAAAATCTTAGAGAAAGTGTAAGAAATGTATATAGTATGCTATATATTCGTGATCTACTCAATAAGCTCTTTCATTTGATACCCCACACGGCATGTTTTGGAAATTTTTATTTTTTTCTTTGTATGCCATATTTAATTACCGGGGTGCGGGCATGGGGACCACAAAACTGGTTGGCAACATCTGTCTATAGGATGTCTGGGATCTATACAATATATATCAGAAGTCAGATTTAGGTCCGCGATTTTTGCAAACGAAACTCCACTGAGAGTCCGGTCTAATATAACTCTGTGCATTATGCAATGATGACAGAAACACGGCAAAAGTGCGAGCATTATTCTCGCTGCATACGATCGATACACAATCGCGCGATGTCGCGACACGTACGGGCGGTATTGTCCAAAGCTATCAGCGCTCAAAGGATGCCGACAAAGCGGTGCCGCAGCTCGGCCGGCATTAGCGGCCCGTTGCCGCGCCACCCCCTCGCAGGGTTGCCGGCTGCCAAGCCTCTGGGGTAGTTTTAAACTCGTGAAGTAAGATGGAAAAGTGGAAAGTGTGGAAGAATGGAAATGAGTGGATTGAGTGGTAGTATCATACTATGTGTTCTTTAATTGCTAATTACTTGGTATGCACTATGCAGGATCGATTGCTAGGAAGTCGAACGTTCGCTTCAGGATTTTCACTTGTTGAAATAGCTTTGGAAGTTTTAAAGCTTTAGTAATAATTCACACTACAGTACAAGGGTGGATTATCAAGGCTGAAAATTTTCCAATTTCCATCGAAACGTTCTCAGTGGAAATAAGTAAGTTTACGATAAACTTGCGACTCTTCTAGGATAAAGTATATAACGGTACTTTCAATTGATTTCCTTTAAAAAGTATACTTTAATGGTTACTATTTGCTCAATAAATAATTCATCAAATATAAGTATATCTTGAGCATTGTCCAAAGCTACGGTATCAGTGCTCAAAGGGCGCCGACAAAGCAGCGCGCCGCCGCGCGGACGAGTTAGCGTCCCACTGCCACCCCTGGATAGGGGTGACACTTAGGGAGTTTTCATTTAATTATTTCTCTCAAGTTATATGTACTTGCCGAAACAAACAGCCGGTACTGAAGAAATGTAGGCGTGAGACGTACAAGAGTTAAGTATGGTTTTCTCATTAGAATGAGAAATGTGATCCCTGCATATTTTAATAAAAAATTAGACAATATTTTTTCCGCCCACACTTACCAATTACAAGTCTAGACTATGTCTATTAAGGTACATGACTCATATATTGTTTTCATCGAGTTATTAATTATTATCAAGTTTTATAAATAAATCTGCAACTTTCTGAGCTATACACCATTTAAGCATCGTTTAGCATTTGAACCGAAATTTTTAATGAATCGAATCATGTACCCGCCAGCCCTACAGCCACCCCCAGCTCAAAGTGAGTGTGTTACTCTTTAACCTGAGCGATTCGCGACCGGCTAAACTTACCACTCCGCTAAATAAAGTTAAAAGGCTCCTCGAGCTTTGTCTCGGCGCGCCTTTGATGTGCCGCCGATAGGGCTGCCACTAATGTGTTTTAATTATGAAATGTTGCAAATCGCGCCGGTTCTCGTTATGTTTTAGAACGTTAAAAATTAAAACCACGTTCGCTTTATGAAAGCAGCAGGTTACGTTGGAAAATATTGTAGGATTCATTAACATATAGACATATAAATGGGAATTAAAATTTCCTAAGTAATCGTTTTCGGAAATATGGAATATTTGTTTCTTTATTATCTAAAATTTTACTTAAAATTTAAATATGTTTAAATCAAATTACATGACTTATCACAATGCCACAAGCTAGACCATTCACAATACCCGTACATGAAGGATTTTTCCAACAAAACCAATACGTAACTACATATTTTCAAACGCACCGACCGGGACCCTATCCCCCTCCCGCCCCGCGCCCTCGCAAACAGTTCACCGCAGAAACTATTGGCTTTAATACCTTACGTACGATTGATTAGCAGGAGGAGGCATTTCGAGGAAGCGCCGATCAAAGTGCTCTCTTGGCCGTGAGGGCTCCGGCCTCCGACCCTCCTGTCAGTAGATTAAGCGTGATTGTTCGCTTGTGATACAGTTTTACGGGCCAATTAATGGTGTTTTTATTTATAGGTTACTGGTGGAATTAAATTGCTGCGAAACTAATTTAATTTTAATTTTGTTATAAAAAAATTGTTGTAATATATTATGTCTATTTGCTAATCCAGACCAAAATTTATCTCTGTATCAAATTTCATTCGGATCCGATGAGCTGTTTTTGCGTGAATGTAACAAATATCCAAAGATTCTTACAAACTTTCGTTTTTATAATATTAGTAGAATTAAACGAACGTGAAATTAATGAATAGGATATTTGATAATGAGCTTACAGTTCTAATTACCCGTAGTAACCTAACCTGAAATTATATTTGCCGAGAAGCCTGCCAGACAGATTATTATAATTACGTCTTACAACTTACAAGTCCGATTGATATCTATTTAATTTAAAGGTGTAATTAAGGTTTCAGACACTATTATTATCATAAGCGATTGAATAAGATAAGTCAGATTTACTATCGGAAGTTTTATGTTTAAGTACATTTCCGAATTCCGAGCATGGCTGCGCCTGAAAGCACTTTGAAATTAAAATAACGTATCTACGTTAAGCCTATATACGACATACGTGTTCTAGAAATTTATAATAATCGTTAGTAACAAAATGTAAAATAGATGTGAAAGGTAAAATAAAGGTTCGCAAGCGGAGCGCCAACGGAACCCTAAAAAACAAACGCAATACGAATTATCGATAAAGCCCAATAGCGCACCGGGAATGCAAATTGAAACACTATTTCATTGCAACAGGCCAATGATTGAAAAGCAATCGATATTTTAATCGAGTGATTGAACGCGCGGGAGGAGGGGAGGTACCAGTAGAGAAGAGGGGGGAGGGGGTGATACACGACAGGTATTAAAAGGAACGTCCGAATCCGGGATAATGCAAGGGAAATTCAATTAGTGTAATAACAGCGGGTCCATTATTGCAATCGAAGGTGTGCGAGGGGGGAGAGTGGGGGGTGGTGGTAAGAGACTGTACTCGTAGTTGATATGTTTGTTGGTGACCTTGCGGCAGTGATATATGCAGATTTTAATTTGTGGGAGATGCAAATAGGGATTTATATGATAGCTCAGTTTCAATTTGATTATCGTAGATTCGTAACTAATCTGTTGCACGTGGAATGCTGGGATTATGTGGGAACGATGTCTGGTCCCATTCCATTTTCATAAATTTATTTATCATACAGAATTATTATCCTTTATCCTAGTTCCTTTATAATTTACTAACTCTTGTAGGCTATAATCTTAATACTTACTATTATAAAGGCGAAAGTTTGTATGGATGTTTGTTACTCTTTCACGTAAAAACGACTGAACCAATTACAATGAAATTTAGCACACATATAGAGGGTAACTTGGATTAACACATAGGATAGGTTTTATCCCGGAAATCCCACGGGAACGGGAACTATGCGGATTTTCCTTTGAAAACGCGGGCGAAGCCGCGGGCGGAAATCTAGTAATAAATAAAACTACTGTTCCTGCTTCTTTAGTTTAATTAGAATTAACAAATTTTAGTGTGCCTAACTGTATTATAATAATTATGTAATAATATGTAATTTACGAACTATAAAATAAAAAATAAAAAAAGACGGGTTGCACTCCGGGAGTGCCGGCAGAAGTGAAAACTTGATTATTAACGTTGAGCATGTTTGATATCCATCCGTCTTACGCTTTTTCGATTAGGTCACGTGTCCTGAGTCCTGACGCGAGTTTAAGATTTTATACCCATTACAGAAAAAATGCTCAACGCCGCTAAAAAAGTTTTCACTTCAAAAACATAACTGGCTGCACTAGCATGGCTAATCTTCATCATGGCTCGACTAATTTTAAGGAGAATAATTATCCTTTAATTACGTATTTTCTACATTTTAAGCAAACTATACGTAATGTCTAATTAATAACTTTTTCAACTTCCACCTTTCGAACTTTTCGAAGGCGCGTGTTCCGGCGGCAAGAATCGAAACTTCTCGAATACCACAAACATTTTCCAAGTGCTATCTCAACACGGACGTGCATGTGTGTGCGACAAGTTTCCGATATTTTGTCTATTTGCATACCAAAGCTTTGCGCCACAGTAAACAGTGCAAGTCTTTGAACCATTGACCTTAGAGAACTGGATATGTCAAGACTCAAGAGCCATGTATTGTGTTACGTGTCTCTTCTAGTTTTGGATTGATATAAATGTGTTTAGAAAAGCGTGTGCAATCCGATGATTCGATTTGTAGTCAATTTGTCATTGTAAAAAAAAAAAGTGTGTGCGTGTAACCTTTACGCGCGATTGAAGTAAAACTTCTTTGGCGTTGACGCCATATATCACTGAAATGATTAAATATTAACTTAAATAAATAAATATTATATTATAATTTAATTATATTTATTATTCATGTGCTTTACAAAGATTATTTAAATGTTATATTAATATTATTCATTCGAAACAGGTAATTGAATGTCATCATAATTTCTTACGTACGAAATTATAGGTTTGTGGTAACTATAATGTGAAACATAAATTTTACTCTCTAAATTTGCTACTTTTCTTGAAAATACAGCATCTATCGTTGTACCGAAACGCGTTGTTGAATGAAGTCGAGAAGTATTCATAGATAAATCAAATTTTTCTTCTAAAAAATCAATTAACGGCTGAGATTCCTGAGAGCGAAAATTAACATTAAAATCTCCAGTTAGAATCATCGGTAATTCATGATAATTACTATTTAAAAGTCGAGAACCTTCAATTGTGAAGTGAAGTAATTGCTGATGAATAAATTTTATGATATTTGTCAGGCTAGTATTTGTAGAAATATAAATAACAACGATAATCACAGGTTGGTCATTCGTATTAACACATCGAACCAAGACGATATGTCACCAATTTGTGAAACCTCGAACGAAGAAACATGAGCACGTAAACTTTGGCAGTTGAAGGAAAATAGTGTAATGTTACTCTCATTTACAAGGTTATATAATTCTTCCTGTTGTGTTATTAGGCGAGAATTTGAAAGTCTTTCAAATTCACACTGTAAATCAACTATTCCCCCTGGACGCTTTCTTCCATGATAAAATTTGTTGTCATCGGTGTTTGAGACAATGAACAATCCATTTATATCAGTTACTCGTGATAATGCTACATATAACAGCTGCTGACTGTGACTTTTATTGTATTCATAAACGATTTGATCAAAAGTACCACCTTGAGACTTATGTATTGTAAGCGCACAAGCAGATACTAATGGAAAGTGATTTCTCTTTGCAAATATTGTCTTATTTCTATTCATTGGTACAGATGACGATCTTCATAAAATTGGGACTGCTGTTCTACTAATGTTTAGAGTTTGAATATGATGGGCAGCTTTTTTCCTAATTTTCTCTCCTATCTTACCAGGAAACTCAAGCCATAAGCGTATGATGTTATCACTGTCATCACGTTCAATATACACTAACTTTCCAACACAACCGTTGGCTAAGCCATCAGATACATCAATATTGGTTGTAATAATGTAAAATTTGTTAAGAACTAATATGATTTCATAAGGCGATCCTCCTGTATCAATAACTGACATTTTATGAAATTGTTGGCACATATGCTTCTTGTTCAACTGAATGACAACCTATATACATATCTGTTGCTATGGATACTACTTTGTCTTCAGCAATATTTAAAATAGATTGATTATAATCCGCAACATATTTATTTTTATTTTTAATTTACTTATTTTAAAAGTAATAAATAAACAAGTATATTTAGAGATTTTCAAAAAATTTTGCAATTTAAAATAATGTTTTTAAAACTGTTGAATTTTTCATTCACTTTGCTATTCACAATTGATCCGTTTGAAATAAATAATCCTAATTGATTATGATATTTGCCACTAGCTGGCGTATAAGTCAAGAAGCGTGTAGTATATGACATATACTTACAACCAATCAGAATTATTATTTTTAAATGGCGGAAACTACACAGACTATAGTAAGCGTTACTTCCGTCAGAAAAAAAATCTGAGTTACTCCCTAGTCGCGCCTAAAGAAGTTTTACTTCAAAAATATTCAAATCGATATCACACACGAATGCAAAGTAAGAAACTTTTGTGTTAAGAATATTCTTTCGTAACTATGAATTGATTATACAAATTCATTGTATAAATCATATCATGTCAAACACATGCCACGTAGGTATATCTCGAAACTTGAAACCCAAATCCTGATCGCAATTATTATTATCAAACCAACCCCTCCGTTGGTTCAAAACTTCAGCAAAAACGATCTTGAAATGTGTAGTGTGTACCAACTTAATTAATCAATTTACCTGCTAGGTGCTCCATCTAGTACTATAACATCTCCATAACCTACAAAGAGATAATTCGGAATATGTATCAACAAGGCACGAGCGACTGTAATGAACGTGTTTTAATTAAGACCCCACTACATCTATTGCTGTTCGCACGATGTCAAACAATTGTTTCATTATCGCTAATCAAATAGCACCCTTTCCTTTGATAGGTTTTATGAAGCTAACACGAAATAATTGGTTGAAGTTTGAGTGGTAGACGCTATGTAACTTCATTAATAGTTTAAAAATAGGACTTATTTTTAAACTTCTAAAGTCTTGATCTGGCATAGGTAAAATTGTTTTAGGTATTAGTTTTGTGGTACGTAGCTAATTACAACTTGTTTTGAAATTTAAGGATAACTGATAAGTGATAATACTGAAATAACGTTAGGTACTAAACTTATTTCATAAAAGTTCTATTTCTTCTCATTCAATGAGTTATTACCTATATTTTTAGTGACCAATTATGTGATACATCATACACGGTCTAACAAGGGACACAATACCACAATAATACTTACCTGTTGTACAACGTGGTTACAACAGATGGACTGACTATAATTGACATCTAGAGGCGAAAATCAACAACTGCAAGATGCAAATTACCTATCGTAATTCGTGTCTGTCGTTCATACTGTTTTGCATACGCCTCGCACCAGTGTCACTAGATGGCGCGCATACAACTCTTTAGCTGTCAACTGTCAAGCTGCCCGAGGCGCGACGGATGCGAAACGTCAAACCCGTGTCGCTGTTGTATACAAAACCGTCCCAGACCAAGCTAATTTATTATTTATTTCCGAGAAACTTTTCGATTTAACCTGCCCTCTATTAATCCTCAGTAACCCGGAGTTAAGTGAACGTATAATTCACATGTAAGTGAGCACGTTTTCGTAATATGTTTCACTCAGCATAGTTTGTATAAACATCCCTTCCGGGTTGGGGAACATTTGAATGTTTAAAAGTGTAAAAGTGAGACCAATCGCTATGCTTTCGAGGTAAGCTCGCGGCGTCTTATCGTATGGAAGTGCTATTATAGAAATTTCACACCTCGAAGATAGGTGCGCCACGGTATTATGAGTTTTTGTCATTGTTTACAACTTGTTTCCCGTTTTATGCCCGTCATCCTCAATGAAAATGTATCGGATCCGCCGCTCACGGCCGATTTATTGCTTCATCAACGTGTGGGTTTTACAATCTATTGTTTCACTGAAGGGTACAACTATTTTTTACAAATATTTAATGAGAAGCACATGTTTCATAGGTACCTGCTAAAAATAAAATACCACAAGTTATAACATACACATGAATAATAAATGTACAGCTTCTATTCTTACCACAGATAAGCATCAATATTTAAAATGTTTTTTTAATTTCAATATTTCTAAATAAAAATAAGATGGAACCCCAAACACATCAGTAAGTCAGATATTGATTTCATATTAATGAACCCTATCATAAACATATTCATAAGTATAATAAGTAAGGGTCCCGAGTATTGGATCAGGCTCCATTGTGTGTCTCGTAGAGCATCCGAATCAGTTTCCTTCACTCGGAGTTTGGCATTGCATTGCGCAGTCGTTCCGCTCTCAAATCATATTTTGAAAAAAATATTAATAAAGCTTTTTATATTATTCAGTAATAATTCTATTAACCGGTGTAGTACCTTTGGTGTATTGTTTGTGAACACAATGAGTATGGTGAGGGCATTATGATTTTTTTGTTGCTTTGTTAATTTTTTACAAGATGTTTATTGAACTGTGAAGTTATGATTATAATTTGTTATGACAGGATCTTATTATGAATTATCCCTTCACGGATATATTACTGCAACGGCTTTTGTTGCTGCATAAAAAATGATGCAAGCGACGCACATTGATTTTATAAATCTAATTTTATGAAATTTGATAGTTGCATGTAAGGAAGTTTTGTAATAATTCTGTTCTATAGTGAAAAAGTGTGTTTTTATAAGTAGATATGAAAAGGTGTGCGTTGAAATAATTTTTATTGTAATGTTTGGTCGAGTCCGATCGATGGTGGTGACTCTTGACTTTTACCCGCTGCTCCATTTTATTTTCCATCTCTTTCCTGCGTACACAAATCAAGTGTAATGCTATGATCTCTATTGTGTACCGTATTGATTTTTTGTGGAGACTTTGCGAGGAACGCCGTTTGGTTGTGGTTTTTGAGCAGGATCATGGTGTTAGCAGCGGTGAATGAATTTTTTGTGTAACGTTGATATGGTGATTGTTATTTAACCGTTATATGTACAAGTATGATTTTTAGCAATATAATTGGGTTTGAATTTCCTTCGTGTAAAGGGATTGTTTGATTTGATGGTTTTTATTGGATGAGGTGTTGAAATATTTAGTTGTAAATCAGCTAATGAAAGCTCTCATCTTAAGTAGTGCTTTCTTAAATATGAAGTAAAGTATTTTGTAAATGTTTTTTAATATTAATGTAGAAGTTCTCTTCTTTAATAGAAAATCATAAGGTTAAATAAAGTTGAGTACTTAAGGGAGGAATGTATTGTGTGCTTTATTACTTTAATTCAATTGATGTTTTTTATATGGGAGTGATATCAAAAATCGAGAAATTTCCCATCCTTCATGTCTGTTTAATAAAGTTTGTCTTTTATTTATTTATTATTATTTCCTTTTCATAATTTCCCATGTAATTTCGTTTAAACTAATAGAAATAATATTATTTATAACTTCAAACAAAACTTGGCTAACCTAAACTAATCTTATAATATAAAAATGAATCGCAAAATGTGTTGGTAAGCGCATAACTCGAGAACGGCTGAACCGATTTCGATAATTCTTTTTTTATTATATTCCTTGTAGTACGAGGATGGTTTTTATGTAGAGAAAACGTAAATATGTACCACGGGCGAAGCCGGGGCGGACCGCTAGTATAAAATACAATTGTTTGCAGGTGGTGTCTCGCCATGCAGCGCGCGGGTGGGAGCAGGGCCTGTGCGCCATGAGCCACACTCCTGGAGGCGGCCATCCGCAAGGTAACTTGAAAATATACGATTGTCTGTTTCATTTTAAATTTAAATAACTTTTGTTTTAAATTTGGGTGTTAATGTCGCGATCGAGTAGCTTGTAAGTAATATATTTGCGTGTAAATGTCGCTATAGAGTAGCTAATTGTTTCATTAGGAGCCTAGTGGCGCCGTTTGTTTACGATGCTAAATATCGTAATGATATTCAGAGTTTATCAAACAGCTAGGCAAATTATGTCGATTCAATTAATTATTTGCCTAGACAAGTCATTCAAATTGATATTCATGATATTCAATTACTTTCTTCACGACGCGATCACGTAAACCAGTATAGAACCTCTTCATAGTAATCGTAGTTACCGTTTACGTATTTAGGTAATAAACTAAGCAATACCTACATACAGGTTGGGAGCACAAGCTTGCAGACAGGTCGTCGCTGCCGCCAGCCCCCGGGGAGGAGAAGGGCAAATCTCAGTCCAAACATGTGTTCACACAGCCTCATCTCGCTAAGTGAGTATATCTTGAAGGAATTTTGTTTAATTTATACCCCAAACTCTTAGACAAATATGAAAAATTGATTTTAAAACGCACTGAAATCTATTTTGATACAACATTATAAAGAAACAGCTTACCGCCCGCGGCTTCGCCCGCTTGGTCTAAAACCTTATTCAACTATAATTGAATTAAAATATCAAAGAATTGATGGGTAATTTTGCTGAGAAATTAGGTCACTCAAATAAATTAGCATTCATCTCAATCTTCTCCAACAGAAATACTTTAATTTCATTCATTTGAATTGAATATAACGGTTTTGAGGTTGAAAGTTAGCAACAAATATGAAAATTAAATTTTGTCTCTCTAGAAAATCGTTCAGTATCTATAAAACCATGTCATTTCGATTTTCTATTGTGGCCAAATGTTTAAAGATCTATTTTTCTGTATCTGTACTTTGTAAATTATAAAATTATTTCGGCATTATCGAAACAGAACTAACGCAAACGTTTTGTCTCATTTATCGGCCAGCATTTGCGCCATGTTCATATTATTATCTCTATACAAAAATCGTCACTTTTGTAACGCATGGGTTGGTTACGAACGCTTTTTCAGACAAAAGTCTGTAAAAAAGCACGCATAGTTCGAAAAATAAAGGTTATATTCCACTCGTGACATAGGGCGGGCGCTATGTGGTGGCGCGAAGAGACGGAAGGCTCGTCGGGCAGCTCGGCGCGCTCGCCCGCCTCGCCGCCCTACGTGCGGTGGGCGCGCGCGCTCCACTTTCTGCTCGAGGTGAGATACACACACTATCCTAGCAATACTGAGACACTACTAATTACTATACACTAGCAATCCCTAATACTAGCTCCTGCATTGTTTATGAACTATGAATGGTATGGTATGCCATAACACTACCTGTTCGAGGTGAGATACACACACACTATAATATTCTAGCAATACTAATTCACTACAATACATTAGCAATCCCTAATACTAGCTCATGCATTGTTTATGAACTATGAATGGTATGCCATAACACTACCTGTTCGAGGTGAGATACACACACACTACAATATTCTAGCAATACTAATACACTACTATACACTAGCAATCCCTAATACTAGCTCCTGCATAGTTTATGAACTATGAATGGTATGGTATGCCATAACACTACCTGTTCGAGGTGAGGTACACACACACTATAATATTCTAGCAATACTAATACACTACTATACACTAGCAATCCCTAATACTAGCTCCTGCATAGTTTATGAACTATGAATGGTATGGTATGCCATAACACTACCTGTTCGAGGTGAGATACACACACACTACAATATTCTAGCAATACTAATACACTACTATACACTAGCAATCCCTAATACTAGCTCCTGCATAGTTTATGAACTATGAATGGTATGGTATGCCATAACACTACCTGTTCGAGGTGAGATACACACACACTATAATATTCTAGCAATACTAATTCACTACAATACATTAGCAATCCCTAATACTAGCTCCTGCATAGTTTATGAACTATGAATGGTATGGTATGCCATAACACTACCTGTTCGAGGTGAGATACACACACACTACAATATTCTAGCAATACTAATACACTACTATACACTAGCAATCCCTAATACTAGCTCCTGCATTGTTTATGAACTATGAATGGTATGGTATGCCATAACACTACCTGTTCGAGGTGAGATACACACACACTATAATATTCTAGCAATACTAATTCACTACAATACATTAGCAATCCCTAATACTAGCTCATGCATTGTTTATGAACTATGAATGGTATGCCATAACACTACCTGTTCGAGGTGAGATACACACACACTACAATATTCTAGCAATACTAATACACTACTATACACTAGCAATCCCTAATACTAGCTCCTGCATAGTTTATGAACTATGAATGGTATGGTATGCCATAACACTACCTGTTCGAGGTGAGGTACACACACACTATAATATTCTAGCAATACTAATACACTACTATACACTAGCAATCCCTAATACTAGCTCCTGCATAGTTTATGAACTATGAATGGTATGGTATGCCATAACACTACCTGTTCGAGGTGAGATACACACACACTACAATATTCTAGCAATACTAATACACTACTATACACTAGCAATCCCTAATACTAGCTCCTGCATAGTTTATGAACTATGAATGGTATGGTATGCCATAACACTACCTGTTCGAGGTGAGATACACACACACTACAATATTCTAGCAATACTAATACACTACTATACACTAGCAATCCCTAATACTAGCTCCTGCATAGTTTATGAACTATGAATGGTATGGTATGCCATAACACTACCTGTTCGAGGTGAGATACACACACACTACAATATTCTAGCAATACTAATACACTACTATACACTAGCAATCCCTAATACTAGCTCCTGCATAGTTTATGAACTATGAATGGTATGGTATGCCATAACACTACCTGTTCGAGGTGAGGTACACACACACTACACTATTCTAGCAATACTAATTCACTATAATACATTAGCAATCCCTAATACCATACCTACCACGTGATACTACCTCTCGAGGAGATATATTATACACACACTATATACACTTTACACTATCCTAATGAAATTGGTAATCCTCCTCTTGTCTAATTTTATCTAATCGTGCTATCACTTACTTAATTTTGTGTAATTACTATAATTATGTCACTAATTGTATCATCTCTAGTCCATTATGTTGGCAACTATAACATCTTTAATCGCATTAATAATTTACCCAAAAAGCGTGATTTAGCTTTTAGAACTCCGAAATTTTTAGTTTTCTGTAAAAATACATCTAAATTACCATGAAATCATTGTATTTACAATTTTACACCTTTTTTGTCCTGTGCCTAGGACGCGGAGGGCGTGCGGCTGTTCCGCAAGTTCGTGTGCGGCGCGGGCGGGCTGCACGTGGACCGGCTCAACTTCTACTTCGCGGTGCACGGCCTGCGCCAGGAGACCGAGCCGCCCAAGATACGCCAGGTCGTCTCCGCTATATACAAGTGAGTGGCCGGTCTGGGGCTCTGGGTGGACAGACAGACAACAAAAGAAAAAGTGCCGGAAATAATTGGCACCTTAGTCGGAGTTCAATATTCAGACAGACAGACAAGAAAAAATGCTGCTGTAGAAAAGATAGCACCAATATTATTGGCACTTTAGTGAGAGTTTAATGTACAGGTGTTTCAAGAGTCTATACATCGCCGGTGTGTAAAGTCATACGCAATAATTAATTGCAAAAATTACCGGTACAAATGTGTAAAATATGCAAATTGTTTACTCTTTGCAAATATACCCTCGGTAAGTTTTTAAGCTATTGCATAGCTTCTATCGCGGGCCTTGAGCGCGGGGACCGAATCCAGAAATTCCGTTACGAAAAAACCTCACGCTCCCCACTCCGACGGGCGCGGAGGTGTAGCTTGAAGGCATAGCATGCAATAGCTTTACCGCGGCAGTCCCCGAGTGCCACACGTCTTTTTTTTTTAATTCTTCTACCTGTAATTTCAATAAACTGATTATTTTTCGATCTTCTAAAAACATACACGACTTAAGCTGATCTATTCTATGTTATGACATAAAGTGACAATGTCTAAATAAAATGAACTTTCACTTAGATTCCTGCGCAAGTCTCAGCTAACGATGCCGGAAGCGCTGAAGACGCAGGTGAAGCAGGCGCTCAAGGACGGCGCCAACATCGAGAGGACCATCTTCGATGAGATGGAACAAGAGGTGAGATTTGGATTTGTATAACGTATTTGCTAATGACACGAAAATTAGACTTATAATTGTGATTCGTCGTCGCAGTATATATTTAATAATATTTTATATCTACACAATACCGCCTACTTACACACAAAAGTAGGAGATAGACATTGATATGACACAAGAAACAGAAATAAAATTGAAATGCCATTTTTCCGGCTAGTTAAAGTTAAAAATTCATTTATGGGTCAAGGTATACGCTTTTACAACAGAATTCCTCATAATATTAAAGAGTTTAGTAGTTCTAAATTTAAAACTTATATAAAAAATGTACTAGTTCGGAGAGCCTATTACAGTATTAAGGAATATATGGACGATAAAAACCCATGGAGGGTAAAAACCACAGGACAGTTCTTTGGCATATTATGATAATAATAATATGTGTTGCTAATAAAATATATGTTTTCGTGTTGCAGGTGACGCGTGCGATCACCGAAACAACGTACCAGGCGTTCCTGCGGTCGGAGGCGTACGTGTCGTACGTGAGCGCGGCCACGCAGCCGCTCTCCTCGCCCGACGCGTCGCCGCCGCACAGAGACGTACGTGTCGTACATGTCGTACATGTTGTACATGCCGTACATGTTGTACATGCCGTACATGTCGTACATGTCGTACATGCCGTACATGTCGTACATGCCGTACATGTTGTACATGTCGTACATGTTGTACATGTCGTACATGTCGTACATGTTGTACATGTTGTACATGTCGTACATGCCGTACATGTTGTACATGTCGTACATGTTGTACATGTTTTCACACGTCACATGTCGTACATGTTGTACATGTTTTCACACGTCACACTCACAATATGTGTAAAGTTGAAATGTAATTTTGTAGGACGGATGGAACACAATAAACATCTTAGTGTCCCGTTACAGACCTGCAATATTGTAAAGTAAAAGGACGTCTCAAAACAAACAAGTGTCGAAACGTATACCCATACTTTTCGTGTCTTCTAATGGGAAAAATCTGTGCTTTGTGAGTCCAGATTGACAAATTAAAATGACCCTTAATAGCACACGTAAAAACTCATACGCATCAAGAATTTTACACCAAGTAGACCTGTAGTTTACTACAGGCTTTTAAACTTTCTAAATTCTTTGGCAAAAGATACCAATCGTCGGTTTACCCCATGACGTGACGGTATTACCATGATACGGTCTTGAAATTTTACTCTCGACACGCCTAAAGAAGTATCACAAAAAAAATAAGACGTTTAATTTTTTTTATTAATCCTTAGATATCAGTGTGCGGTCAACTAGCCACACTACACGAAGGGCAGGAACTAAGCGGGGGCAGTGGTGCGGCCCGACTAACGCACGACGCGTTATTAGCCACGCAGTCGAGGAGATTGCACTCGGATGTCGCACCGTACGTAGATTATGTGCTATTTACATTAAAAAAAAGCAACGACACATACACTTTGGATAGTGACGTTGCACTTAGGATGGTGCTGATACTTTCCACTGACACTACAGTCATGGATTTTAGTTCAAACTATGTTTACATTTTGTGTCACTACTTAACATTATAGTTTTACATTCAATATTCCAAAAATTTGAAAAAGTTCATCAAAAATGCTTACACTATTTATAATCAAACACTTATAACAAATTAGCTTACACTTACTTTTCAATACTACACTTTGATTAATTATAGTGCTTATAGTTTTTAAAACAACACGATTAAACACTTTTCTTTACCGCACCTATACACTAAACCACTTTTGTTAAGGAACATAAACACCATGTTTTAAACTAAGTTTGTACATCCAGCCATCAACAACAAGTATTATTATAGCACTATATATCAATTTGCTTTCATTTAAGCTACCGTTTTGTTATAATTAGTGCTGTTTTTTAATATTTCATTCCCCATTTTTAGATAGCTTCTCCTTTTGTGTTAGCAATTTTTATTTGCTTACGTTTTATTACACTTCAATATTTTCTTACCAGTGTACTTTTAATACATATATTAAAAATCAGTTGAAGTTGAAAAGTAGTAAGAATGTTTACTCTATTTAAAAAAATGTAAGCATATAATTTTCATAAACTGATGATATTCAATATTCATTGATATAAAAATATCCAACCTGTTATAATAAGTGTCCATATATTATATAGCAATATATTGACACTTTATCTGAATTGATTTGGCATTTTTCTAGTTTTGTTCAGAAAATTTAGCTTTAGCACTACGTCAATATTTATTCGGCCTATTTGTTATTTTTTGTAAAAAAAAAACAAACAAAATTATTGTCTCATGTAGACACCCATATTGACGTCACTTTGTTTAACGCTCAAAGCGTTTTGATTAGCATAGATTACAGAATATTTTGATATCCTTACGTAAAATATAACACCGAAATTTGAGAGAAAAAGATTATTAAATAAATTTCTATTTTGATGTCGTCAAAAAAAACAGTAAAAATATTTTTTTTTTTTAATTGAGCAGTACTATTACAGTATTGCATAAATCTTGAATGTTTAATTCTAATGGATATCCAATATTCTATAATCCCCACTCCACTAGTAAGGCTATGTTTCGTTAGTCCCCCAAGCGCATGCGTTCACAACGCCTAATTATTTTAATTTGTCCCCGCAGCTTGATTGATTTTTGTATTGTTTTTCCCCCATGTTTGCCCCCGCGCCTGCATGTTCGCTGTTCCGACGCAATTTACACGAACGCTGTTACCTGTTACTGTTACCACACGCCTTCCCTTTTCGATCCTTCAAATTCCTTGAATTATCCTTGTTTAACGATATTCCTACATAATCATTTTCCTCACTTTTTTATAAATAAAAATTCATGTATATTTCACCATACCAAACATATTGTATTTCTTCAACTATCCAACGCCATTTTTATCCTACATTTTGTCTACGAACACGCAAATGCGACACTTTATTCATTACTCAAATACATAATCTTCTATTTACGTATCCCCCCCTCCATATATTTTTAAATCTCGCATTCACATCTCAATATCTCTGAATACATCCATCCCCTGTACCACGACACCACATCCGCCCCTA
Organism: Colias eurytheme; assembly: GCF_061535395.1. Lineage (NCBI taxonomy): Eukaryota > Metazoa > Arthropoda > Insecta > Lepidoptera > Pieridae > Colias > Colias eurytheme. The sequence continues at coordinate 11,378,836 of NC_142987.1, forward strand.
TCCCCTGTACCCCATACACTGCCCCCGTACACCGGTCCGGTAACAGACGGCTCCACAAGCGGTCGGTGTACAGCGCGCACGTGTCGTACGCGGGGTACACGCCCACCTCGCGGCAGGACTCGGAGCGCGCGAGCCTCAGCAGCGGCCGCACGGACAGCGACGCGGTCTCGCTGTCCGGCAGTAGCGTGTGAGTATCCGGTCACGTGACACGTGGGAATGGGAAATGGAGGTTTTGCCTAGTTGGTGATGGGGCAAGTAACTGCATCAGTCGCAACAAACATGGTCGAAGGTGCGGTAGATACTGGGAAGTTAGCAGTGTGTGCAGTGAAGGTAGGTAGAGATTTTGTAACGGACTGGACGTGCATTTGCTGAAATTTCGCAAAGAAAATATTTGGTAAAGATTATGGTCTTCAACAATTTCTACAGAACTTCTGGATTGGTGAATAGCTACAATGTTTGTATTGCATTGAAATGTTATGGTAAGTAAATTTCATATACACAGTAAGTTTCGTAGGTAAGTATGAAAAATGTTTTATTAGAACCCTAGTGCAGTTGTTTTTACATTATAATTTGCAGTAGGCTGCACCCTTTGCTTTTTTCACTAATTTGCTCACACAATGATCAGCTAAGCACATCATTCTTACATTATACGTTAAGATTCATAAATATAGAGAGATTGTGAAAACAAAAACAATAAATTGTTCCTAAAAAAAGGATGAAGAAAAAATTAAAAGTACACTATGACACTTGTCAAACAAGCTCAAAAAGTTCTCTTAAATAAAATAAGTCCATTAGAATTAATTTAATCTAAAGATCACACAGTGACAAAAGTTACTTTCTCTTCGCACACGTATACACGTTTCCACTGTAGGAACAGTGTTTAAACTTAACAAACAAGACAGTATAAACTTCTGTTACTCTATAACTTACACACCCTTATTACATAGGGATGGGATGTCAATACGAGGCCCTCGTGACAGTCGGGAGTCGCGGCATCGCCAGCGGCTCTACGGGCTCGATCGGCAAGCTGTTATCAACAAGGAGCAGGATACCGCTATGGTAAGTTGAGATCTGGGTAGAAGGGTAATTTATTTGAACGCAAAAGTGGGGGTAGGATTCAATATTTATGAGGGTAAACCAAAAAAAAAATATGAGGGTAGATCAAGAAAAATGTGAGAGTAGAACACAAAAAAGAAGGTAGAACTAAATTTTGTTCAAAATTGGGTTGAATACACAGGTAATGGTGGTAAAAAAAATAATTTGGGCGTAAAAAGTTCTCTTCCGTTAACTTGACAAGAGTTATTTTTAGTTTAATTGAGTGAAATTATACTACAAAATCAATATTATGGTCAAATCTCATAAATGTCAGTAGATATATAATTCTACGATTCAAAGCACTTTTCAAAAAAGTCTTATCGTAAAAATAAATGTTTCCTAATAATTGATATTACAGATGATACCACGCACCCAACGCGTGCAATCCGAGCAACTCCGCGTGCTGCCGCCTAGCGAGTTCGCGCCGCTACTGATCGAGAAGCTCGAGCGTGTGCGACGCGACCGAGAGAACAAGGAGCGGCTTGAGAGACGACTCGCTGAGGTGAGGGGGGGGACTTATAAATCAATAGATTACCAATACAATTCAACACGTGAAAAACTAACATTGTACCGAGCACACGTGTCAGAAGTGAAACTACTTTGACTAGGTTCAAAGGTATAAAGTCTGTTTGAATGTTACAGGGTGAATGCGACGAGACATCGAGCCAGGTGTTACCGCCGCAGCTGGTGGCGGCCGCCATACGGGAGAAACTGCAGCCCGACGACGACAACGATCAGGATATTTTAGGTAATTATCAGTTACTTTTTGAAGGAATAATTCTTTTTTTTTCAACCTTATTTTTTTACTTTAAGGTGGTAAATGAATAAATTGTTTATTTTTTCCTTCTCTTTTCCTTCAAAAGTATGCTTTACTTGTGTATAGTATGCAATATTGTGACATAGAATTTTTTGAAATTTTTTGGCAATTTTTTTTTCATTGTTTGATATTTCATTGAATCTAAAATTTAAGGACGCTATTACGTATTTTTACAAAAACACGCTGTTTTACGGTACCATTTTAACTTAAAGCAATAACACGTGAGAACATAGTAATATCTTAATTTAAAGATAATAATATTCAGCTCTACGTTCATCTTATAAAAATTGTACGACGTCATACAAAATTGTCGCTGAAATACGATTTTCCCATCATAATAAACGCATAAAATGTTAAAAAATGGGGTCTAAAACGGTACCATTTTAGGAAAATGAAGAGCCTAATCTATCTTCTTAACTATATCTTATTGAGGGAGATATAGTCCTTTATATATGGTGTAATTTTTTTTAATATGTATGTATGTGTGTGTTGCAGACCAGCACGTGTCGCGCGTGTGGTCGGAGCGCACGCCGGGCGCGTCCCCGCCGGGCGGGCGCCGCCGCCGCGCCCCGCGCCGCGCGCCCTCCTGCCTGTCTGCCGACTCGGGACACTGCGACGAGCCGCCCGCCGCGCGCAGGTATACCCTCAATTCTACCCCCAAGGGGATAAAATAGGGGATGAAAATTATTGCTATGAAAATTTTTCTTTTCCACGCAGGCGAAGCTGCGGGCTAGTATAATATAAATTTTGCGCATTAACATAACACTATTTTATTGACAGATCAACGAGCAAGAAAGCGGCAACCGAACTGACGGACAGCGGCGTGTCGGTGGTGAGCGAGGGCACGGCGAGCGGGCTGAGCGCGGCCAGCGAGCCGCGCATCCTGCTGTGGATCGCGGAGGGCGAGCGGCTCGACCGCCGCGCGACGTCCGCCGACCGCCGCGAGCGGAGACCCGCACGGTATTATACAACACAACCCGTAAAAATAACAATTGTGAAGTTTTTCCAACAAAAATTATGGCCAAATGTCACTATCCTAATAAGAAAATTAATGTTTGGGTTAGGGCTGATTTGATCTTTGGTTAAAACTTATTCATCGAATAATAATGTAAAACTAAAACTACCATTTTAAAAACGTATTCTAATTGCCCATATTTGACAGTTTACGTGATATTTTAATATTATCGTGTAATACTTTATTGGACGGATAAGTTTGGTCCAAGCATTGAAAAATCGGCCCTTATTGTAATCCGATATTCAGATGCAATAGACTGCACTTTAAAGACAGAAAATGTGTGCGCCGCAAATGCCCTCTAAACAAAATTTCACTACAATAAATGTGTACTCTGGCGACACCTCGCTCTGATTAACGCAAGCGAAATGTTTTCACTACAAAGCATACATACAACTTTCCGACAACATCCATCGGGTTTTTACCGGCCGGCTAATCCAGTAGACTGGTCGAGGAACACCCCTTTTTCAAAGTAGGAATTCCCCCTTCCACATGTATCAGTAATAACTCAAGCCCCGGAACCATCTATTGTGTCTGGGACTGATCGGGCCGCTTGGGGCTCGATGGGTTAAAGCACGAAAACAAAAACTACTAATAGTATAATATTATATTTATTCCAGTGGTGGTGGCAGCAAGTCGAGCAGCACCAGCGGTGGGGGTGGGGCTGGGAGTGGGACTGAGCACACGGTGGTGGTGGCCCACTTCCTGGACGAGAGCGTGCCGTACCGCTTCAAGGTGCCCGCCAGCCCGCTCACGCTGCGCACCTTCAAGGAGTACCTGCCCAGGAAGGGGAACTATCGGTGAGCGATGAATAATATAAATCTTAATATATATAAATCTCATGTCACAATATTTGTCCTCAATGGACCCCTAAACCACTTTAACCGATTATAATAAAATTCGCACACCATGTGCAGTTCGATCCAACTTGAGAGATAGGATAGGTTTTATCCCGGAAATCCCTCGGGAACGGGGACTAAGCGGGTTTTTCTTTGAAACGCGGGCGAAGCCGCGGGCGGAAAGCTAGTACACTATAAATTTGATTAAGGTCGATGGTGGTGAGTTGGTATGTGACGTCAAAACAGCATTTAGTTGATATATGAAGTCAAAGAGGCTTATTTCCTTCTAAATGATACGATTTTGTTAATAAGAGAATTGAAAGATGCGTTTGATCATGTTGCTCATCCACTTTTGTTGTGAAATCTTAGTAAATTCAAGTAATTATGATGTTTGGTAACGTTTTTAGTTAAAAGTATGCGAACAATTCGGTAAATGAATGAATATTGAAAAAATATTAATGAAAATGTTGATATTGATAAATGGTGTTCCACAGGGTTCACATCTAGGTCCAATGCTTTATTTAATGTTCAGGATCGATTTAATCAAATTATGTTACTATAATTATTAACTTTTCTTTTCCAATTTCGATTCGTTTGCTTAATTAATCCCTACTAATATTATAAATGCGATAGTAACTCTGTCTGTCTGTCTGTTACGCTTTCCCGCTTAAACCTCTCAACCGATTTTGATGAAATTTGGCACAGACCTTTAGACCCTCAGAAAGAACATAGGCTACCTTTTATTGCGAAAAAACACCACGCAGGCGTAGCCGCGGGTGGAAGCTGTAATAAAATACAATTATATTGAATTTTTTGCATGTGTATCTTTAACAATCTTGAATCACTTAAAGTCATTTGTTTTTGCACACTTTCAGATATTTCTTCAAAACGGAGTGCGCAGATCTGGACAACACGGTGATACAAGAGGAGGTCAGCAGCGACAGCGACACGCTGCCCATGTTCGAAGGGAAGGTCATGGCCAGGGTCAAGAGCATTGACTGAATTTGGACCTTATTTGTATGAAGATAAGGGTGTAATTACAACTGTATGAAGAAAGAAGAAATGGACATTTTAAATGATTACCTATAAGAAATGGTTTTGTTGTCAAAGATACAAATGTATCCAGGTTTTACGGTTAAACACAGTTTGAAGTGTCGTTATTGTTTTTGATGACAAGTGAAGTACACTAATTAATAAATTACTAAATGAAGGTACAAATAAAATTATTTGTGTATCTGAAACAAGATATGATGATTGTTTTTATGAAAGAAAAGTGACAAAAGCTTATGTTGGTAGCTTGTACGATACTAAAAATAAAATTTGGTGTATTAAGACGAATGATTATGAATGAACTAAAAATGTATTTATTGCAAATTAAAATATTTACAAAAATAAATTTGTAACATGGAATAACTTGACGACTGTTCGTTTGTACATCTGCCCCCCTAGTCAAGTGGCTTTCTGTTAGCGTAGCGTTCAATAGAATAGACTACGAATGTATGAGATTGACGTAACCTGTAGATACGTTTTATCTACAGGTTACGTCAATCTCATACATTCGTAGTCTATTCTATTGAACGCTACGCTAAGAGACAGCCACTTGACTAGGGGGGCTGTACGTGGGCATGACGAAAACGAAGTTTTATTTTGAAATTTTTAATTTTGTATCTACTAAGGCAACGAATATTCATTATTGTTTTAATATAGACTACAGGCCCGTGTTGAAAAAATTATGGGTCATTTGACCCACCAGGTGACCTTTCTAGAACGATATAAGAGCATAAAATAATAAGATTCAGCACTATGACGTCACTTGTAAGCTGTCCACCTGAGTGCAGATGAGAATTCGAAGGTTCAGGTAGAGATTTTCTACCCTTGTCTCCATGATTTTTGTACGGCGTTGCGGAATAATTGATTAAAAGTAGTATAGAAATAGTATGACACAGATGCCGTACAAAATCAAATGACCAAATTTACCCCGGCAACTGTCGAAAAATAAAAATAAATTCCGACTTTGTGGACCACCATTTTTGTACGGCATCTGTGTCATACTATTTCTATACTGCTTTTAAGCCATTCTTCCGCAACGCCGTACAAAAATCATGGAGACAAGGGGAGAAAATCTCTACCTGAACTTTCGAATTCTCATCTGCACTCAGGTGGACAGCTTACGAGTGACGTCATAGTGCTGAATCTTATTATTTTATGCTCTTATATCATTCTAGATAGGTCAGGTGGTGGGTCAAATGACCCATAATTTTTTCAACATGGGCCTGTAGTCTAATATCTTGTCGAACCCAATGAGAAAATTGCTACTAAAATTTACTATCCTAAGGAAATAGTTACAAAAACTTAAATATTATTTTTATTTTTTTTTCTAAAAAAATCAAACACTTTTTTTTTCATTTTCTTGTTGGGAACGTCAAAATATTATAATTCATTTTTATCCCAAAAAGACCCAGAGACAAACAATGCTATAGCATATATGAAACTATAAAGTGAATATAGATTAAATAAAAAATAAATTATCTGTTATCAAATAGTGCAGATGAAAAATATGACAATGTACATAAATACTGTCCTGTATTGTATAGATGTAAGTAGTTAATACTGCCAGTGCTGAATGTGGCCAGAGTCATGTAAGTATATATATTATATGAGTGTCGTTTTGTCTGTTATTGCGTGTTTCCGAGTTGTATCTTATTGGGCTAGTAAAAGTCAGAAAACAAATCTAGGAAAAAAACAGCGTTTTGCTTGGTATTTTTAATAGAAGACCTTATAAATAATAAAATTGTATCGAAACAGTTCAAGTAGGTAATCGCTTATGTCCTGTCAAAATGACATTTCACGCATCGGTCCGCCATGTTTTTGTGTTTCTAATAATAATGTTCTTTAAAATTAAGCCCGTTAAGTACGTTTTCCTATAACATGTTTATACTAACCCAATATAGATTTTCGAAAGAGATAACTCGACGAATCACGCATTACTATTTTAATAAAAATATAAAATTATCAATTATGTTACAATTGAAAATATATTTTATTGTGTTACGCTTAATATTTCTACATATATTTTATTTCAAATGTCATTTATTGATGAAGAATACTTATAATAATTTTATATCCGTTCCCCATAACAGACAAAACGCCATGTGTAAATTGATAATTAAAATATTAGGTTTATTGTAATCAAATGGTTATGAAATTGTAAATTCTGTTCCTCAGGTCTCCGTTCCGTTGCCGCACCGTTATATTTTTAGATTTATTTTTGAAAATGTATATTTTTGTTATGTTTTTAATGAATCCAATGAGTATATTTTTAGAAACGCAATGTTAGTTTTAATTTTTAACCATGACGTACTTTTTATATTTCGGTATATCCACGTTGCATTATTGAAGTGAAACTTCTTTATCAGGGTTGGAAAAAAATTTATGTAACATTTTATCGTTACGCGTGACATTTTTCCGTTACGCGCCATCTTGATTCGACGTATTTCTGTAAAATTGAATATAGTAAATTTTTTTTTGAAAAATAAGGTCATAAAGAAGTTTCACGTGTGTACACTAGTACACGCATACATTTTTTTGTGTTGATATGTTGATAATTGATATGACATTACTATTGTTATTGCAATCTTTAAGTACTACTTTTCATCAATACTATTTAACGTTAATATTGTGCTACATTAGTACTAATATTGTTCGCGTATTAATTCTACATCACGTTACATTTGCTACATGTTAGTACTATTTAGCCATATTACGTCATGTTAGTATTATATTTCATCAGTACTATGTTCATTTAGTACTATATTACGTATATTACCAATAATTTAGTACTATTTTTCGTCAATAACACAGTGCGGCACGAAACGGAGGCCGGCGACATTTGATTTCCACTCGTATCCTCTAGTTACGCTTACTACTGTACTATATTATAATATTTTTACTAAATTACGCGAGTTTCTTTAATTCCTAGCGTTTACTGAATGACTGCTTAGTTTGTACGCGTATTAAATTTATTACTAAATATAACGTTCTGTTTGTTCATCGTTGCGTGGACGTTGGTTTTTCTAAATTCTATTTAACCGCGCGTGGGAGATAATGCTTGGTGTTTTTATGATTATTTTTCTTTGGATTTCTATGAAAAATGTCTTTTTGTGGTAAAAAATAGTATATACGAGCAATATCTCCCGCGTACGACGTTTTGGACCCGATTTTGTACAATATTTGGCGACGGGATCTCAAATGTCAATGTAATTTTAGAGTATATTAATATTGTTAAGTGGACAGTTTTCCGTTCTGCTGCTGTGAATAGTACATGATAATAGATTAAGGGTTACCTTCGAAGCGGCGCGGACGCCATTTTGTTTTTATCTACGCAGTACAATCCATTTTTATTCAGTACCTTAAGTTTCCGTTCTGACACCTTTTTTGTATGTTCAGGTTATTGGATACGATTTTTTTTACTTCTGATATTTTTTATACATTACAGTTTGCGCCATTCGAAGTCTAAGTCTAAATATATATTTTTGTTTTCTTTAGCCTGAATGAATATTAAAAGGTTGTTTTATTTAAAAAAAATACTATTTTTGTGACGTTTTCCACCATAATTTCACGTGTAGATAAATGAAAATGGCGTCTACGTCGCATACATCCGAACTAAGTTATTTTATCGAATATCAGACTGAATTTTGATATAATTTCACAGTCGCTTGTGGTTGTGACGAACAACGCGAGATCCCAACTAGATTTTGTCTTTGTCTTTAATATCCTAAAAGTTTTGGGTCTTGCGTTTATTTCCGTCGTAACTGCTAGGCGACATCTAGTCCACAGCGCGGTGTATCGGCCGAGATTTCACTTACTGACTATTTTTATTATTAAAAATAAACATATCTATAATAATTCGATTCAATATAGATAATAATCAACTAAACTTTTCATTGATTTTACTACGAAAAAATTGATTCATTCTTTTGTAATTTTCAAATTGAGAAACTTTGTTTTTAAAGTGTATAATCGCTTAGATTGAGACATTGTATCTGTATCTGTATAATAGATCTATTCTAATGTTAATTACTTTTTCGTAGGAAAATCGCTGAATTGTACGAATACATGCAAAATTGATAAAGTTCCATCATCCGTAAAACATCTTTATCATCATTTTCGTAAAAGATCTGGTCGATACAGCGCGGCCGCGTCCAGTGTCCATGTACTCTGCTGCGTCGTGCCGTACCGTACGCACTGTACGTACCGTACGTACAGTACACACCGTACGTACAGTACGTACCGCACGTATAGTACGCACCGTACGTACAGTACACACCGTACGTACAGTACGTACCGCACGTATAGTACGAACCGTACGTACAGAACGCACCGTACGGCACGAATCGGCACAGTACGCTAGTGTATAGTGTATAGTTAGGCTAGCTCGAGTCCGGCCCAGCGAAGTGTCGTGCACGAGCCGCGTGGCGATATAGGGTGCGTAAACATGTGCCTTCAATGTTAATAAAATTTTTCATAGTTGATGCTTCTAATTAGATATAAGTTGTAAATATAGATTAGCGCTAACGAACACTTTATTTTTATTATTTAATTGTACTTTAATTTATTGCCTAAGATCACAGCGAGCGCGTGTCGCCGACGCGGGCTCGCTTCTCCGGTTCCGATGTCTTCCTTGCCTGTCTCTTAGCTTCAATCTTTTCTATCTGTAGAGAGACGTAGCTTTTTTAATTTAACAGATTTACGGTCCGCGTTCGAGTTGTGTTGTCGCTCGCGGCGTTTGCGCAAGCGACTGTCGCTCCCTGCGGTTGCGTCTGACGATCCTTTTTGTTTTCACCTCAATTAGCGCTTCGAAAGTGTAAAATATATTATTATTATTATACAGATTCGCTTGTGTAAATGTCGTGAATCGTTAATTGTCGTGAGACAAGCAAATGTGTATAAATAGATGAACTATAACATTTTTTAAAGTTATATAAGGCACTTTCGGTAACGTAGATTGAAGTACCTTCTGCCCTCGGGCACAAATATGTGAAAGTTAAAATTGCTTGTTGAAATTGTAAAATGTTTTCCAATTTTAGAGAGAATGAGGTTTATATTCGTTTTGTAAGTGACTAGTATTACGTTGACGTATCGCAAGAGTATCACTAATCGGACTGTATTATTTTTTTATCTAGCACATGTAACAATAAAAAATAAAACTGGAACTGTGCCATATTTTTGAAGTTTTATTTATTCCTTCTTCATTCTTAGCTAATCAATAATTATGTGTGTACTCTTCATCTGACTACTATGTCGTTAAAACCAGTTTAGAACTTGAATTTCATATTTAGTTTAATAGCACTCAAATGCTTTATTACATTCGAATATGATTGCACTGGCGTATGGTGTAAGACGCGGGTTCGAATCTCGCTTCGTGATCGAATTTTTTATATTTAAAAATGTATAGTAAAAATCTTTGTGAAAATGATGTACGCAATGTAAAATTCATACATAACACAAATTAGTTACGCCACGAACGAACATCAAAATATCCGAAAATATTTCTTTGTACGCTTTTAAACCTCACTGAACCCATTTTGATGGAACTTTGTAAAAGTGATAGATGAGATTTTTAAAAGACATGCCTATATTTCTGTCATGAACATCAAGGTTAGCCTAAGATCATAATATAAAAGCATGGACCATGCCTTTAGAGGCATGCATTAGTGCATTCTTAATGTTTAATTAATAATGAGATATATTTCAGTGTGTAAAATCTCTAGTTTACCATAATTCAGTAATAATAAGTCTCTATAGTTTTTTGGTCCATGTCTCTAGCTTCTGCTTGCGACCGCGGCGCTTTTAAAGGAAGTAACAGTAAAAGCGCCATCTGTCGGAATTTTTGGAGCTATAGGTAAACCAGAATCTGATGGCAATTAGGGAAATCAAAATTTAGAGTGTGCAACCCTAGGGAAAATGGACTGAACGATCTTGATACTGCGTATTTTTTATTTTGTCCTCAATATCATTAGTCACATTACACAAGTGGATAATACTGTATTTAATAATGAGATATCCACGTATTATTATCTAGGTACTTATTACATGTATAATATACATATTACTTTTCTAAAATACATAATAATATTATGTATTTACACATACCTATATTTGAATATATGTATATAATTATGGCATGTGAAAATATGGATGTAATGATAATGCAGATCAAAACTTATTTACTAGGTATATTTAACAATTATTGTTTATAATTTTTTATAAAATAAAACAATAATAAAATAAAATCATGTTTATTTTCGTAAGTATTAACACATTATAAAATTGACTTGTACACCTTGGACTTGACAAATAGCCGAATCTGTTATAAGTTTTCATAAAATTATATTTTAATCAACAAACAATATTATAGTTACCTATTTATAACATTTTTAAATTAAAGTATCAAAACCGGGTAAGTCCAACTTAGCAATAAAATCTTTCACGCGCTTTAAAATTGAAAATTGTGATGTGTTTGACCCTTCTTCATCGAATATTTTTCTATACACATTGTAAACAACACCTCTTGCTTGTGATCGCAGCGGTTTTATGGACATTTTGAAGATTTTGAAGACAAAATCCTAAAAATTAATCATCAACACAAATAATTTGATAGTTGTCAAATAAAGTTGCCACATGAAAATCTCGTATTTTTTAAATATAAATATGCCATCAGATTCTGGTAGACCTATATTAATTATTTTAATCACTACCAGAATTTCTTATGTCTCCGTAATTTCTTGTTTCTTATGTCTATTACAATCCAAAAACGAAGTTTATACACATCATAATTTATCATACCAATGAGAATGAGATGTTTTAGTTGAATGTTTCACTTGAAACATCTTGATACTTATTGTTCATTTTTAAAAATCCAGTCAACGTTAAAATTTCCAGGAATCAAAGTCGTCGTTAAAAAAACAAAAACTTATCCCATTTGTCGCATAATAAACACATTTTAATCAACTAGACTTCTGTGAAAGTGCTTTTGAATAATCTCGTAATTCATTTGCCACCAATATGGATATAGGTCTATGCTTACCTTGCCTTGGTTACCTATTCAAATACTATCAGTTGAATTTTTACTTATTGTAAAAAGTTGAAAAATATAGGCATTACAAATTTATTTTTTTATTATAATTATTATCTGCTGCCCTACCCTACCAGAATTGAACACAGGTTCTGGAGGACAAATTATTAAATACAATTTTTTTTTGCATTTAGTAACTGAAAAACCTATTACATATTATATGCAAGGAAGATTATGGTTTACACTGCTAACATTTGCATCATATCATGAAACTACATTAAAATATCGATGAATGATATATGTCACAATCTCTCTCAATCTTATATTATATAAATTATTAATTCTCTTGAAATTTTGTGTGCATATCGGGTAGGTCTTAGAATCGAACATCTAATTTTCACAAGATAAGTGATAATATTCTATAACAAAAATCAGCGTAGCGCAAGATCTTTCGCCATATATTATATCATATTCTGTAGTTATGACGCTATGAGACTCTGAGCTAAACCATTACCTTATGCACTGCAAAAAACCCTTATGCACAGTAAAAACTTTATTTCAAAAATTCTTGGATGAGTTTGACGAGATCAAAGATGCACTTCTAGGCTACAAAGTAACTAACCTAACCAAAAGTTTGTCAATAACTTTGAGTGTCACAAAAAGTATTTTTGATTAAGTAGTTATTCATTTCAGTCACACGAGTAAAAATGCGCATCACACCCGGTGAATATTTTATGTTAAGATTCTTTTCTAATATAAAACGTTTGTGACGCGCTTAAATACAATGTACAGTATATCTACTCATTTACTTCAGTAATAGAATATGATTGAAAATGTTTTTTCCACAGCACTTCTATATGTTTTTACTGTTCTGTGGTTTTTTCAGTATATGATGAATATAAGTTGGGAAGTTGTTTTTGCATTAGTAGTGATTTTTTGGCAGTGGTTTATGTGTTGCCGTGCTGTGTGATGTTAGGGAACATATTTTTAAAATGTTTTATTGTTTTGTTTCTAGTCATTATGTTATGTGTACCTTAGAACTAAAGGTTTATCAAGATATAGGATAGAATACAAATAAAAAACATAATTTTCCACAAATCGTTTATTTCTTAAAAGAATTGTTTATGAAATACAAAACATAACGCCAGTGGCGTGCTTCAGATAAAACAGAGTCAGTTATAAAAATAAAACACAAAATAACATCAGACAAATCAGTTTTACAAAATGAGCGTTAATACATCTAGAAAGAAAGCTCCATCTATTAAAGATATAACAAAAGTTACGCCTGCATGCGTCGCTTAAAATTAATTATTAACATACATCAAAATAAACAATTCTGCTTGTATTTAGTGGTATTTAGTACTTGTCCACGAAAAAAATATCCTGAGATTTTAGCGATTTTTTTTATTGATATTACTGAAATTTAGACATTAGTAGCGACACAAGGCCTTTAATTTCTAAGCCTACCTATTTTATTTCATGGACAAATTTCAAATAAAACACTTATCGACACACTACACAGCTTGTTGTCAACTAAAAATTACTTCGTCGTTTTTAATTGAGCAGGTACAACATAGCAAAATCAAACATGGGTGCCGAAGCACAACTCTCTACACTACAAAAATGACTAAGCGGTATGACTACAAACTTACAATACAAATAAATAGCCGTAAGAATTTGAGGTATTTCTTACTGAGGAACTTACATCAATAAAACGAACAAACACAAATATTATAAAGAGACATATATCTACATAGTTAATTTTTTGCTAAGTTTTAATAATTATAAACAGTTTTAGTTTCCGTTTATAATTATAATACCGCCATATTTCAATCCTTCTTTAGATTTTATATGAAAAAGTCGTAGTTATTACTTTGTTAACATGAAAAAAAAAAACATTTCAATGCTGAAAAAATATTGAAAATGTACGTGCACGAGCGTACGTACGTCTCTCAGTGACCGCATGTTATTTAATTATATTATTTGAAAATACGTGTAAGCCTTAAACATAAATAATAAAAAGATTAATATATTTTAGAACTCTTGTATTTTGGTTTGGTTACAACTACGCTAAATAACTAATATATTCAAGACATCAAATTAAATAGAACTTATTAATAAATAATGAAGTGGTATACTTCATTTGAACTTCATCCAATCATCTAGTTTAGTAATTATTTTTAGAAAGACCAAACATTGACAAAACATTGAGTTTTCACTATAAAATAAAGTTCTTTACATTTTGCGGTTTTCCAAAAAATATAATGAAGGTAGTGTTCTCATTTTTAACGCTGGACTGTCATGTCACAATATATTAAGACAATAAAAAATGGTTTAAAACTTTAAACGTATTAAAAGATATTTTCATTATTATCTTCTATTTTGCATTTGAAAAGATCTTTATGTCCTTCATTAGTCAAATACATACTATGGTAAAATGCAATTCTAAACTGTCGCTTGATTTTAAATCGTATAGAATATTAATATAAAGGTTGTTCTCGTATTTATTATTATTACTAGAATCAACCATATTCAGAACTACCCCAAAACACATTAAAGGTTATACATACGAGGAAACTGTCAATTTTCTATTAGTTTACATAATATATAAGTATTTTATATTAATAGTAAGATAGTTACAACATTAATATTCGGAATAAACTGTATAATATTAATATATTATAATATACATATTATTGTCATTTAGATATGTGTTATATTATATCGGCACGAACGGACATACTTTTAAAGTGCTTGATATAATTATAAGTTAAAAGTATCTATTATAAGAAAATCTTTTGATTTAATTGACATTTTTCTTTCCACAGTTAGGATACTGTTCCACCAATAATGTGCGAGGATGTGTAACGAGGAATGTGTTTGTAAAAAAAAAACAAAAATGTGTGCGTGTACACACGTAAGAAATGAAACTTCTTTATGACCTTATTACTATATGCAACTTTACAGAAATACGTCGAATCACGCGTGGTATGGATAAGAAAAAGATTGCGCGTAACGGAAAAATGTCACGCGTAACGAAAAAATGTTACACCAAATTTTTTTTCAACCCCGATAAAGAAGTTTCACTTCAATAACTATCGCTTCAAACTTCAAACTAAATGAAGCTATATGATTGGTTTTTACTAACATATTCTTCGCTACACATCTTTACACATTATTGGTGCAAAAGCAACCTTACACTAAAATTCCCATACAAATAAACCAATATTCCGGGTTGACTGACTCAATTTCAAATGTAAAACTATAAAAGACTTATGTTAGGAGTTTAATTATATCAAGAACAGTTTCACCTACACATAATATGAAATTACGTACATATTATAATAATATATTGGTGTCCTGAGAACTGCTAATTCAACTATATATAGTGAGGATATTGAAAAAGCTCAGAGAAGTGTATAATACTATAACTAATATTTAAAATAGAAACATTTTTCCTGTGAATTCATGTAAGCCTCTATTCTGATGATACACTGTCATATTGCATGACATGCAAATTGCTCAAGCATGCATGATTGAAAAATTACCCGTTTTTTAGTAATTTTTTTGTTTAAATGCATGTCATGCCGCATGACTGTATGATTTTAATTGACTGTGTATATATATATATATAGTGTTACATATATATTTATCTTATATTGTAATACTTGTCATATGGTTTAAAATTAATATTTAGGTATATGAAGTTTATTTTCAAAAGTTCAGTAACAAAAAAATAGTTATTTTATTAATATTATTTATCGAGTAGGAGAAGTATGTATCCGCTACTAATGAAAAGTTTTGTTATATTTTATGTAGTTTTTACTTGTTTTTTTCAGTAATAATATGCCCTGTATTTGGTTCTTGATACCACATACTTGATAGAGATTTAAGAACACGGATGCGCGACTTGCGTGTCAAAAAAATCAAATAGTAGAGCAGATTTTTTTTTTTTTCGAATTAAATTAATTTTTTAGGACAGAGAAATGTAGTTTTACAATGTTGTTTTCCAACTTTAACACGTTTATTATACTGCCTTCTGCCATTTGCTTTGATCTTTTTTTATTTTTAGGGGCAAATGCCGTGAAAGCTTTAGGTATTAGTCTGGTAAATTTGTTAATAGTCTAATTTTGTTTCAAAACTGCCATTTTATTCAATCATACGTCAAATACCCCCTACTCTTTCCACACGACCCCCTCCCCGGGATCCCTCACATCCCTCAAACTCCGTATGAAGCTGGTCATATCATACTCCTCATGGTACTGCGCATCATCCCAGAGCTCCGGCAGTTTCTCCTCACCGGTCGCGGGTTCGGTTCCCGTGCTCAGTTGGAACAGGTCGAGCAGTTGGTCCGTGCCCATCGTCTCCATTGCTGCGTTCTCGCTGCTTATCACTGTGTTCGCCGTTTTTAGCTTGAACTTTTGTAACCTGTGGAAGGGTGGGTAGATTAGTATATTGTTTTAATAGATTGTAATATGATAGGGAAGAGAGTTGAAAAAATCCATATTGAAATTGTTAACTATTGTTAGAAACAAAACATTTTTTCTGAATCAGTTCTAATCATTTTAACGATATTTTTGTGTCCGGTGCAAACAGAGCGTACGAGTCTTATGGTCCTTCAAGCCGGATTTATTATTTTGTTTCGATTATAATAACCGTTTTGGATAATTAATTAAGCACGATAAAAAGTTTTATTGTTACTAAGGTATAGGAAACAATAACTATAGAAGCACCCCTAAACGTTGTATAAATAAAATAAAAAATAAATGTTTTATCAAGTTTTAAATATAGTTTGAGTTTGAGATATGTCTCACTCCGTTGATATATAAATGTTTGAATTAGACTTTCGATTTTGAGTTTGAATGTAAGTTAAGAGATAAAGATTGAGTTAGAGATATAGTTTGACCCCATGATGACTTTCGAGTGTGTGTGAGTGTGAGTTAAAGATTGAGTTTCAGATATAGTTTTACCCCATAATCTTCTCCTCAAGCGTGTTACGTGTAACGAGGCGGTACACGTTAACGACCCGGCGCTGCCCGATGCGGTGCGCGCGGTCCATGGCCTGCAGGTCGCGCATCGGGTTCCAGTCGTGCTCCACGAACACTACTGTGTCCGCGCCCGTCAGGTTCAGCCCGAGCCCACCCACCTGATAAACGAATAATTATTATATTTTTATTTATTACACTACTATGCTAGTATACATTACTATTATTACTTCAAACTAAAACTTATAGCTAGACTAGCACAAAGGGCGGCTTTATCAGTGATAACACTCTTCAATTATTGTTTGGATCTGACAAAAATTATGTAAAAAAGGCATGTTTAATCTCATAACAGTATTGGTAAAATAAAGTGAAACAGGGAGAGACGCGCGCGCTGCGAATCGCGTCCGCGCATTTGTATCACAATATTGTAAAGTTTATCTTATGCAATTATGCCGAAACATCACGATAAAAGAAATATTCATTTACCCCATTCAAACATCAATTTATAACACACATTTGAGCACACATTATACAATGCTTGTTATCACTACATAGTATAAAACAAAGTCGCTTTCTCTGTCCATATGTCCCTTTGTATGCTTAAATCTTTAAAACTACGCAACGGATTTTGATGCGGGTTTTTTAATAGATAGAGTGATTCAAGAGGAAGGTTTTAGTATATAATTTATTAGGTTTTAGACAAAGCGGGCAAAGCCGCGGGCGGTAAGCTAGTTACATATAACACGAATGACGAAAAGTAAAAAAACAGACACGATACATGTCCAGTATTCAATACTCACACTAGTAGTCAGCAGCAGTAGATCAATCGACACATCCGTATTGAATCTCGTCACGATCGAATGCCGCATGGCCGCTGGCACCGACCCATCTAGCCTCAAATACGTGACTCCCGGCAAATGTGCCCTTAGCAAATCACGCTCGACTATATCAAGCATGCTCTTGAGTTGGCAGAATATTAGGGCTCTGTGTTGGGACACCACGGAGCCCACTTCGCCCGTCGTGTCTCCGGAGCCTTCGCCCCCCTCGCTTGAGGACACGCCGATACCGCAGTCGAGCAGTAGTTGCCTGGAAAAATAGTGACTCGTCAAAAAAAGTAATGTAAAATAGACATAATAATAATAAACACAAAAGTATTATATATTTATTTGCTGTCAATCACGAAATTAGTAAAAAAAAATAAATCCCGTATTAACAGGCAAGAATCATTGAATACCCTTCGGCCTTTCAAAAACGCAAAGTAATCTCAAGAATTCACTGCATAACCACATCAATTTCTAACAATAATTATAACAAATATTTACAATAAAATCAAGCAGAACATTGATCTCGATTCCTAATTCCTATGAAGTTTGAGTATTAATCGTAAAAACGAAGTTTTTCTCAATAATTAGACCCTAAAAAAGACCCAAAAACATACTTAAGTGCGGGTAGTTTAGCGCTATGGTGTATATCATCGAGCGAGGAGTTCTGCGCGGCGAGCTGTCGCTGCACGCGCGCGAGCTCGGGGTGCTCCGCGCTCAGCACCAGCTTCGGGTGGTTGCACACGTTCTGCAGGTAGTGGAGTGCCTGGGGATGTGGGTATAAGAAAAAAATTGGTTGTTTGTAAAGTAGGTTTACGATCGAGATGTTTACGTGATAACGTCTTATTGGTGGCAGCGCTCGAGATGAGACGAGAGATCGGTCCGTCTCTCTCTCGTTATACCTGCGATCGCGCTCGTGAGCTTTTGGTGTGACACAAGTTTCTGAACATGTCACCCGACTAAAACGATTTTAAAAACGTTATCACGTTAAAAATAAAGGATATATTGGCAGACCTGGACATAAAGTCAAGTAGACTAAATAAATAATAAGAGAATAGTGACAGGATTTAAAAAAAGGGGAAAATAATGCAGCTGGTCTCGAGAAACACATAATGTATTGTTACTGACAATGTATTATAAGGAAAATAATTTGCAGGCTTTAAAAACAGGAGGAATTCATGAACCGGATGTATTGTCAGGATTCGTTGTACACCAAGAATGTGAAAAAATTGACAGGTTTTGCTATACAACACGTGATAACATGTAATATTGACAGGTGTTGCTATACAACTCGTAAGAACATGTAATATTGACAAGTGTTGCTATACAACACGTAAGAACATGTAATATTGACAGGTTTTGCTGTACAACACGTAAGAACATGTCATATTGACAGGTTTTGCTGTACATTACATAAGAACATGAAAATTGACAGAATTAACTATTGAATATTGTTTCATTTGCAGTTTCTTTTTGAAGTGAAAACTTATTTAGCGGCGTTGAGCACTTTTTCTGTAATGGGTATAAAATCTTAAACTCGCGTCAGGACACGTGACCTGATCGAAAAAGCGTAAGACAGATGGATATTAAACATGCTCAACGTTAATAATCAAGTTTTCACTTCTGCCGGCACTCCCGGAGTGCAACCCGTCTTTTTTTGTAAGTTTAGGAGACAAGGGAGGAATAGGGTGAAACAAGGCTGGGCGACGGAAGGTCTGGATGACAATTCTCGTGATTTTTCCACGCATCAGCAAACGCACCTGGAAGACGTGCGTCCTGGAGTGCGGCACGTCGTGGCTCATGTGCCGCTTGGAGAAGTGCTCGTACAGCGAGCGCTGCAGCGGGCTCAGCTCGCAGTAGTAGTCCTGCGTTATCTTCGGCGGTAACTCGCGGAGCACGTCCTCTTTCACGCGCCGCAGAAGGAATGGCAACACCTGAAAGTCACTTGTGAGTTAATTGGCGCATGTGTATGAGTGATACAAAGTGTGGATATATGTAAAAGATGTGAACCATATGTGTGGGTATAGGATACGCGGCGTTTGAAGAAAATATCTGTTTGTGTGTTTGTATAAATTTGTGTGTGTGTTGAGTATATATTTGAGTGGGTTAACATTTTAGTGCTTACTTGTTGGCGTGTTAGTGTTTCTGTGTGTTTATCTAAATTATGTTAAGTTTGCATGTTTTTCGTATATGTGTGTGCATAAGTTTTAGCATATGTATGCGTTTTTTATGTGCGTGTCTGTATGCGTGTTGACGTATGTATGTGTCAAGTGTTACTCTGCATGTTTGCTTGCGTAGTGTGTGTGTATGTATGTCTGCATACCTGTCTGTGCAGCGCCTCGCAGGCGAGCGCGCCGGCCTGCAGGTGGTGCGGCGTCGCCCGCGGGTCCCGCGCGGCGAGGATCGGCCGCGAGTAGCGCGCCGTGAACTGCCGCTCCGTGCCCAGCAGACCCGGCATGAGGAAGTCGAACAGCGACCACAGTTCGAGCACGTTGTTCTGTGACAAATGTGCTAGTTGAAATATCCGGCTCGAAGGACCAAGCCAAACAACTTAGATATTATTACTGCGCTAAGACCCCGCCCCCGTCCCTAATGATCCGCTCGACTGCGGTCGGCCGGCCACACTCGGTCACTTGCTCGCTTTTTAGCGCGATGTTCACGATTAAAACGATTTAAACGATTGATATTATATACAGATTCCGTCTCGAAGGACCAAAATTGTTTGTATTTTATGATTTGGTCCTTCGAACCGGATTTTTTGTTAATACTATTTTATTGACTCGTTACGCACAGACACGTGTCGTTGTTATAATAATTCTTCACTAGTTTAAGACGTTTATTGTCACGTATTAGGCTTTTTAACGTAACGTAAAAATAAACGATCAATTTTCATCATAATAATGCAGTTTGCAAATATAAAAAAAACACAATCAAATGAGGTACAAATAAATATAATTTTAAATATACTAAATCTTACCTGTATCGGCGTCCCCGACAGAATAAGCCTATGATTCGCGACCAGCTGTTTGATAGCTTTAAACGCTTTCGTCTTCCCGTTCTTGATCACGTGTCCCTCGTCCAGTATGCAGTAGTTCCACTTGATAGAGCTGAAGAAGTCGATATCTTTCCGCACGATATCGTACGACGCGACGATAAGGTTGTATCGTCGGACGTGTGACCGTAACCGCTCTCTTTCAACCGGCGGCCCGACGTATTGCAGCGGTTTTAGATATTTCGTCTGTATGAACTTGTTCACTTCGAATACCCAGTGACCTGTTACAAAATTGATGAATTAATGTAATGTAGAAGAGATTTTTAATAAAACTTGTTTTGTGTATTTTGGTGTTTTATTTGTTATTTTATAAATTTTGGGTGTGTTTGAATGTGTAAGGGCGGGTGTACACGATTAAACGTGTGGTTACATGACCGCAACGTATTACCGCCCGCGGCGAACTAGAGTTCAGATATAAGGGCGGGTACACACAGTGGACCATCTCGTGTCGTATATTAGGGCAGGTACACATGGTAGACCACCTCGTGTCGAAGCATAAGGGCGTGTACACACTTTGGACCACGTCGTGGTGCGATAAAAGGGCGTGTACACACTGTAGACCACCTCGCGCTGAGGTATAACGGCAGATGCACACGGTAGTCCACCTCGTGCTGCGGTGCAAGGGCAGGTATGCTATAGGGGCGGGCACCCACCGGTGAGCGTGGGCGGGCACACGACGAGCGAGGGCAGCGCGGGCGCGTGGGCCTGGGCGCGCTCGTGGTGCGACGCCGCCACCACCACGATGGACTGCAGCGTCTTGCCGAGCCCCATGTCGTCGCACAGCACGCCGTGCAGCTTGTACTCGTACAGGAAGCGCAGCCAGTTCACGCCCGCCTGCGTTGCGATACATAAAATACATTAGATTGAAGAAAATTTCAGTTTTCATTAGTTTAGTTATCAAGTTATTCAAATTTAACACAATTAAATTCAATTTATTAAACCACATGCATGCACGCACGCACGCACGCACACGCACGCACGCAAGCAAGCACACGCACGCACGCACACACACACCTGTTGGTAGCTCCGCAACTCCGCAGCCACGGGCACGGGCACGCGGTAATCCTTAATCGCCTTGGGGTTGAACAGCTGGTCCACGAACACTCGGTCAGCTGCCCGGCGCGCACGCAGCTCGGGTGACAGAGCTGTGGGCTCGGCCGCGGCGCCGTCCAGCGGCATCAGCTGGATCAGCGTGGCGAAACTGCGTGTCGCCATCACGCGGACCGACTCGTTGTGGTCGCTCATGCGCCCTGTACACAGACATTTTAAATGCATTTTTAACTGACAATAATACGTCAATTTAAATGTTGAAAATCTCAAGATTAAAATAAAACTCCTTTTTCAAATAGAGTACGTCTATTTAACTTCATAAAAAATTATAAAAACCTTACTATCTGATATGAATGCGCGTACGCATATGCGTGTATGAATGCGTGTTCATTAGTGTACGTGCACATACTTGCGTATGTACGTGTGTACGTGCACATATTTGCGTATATACGTGTGTGTAAGAAAGCGTTCGTATTTGTGTGCGTATCTAAGTGCGTGTTCATTATTGCATACATATTATAGTATGTATGTGTGTGTGCACTCACCGAGCAGCGGCACGAGCAGCAGCACGATATACGGCACGAGCTGCAGCTGCAGCGTGTCCACGAGCCGCGCAAGTGCTTCCGCAGCACCGCACCGCACGCACGCACTGCCCTCACTCAGTGCTTCGATTAGCTGCAATTTAAATTAAAAAATATATAAATATAATGCAAACATATGCTCACCAAATAACAAAAAAAAAAAAAAAAAAATTTGCGATAAAACAAACTTCAATAGAACACAAACAGCCGATAGAGAACCATTATGTGGAGGAATTAAAGCTGTAAAACAAATTTCAAAACAACACAAAAAACCTATAAAAAGAATCATACAGTTAGAATATTCAAGTCCAATACAACAACGACCAGCAATTATTATTATTATTGAAGTGAAACTACTTTAGTCGCGTTGAGAATAAAACTTCAAGGTCGCGTCATGGCAATATCGTCACGTCACGCAGCGACGATTTTGATATTTTGAATCTTACCAAACAAGTTTCACTTCTGACACTTGTCCGCGCACACCTTACTATTATTATTTTTTTTTTCCTACTAACCTCTTGCACGAGCGCGTGCATCATCCTATGCGGTTCCCTTGCAGCCATAGCGGCAAGCGCACGCGCAGCCATGTGCCTTAGCGCAGTGAATTGTGCCCGACATAGCGCTGCACATGCTCGGGCACCTGACGATACCTTCTGCCATACAGCAGGGCCAAGGTGGGCACATACAGCTTCTACTACTTGCAGACGAGATATTAACTCTTCGGCGGCGTCTGCTTCTAGTGCATCTAATTCTATAAGCAATAATAACCAATGAAATCGTCTTATTCGGGGATCCATTAACCCATGCATTGAATAAAGCGTAGTTCTAGGGCAAACAAACTAATAACAATCTTTTTACTTATTTATTACTACCGGTCCGCCCCGGCTTCGCCCGTGGTACATATTTCGCAATAAAAGGTAGCATATGTTCTTTCTCAGGGTCTTAAGATTATCTGTGCCAAATTTCATCAAAATCGGTCCAGTAGTTTATGCGTGAAAACCATACATACATACAAACCTTTCCTCCTTATAATATTAGTATAGATTACCTCACAACTAGTTCGGTTGGTTTAACTGAATATATTAGTAAGGCATTTTAATGAAGTCATGTTATGTATATAGATTTCAGCATGGCGTTTGATTTATTTGACCATAAAATGTTACTAAAAATGATCTCTGAAATGAGTAGCATCAGTTGCATTGCATTGATGGTGCGTATTATATCATCTCAATCGTATTCAACTCGTCAAGATACAATGTTAAATTTCTTGGTAAAATGCTATACCAATGAGGAGTTCCCCAAGGATCTGACTTTGGACCGTTGTTTTTCATTTTGTTTGACATTTTATCTAAGGATGCTAAAAAACATTTTTAAGCTTAAAAATATATTTTATTCGATAATAAAATTCTGGTATATGAGCCAAAATGCATATAATTAAAATAAGAATAAAATCATATAATTAAAGAACATAATTATAAATAAAAACTCACCGCTATCGGTAAGAATTTTCTCAAAGGGTTCAGTGATAAACTCCCACAACTTCGGTAATTTATCAGGTAACTCATCACCGAAATACTTCGCTAGACTAGTTAACGCCATCGTCGCGCCTCGCCTTTGTATTCTTAACATCTTCCGGGTCTAAGGACAAAACTCACTGTTATTTATCTTAAGATTTAGCCATAGTTGTTTTTATTTTGCCAATGTTTCCTAACTTCTAACACACTGATAAATTAAAGACGGAAAATGTAGTCAATACCCATAACAATTTTATTAGGGCTTTCAAAAAGAACTGCCGCTGCATCTGCATATCTTACATTATATATAGCTTTTTTCTGATTATCCATGCGGAGCTGTGCATATGTTTGCATGCTGGTGTACATTTTGTAAGAGTAATAACTTCGTGAATCACATTTGAGCAAATAAAGATATTTTTATTTATTCTTATTATCGACATTTATCTTATCACATTTATGTTTTTGTTTCCTTGAAACTGAACAGTTTTTTTGTCTCTTGTTACTTTTTTATCGCATTTCGTTCCTTATTTTAATTATCATACCCTTAACACCTCTCAAATTTTGGCGCATTTCTTTCCTTATTTTAATAATTTTAGCGGTACTATACCCAATTTTTTCCTAATTTTAATAATTTTAGCGGTATTATACCTGATTCTTTCCTAATTTTAATAATTTTAGCGGTATTATTCCTAATTTTAATAATTTTAGCGGTATTTATTCTTTCCTAATTTTAATAATTTTAGCGGTATTATTCCTAATTTTTTCCTAATTTTAATAATTTTAGCGGTATTATATCCGAATCGTTCCTAATTTTAACTTATCCGCATAATACCTGATCCTCATGCGCCAGCACGTGGTCTATCGCGTCGTGCGCGGCGAGTGCGGGCGGGCGGCCCCGGCGCGGCACCACTCGTTCTGCGCTGCGGTGTTGCTCGCGGAGCGTTAGTATACCGTTGTGTTTGTCCACTGTACCACAATTATACAGAACAATTGAAGCATTGAGCTAGGAACAATAAATACTAAAGGATGATTTACGCTACACCGAGCCGTGCCCCGTCCGATAAAGTTATCCATGGCTCAGCAGTGAACGGCCATGAAATGTCGATAGATTATTTTTAAATTGTTTCCCGGCCCCGGCACTGTGTAACGTAAGTCATGATTTAGAGGGATGGTAAATACAGAACGATATAATGAGGGAAGGGATACATCAAGATACTTAAAATTAGGGATTCAACAAAATTTAACGTAGAAAAGGGGACACAAGAATGATATAGATACTAAGGATATAGGTTAAGTTGTAAGGATTTAGAATTTCTTATAAATGGAGAACAACACATGAAAAAGGAATATGGAATGTCAGCCACTAGAAGTGTCAGTTAGCTCCCGTTAATTTTTGAGTTTTATCATATATTAGTCGTGTAAACGCAGCTAAAAAGTTCTAATTTTGAAAGTTAATTACATAACGCGTGTGCCACAGTGTTATCTCGAACTGAATTTATGTGTTTTGTGAAATAAACAATCTATAACACAGCTGTTGATCAGCTGATGAACACGCAAGTACCCACATTATAAAAACACGATTGAAAAATTTTTATCATCCCTATTTGTGCCGCTAAAGTTATTTAAAATTTAACTCACTGCTTTTGAGAATCCATATACATCTGTTATAATCACTTTACAACAACTTATAACGATTATAATGGCAAACAAATGCCCCTCTTGCGGTAAATTCATTTCAACCTCGGATGGAGCTAAATGCAATAAATGCAGTTTAACCTATCATAAGCCGTGTGTAAACATGAACACAAACTCACGTATCAGTCCAAAATGGCTTTGTAAAGGCTGCAGTAAGAGTACTCCCGCAATGCCAGCCAACGAAGATACCGATGCATTCTTAGATGCAGTAATGCAGCAGGACGCGCCGTCGTTGGTTCATGAGATTAAGCTTTTGCGCACAGAGCTGTCCGGTTTTCGAAGGGATATGTCACAGTTAACATTGGCTATATCACAGATAAATACCAGACTTGATGAAGTGGAAGATAGGGTCTCAAAGTTAGAGGATAAAACCTTGACACAAGCCCAGTCTGATAACTGTGATAGCCTGCTTAAATCGGTTGCGGAGCTCCAACACCGTCTCAATGAGTCAGAACAGGACAACCTGATGAATGACGTCGAGATAACGGGCATCCCAGAGAACAGCGCCGAGAACCTCACGCACATTGCTGTGACGCTTGCTC
The DNA here is from genome assembly GCF_061535395.1 of Colias eurytheme. NCBI lineage: Eukaryota > Metazoa > Arthropoda > Insecta > Lepidoptera > Pieridae > Colias > Colias eurytheme. Next base: position 11,404,913 of record NC_142987.1, read on the forward strand.
GTAAAATTGGTCAACAGTTGGATGAACGTGACATAGTAAGCGCGCATCGATCTGGTCGGCGGTCTTTGAATAATGCCCCTAATAACTCGTTACGTGCGCGCCCCATCGTCGTGCGCTTGGCCCGCAAATCGGTACGGGACGACCTGCTGCGCGCTGCACGCGTGCATCGCGGCGCAGACACCGCGGGAACTGATATCGGTGGCGAGCCTCGTCGCTTTTATGTCAATGAACATTTAACTAGTACTAATCGTAGATTGTTTTATATGGCTCGTCAAAAAGGTACTGAAATGAAATGGCGTTATATCTGGACCCGTGCAGGACGTATATATGCTAGATGTCAATCAAATTCTCAATCTTTTTGTATAAAGTCAGAAGAGGACATTAAACAAATTTTTTGTCGTATTGCCGTTTGAACAATTTAATTCTAAATATTTGTACTGTATATAATTTGTTTTTATGTAAAAAGCTATCAGCATTTTATAGAAAGGCTTGTCATATTTGCAAAAATAAAAATATTTGTAATTTTTCATTAATTATAAAATATCAAGCGAGTAAAATGTTTAGATATAGATTTAAGAATTATTATGATAGTGTTGCAGTCTATCATAATTATTTTAGTTTGTTACTTATTAAGTTACTAATGGATACTGTTTTTGGTTTAAGGTTTATTATTCATTATTGCGGCAGTGTGGTGCTGAATTGGGGTATTCTACAAACGTTAGTATATAATATTATAATATATATCTTATTAATAATATTGTATGTGTCTTGTATAGTATTTAAAGAATATGTGTGTATACTGATATATTTACTTGTATTTCTTACTTATATTTATATAATTACAACACTATTAATTAATTCTAATGTTTATATGTGTAAAATATATGATAACATGCATTTGTATTACTTTTTATTAACTGAGAACAATTATTCTTGTTTATATAAAAAATTAGACACAATTATTATCAAATACAATACTTTTGAACAAATAAATATATTTCATTCATGTTCGATAGGGGAAACAGAATAAAAATTGGTTTTCTTAACCCTGGCTCTCTTAGCACTCGCCATGATGAGTTTATGGTGGCAATGGATCGTCACGCTGTCGATATCATGGCAATCAACGAAACATGGCTGCGTGAGGGAGAGGAAGGGCGAGCACCAAGTGTGCCGGGTTACCGTCTACGCCATATCCCTCGGCCACAGACTGTACGTTCTCGGGGAGGTGGGGTTGGATTTTATCTTAAATCGAGCTTGTCGTACCGCATATTAACACATCCAGTGACACATCCCGTTGAACAGATGTGGATAAAAATAACAAGTTGTGGACGCACAATTGTTATTGGTACTGCGTACCGGCCGCCGTGGTTAGACGTTGACACATTCTTTGATGCTCTCATTGACTCCATAGGCACATTCATCTTTAGTGACTATATCGTACTTTTAGGTGATTTTAACGTGAACGTATTGAACAAAAATCACAACAATACAAAAAAGTTATCCGAATTTTTACAATCAGCGGGATTGAACCAAATTGTGTCTCAACCTACTCATTTTACAAATGACAGTGAAACATTAATTGATTTAATTTGTACCAATGCAGGCGTATCTAGTGTAACAGTTGATCACATTGCCTCTCTTAGTAATCACTCTGTTATATCTTGCCATTTGAATATTTTAAAAGAACGGACGAAGCCAAGGTGGATCTCGCGTAGATGTATAAGGGACATAGATCATAATCATTTTAATAAATCGTTAATCGCAGTTGATTGGAACTACTTGTTATCAATAAAAAATGTCAACGATATCGTTACTTTGTTCACAAGTAGTATGGTAGAAATTTTCGATTCACATGCGCCTAGGAAAAATATATATGTCAAACTGAAACAGCCACCCTGGTTGACGTATAATATTAAACAAATGATGAAAAGACGAGACGAAGCTCAAGCCAGGGCTAAAATTTGTAAGACAGATAGTGCCAAAAACTACTATATCGATTTAAAAAAATATGTTGCATCTGCACTTCATCGAGAAAAAACAGCTTACTTCGAAACATACATTAATTCTAACATACAAAATCCACGCGCCTTATGGACCCATATAAAAGATAATGTACAGATTAAACTAAAAGATGACTTCATACTTCCAGCGCATATCAGTGACGCCAATACTATAAATACACATTTCCTAAATGTTCCTATCAATAACGCCGTACCAACATCTTACTTAGCTCACTTCAACGAACATCGCTTTATAAACAATTCCTCTTTCGAACTGAAGCCTGTGAGCGAAGATACTGTACTAAAGGCATTAAAGAGTCTCAAGTCTCAAGCAGTAGGTGTTGATGACTTATCTCTAGATATGATTAACCTCACAATATCACAGACACTACCTATCTTGACGCACATTATTAATGTATCTTTAAAAAGTAGTACATTTCCGGCGATGTGGCAGAGTGCATTGGTGCGACCACTCCCAAAGAAAAGTAATCCTGCATCTGTTAAAGATTTACGGCCTATTAGCATCTTGCCATGTTGCTCCAAAATCCTTGAAAAAATTGTTCACAAACAGTTAATGGATTATCTTGAGTCCAATAACATACTGCCCGACCTTCAATCTGGTTTCAGAAAGCGAAGAGGTACTGTAACGGCATTGACAGATGTGCTGGATAATATTTTATGCGAACAAGATTGTGGTAAAGGAACGCTTTTGGTCCTTTTAGACTTTTCACGTGCTTTTGACACCATAGATACTAACCTACTTTTGTCAAAATTGGTCTATTATGGCTTTAGCCCAGAATCTGTTGCTTGGTTTAAGAGTTATCTAGGTGAACGTAGGCAGACTGTAGTGGTCTCTAATAGTGACGGTACTACTTCTCTTTCTCACTGTAGCCCAGTGAAAAGAGGAGTACCTCAGGGTTCTATTTTGGGACCTGTATTGTTTGTCTTGTACACTGCTGATATAATATCCAAAATTAAGTACAGCCATTACCATATTTACGCTGATGATGTCCAATTATATACCTCCTTTAAACCTGACAAAACTCACGACTTCATACAAAAATTGAACGACGATCTCGACAGTATTTCAAAGTGGTCAGCGAATAATGCATTAGTACTTAACGCAGAAAAAACAAAATTTATGATACTGGGTACTCCTCAAGTTATTAAAAAGGTTGAGCAACAAACGTCGCCGTTGCATATAAACGGAGTCCCGTTAGAACGTGTGCGTGAAGCTCGGAATCTAGGTGTTATTTTCGATGAAGCACTAAGATTCGAAAAATTCATAAATACAACAATCGCAAACTGCTTCTACCGATTAAAACTATTATACCGAATAAGAAGCTATCTTAATCCTCGTCTGCGTCTGAGATTGTGTGAGTCTTTGGTTCTGTCAAAGCTTAACTATGCGGATGTAATGTACGGTCCTCGTCTCCTGTCTCGTACAAAAAGAGCCATACAACGAGTGCAAAACGCCTGCGCTAGGTTCTGTTGGGATATTCCTGCTCGAACACACATTTCACCTTACTTGAAAAATGCAAATATCCTCAACATGGACCACCGTAGGCGTTTACATCTTGCATCTCTTCTCTTCGATGTGATCAGTACCAAAGCCCCAGCATATCTTTATAGTAAGCTGACATGGATGGGAAGTGCGAAGGGCATGACTACTAGGGCGACCCTCGTCAAGCTGGCAGTACCGAAACACCATACATCCAGTTTTAAAGGTAGTTTTAAATATAATGCGACTAAGTGCTGGAATAATTTACCACCTCCATTGCGAAACTCGAGGACCTTATCAAGTTTTAAATATGGTCTCAAAAAACAGCTACTTACCGAGTTTCGTAACCAGCCTTAGTCGCATTGTTATTACAGTCGTACCGTGATTGTTGTATTTATTGTTTACTCCCTGTTATTCTATATATGGTATTTTTTATTTTTGTTTTTTATCTTATGTATAATTGTGTTATTATAATATTGCATTTAAATTATTATTATTATTAATTCCTATGTATTCTATTAATTGGTAGATATATTTATATATTATACAATATATATTTAAGTACACAAAAATTATAGTATTCTGTATTATATTATATTTAAGTATTATTGATTCACATCTTTTGACTGGCACTCCAACAAGGGACTACTGAAAATCAGCGCTTCACAACATAACGTGTAGCACATGCTGAGTAGCTACCCTTTTTGGCACCACACTGATCAGCAGTAAGTACCTACCTTTTTAATGTATTTTCTTTTTTTTCTGTTTATTTTTGTTATATTTTGTTTTCTCTTTGTATTGTGTGGTGCTAAATAAACATTTTTTCTTTCTTTCTTTTCTTTCTTCGAATATATATTTAAAAATAATATGCAAATTACAATAAAACTATTCCATTATCAGATTTTTCTTTACCGGTAAATACATAATCAACCAGTTAAGCTGTGTCAATTCATTAAAATTAAATAAGCCAAGTTTCTAATAAAAATGAATGAATAAATAACAAAATCTACAAACCAGTCATAAATTAATATAGTAATTAATTAACAACACTTACACGCAGGACCCGTATTGGTATCCGGTTTTGCCTCACTACCGCTATCACCGCTCCCCGATTCCGGTCCGCGTTCGCTTCGCTCCGCCTTCTCTTCGCCCGTCTCTAGCGAAATTCGCGGCGTGAACTCTGGGTCGCAACTGAAATAATAGAAATATAGTTTAGAAACTTCATATAAATTATGTTACTGCAAAATTTGTATTGCCTTGCCAATTGTATTGCATTTGAAAAATACGATTTTCTTATAAAACGTTTATGCAAGACCATTTTTTTTTTATTTAATTTTTCTTGTCTGGCATTAACAAGTCTTAAGTGCAGTAACAATCGAATTTAGTTAAAAAAATGATTATTTACAATTTCTTATAATTTTTAAACGTTTTTGTAGTGAAACTATTTTAGGCGCGCTGAGAGTAAAATTTCAAGGTTGCGTCAGGGTAATACCGTCACGTCATAGAGTAAGGCGACGATTTTGGTATCTCCGAATCTCGCCAAAAAAGTTTCACTTCTGACACGTGTGCTCGGCACATACGCTCTTTTTTATAAAAATTCACATACCGCAAGAAAGCCTTCAAGTTGACCAGCACTTTATTATTCGGACACGACTCCCTCCCGTGCAGTGTGGCCAGCAAATGCGCGAGTGTATCAGCCGCTGCCGCTTGTAGTTTCTCGCTAGACTCTCGTTTGATGCTGTCCATGAGTGGTCGGATTACTGGGTTTAGTTTATCTGGCAACACTCGGAGACAGGCTACGGCGCCGCTGACTGCGGCTTGCACTCTGGTGGAGATAGTACAATGATTAGAGAATTAATTGGTGTACAAAGTGTAATAGTAATCTTGTGATGAAAACTAACGAAAAGTAACCTTTATGTGAATGTACATAGGTACTTTTGATGAAAAAAATAGTTTTATATGTACTTGAATAGCTCAGTAGTGTAATGCTGTGAGATTTAGTGTATCGAAATGCGCAGTCATGTTATATTGTTCTGTAGTAGACTGTCAAATGATGTAGTTTGCGTTTGTATTGTAAAATGTGTCCTAGTGTTGTGTAGTGCACTTTATAGATGTATAGTGTACTCTATTGTTGTGTAGTATAACACACTTTGATATGGTAGTGTGTTATAGTGCACTATAGTGTTATAAAAATATTCTCTGTAGTGCGTTTTAATGTTTTTATAATAAAATAATATTTATTTGCAAAAAACAAAGAGATGTCAAAAAAAATGTTTTTTTAATGTGTTATAGTGTACTCACGATACATTAAGCTCGCCCTGGTCGAGAGAACACTGCGCGACAGCTGCATGTAGTGCCGCCCGGCGTTGCTCGAGGTTCTGTGCTACTCGCTTCGCCTTCATACTTGCTACTAGGGGTGCAGTGGCTGCTGTCATTGATGCCACCTGGTGGTAGTGTTTGGTTAATATTGTGATTTTTATTTACGCTTTTATTTTGTTAAAAATATAACTAAATGGCAATACTAGATTTTGCCTCTGACTTTGCCTGCTTTTTATACGGATAAAAGCTGTATTTGTTAAATAATTATATGCACATCGTTTTAGTTATTGCTGAAAAATAAATTAAAATCAAAATTTCTGGATTATAATGAAAATAAAGATATACAAGTAGCTGGATAAGATTCTCAAGCGGCTTATCTTCATGAAATTAATGAATAAAATTATCCAGTAATAAAAAATACCAACCTGTTCTAGTCTCAATATATTGTTATACTCCTCGCCGTCCACGGGCAACTTGTAGTGTTTCATCATAGCCAACAGGTCGCGAGCCTCTTGCAATATCCTGAAAAAGACAAGTGCTTAAAATATTTTTTTCATTTCGTTTAATTTCATACAAAAAGGGGTTACAAATCATGTTTATCGTTAAGTATTTAAAATACTGTCACTTTGTTGATGTACGTTGCCCCTTCATACAAAATACATTTGTCTGAAAATTTTGAATGCATCTAAATAACCAGATAGACAGTAATTATTAAGGTCAAGTAAGTTTAATATGTTACTACGTTAAATAGACTTAATAAAATTGCAAGTACTTAACAAGAATTAGGTATATAAAAATATAATTCATAAGTAACATTACCTGTTGCAATTCAATGCGACCTCATCGTAATACAGAACTTGATTTAACGCCGTGTGCAATGTTGTAACTAGTAGCGGCGGCGCCAGCTTCGATACATCTTTCTCTTTGTTGGAATCCTATCAAGAATAGAATAATATTAGAAAAAATTATAAAACAGACTTGGTATAATGTACAAATGTATTTTGAGACGATTAATTAAAGTAAATTGTTATAAATAAATAAAAAATGTATAGAAAATTTCCTATATTGCCAATTTAGGGCATATCAATAAATATTTAAAACAAGATGTCATTTTTGAGTTTACCGTTACAATTTGAACATACAATCTAACTGCAAATATTTGAATTAAGTTCAATTGTTTAAAGTTACACTTTAAGTTAGTTTAAGTTACTGTCCAATCAAATTGAAGGTGAAAATATTAAGTACATTGTATTATTGAGTAAGTGTAAGTTTGAGTTGAACTCACCAGTTGATGCGACGCAATTCCAGGCGGGAACAGATCGTGCTTGACCGTGTGCGTCGCCCACGATGATATCACTAGTCCCGCTACCAGCCGCTGGAGGGCGCTGCCCGAACGCAGGTATACTACCATTACCTGAAAAAAAATATGATAAAACTATCTTTTTGGAGGATTGCAGCTGGATACTTAAAAAATAAGACGTGTGTCACTCGGGGACTGCCGCGGTAAAGCTATTGCATGCTATGCCTTCAAGCCACACCTCCGCGCCCGTCCCCGTGGGGAGCGTGAGGTTTTTCGTTACGCAATTTCTGGATTCGGTCCCCGCGCTCAAGGCCCGCGATAGAAGCTATGCAATAGCTTAATAGTAAAATGATAAAAATTATCACGCTCATATTGCGTGCTTGTGTGTATCATAAGATGCGGTAAAAATAATTGAGAAATGAAGTAAATATAGGTCGATACGAATCGTGTAAGTCATTAAGTTGAAGAGTAAACTTTATCAGTAATATTTACAAAGATGTTAGTGAAAAAGTTCATTAACGTCACAAAAATAACACACATTAAAAAATTTAGTAAGAAAAAAGTACTTGTTTTAATACCATTAAACAACCTACCTAATTGTACAATCAATTGAATATTACGCACCTTAGTATAACAATCTATGGGACTCTCGTCTTCAGCCTTATATTCGATGCCGGGCGCCGGCTGGACTAGATAACACGACAAATATCCTGCAAACAGAAAACATATTGTTAATTCCCCCGACTTGATTTTTGCAAAACAAAATAAAGGTTAAAATTGCCGTTGATTAATTCCCTTCCATGACTTGATCCGCCCACTTTCTATATTTTGGATGTACTCAGGGCAATTTGATTAAAGTGACTTTATTAATTTTGATTTATTTATCCTTTATACATATAACGGTGAGAAAAGACAAAAGTTAAATTAAAGTAACACGAAGGCACATTATTTAAAAAGAGCAACAACAAAACAATTTTTTTACGTGCCCTATTCACTAGAAATTGCTTTCCTAACCTGTTATTAATGGTCAAACCATGTTATGAGAGAAAGGTAAGCCAGATAGACAGTTGATAAATAACTAAACGTTTCACCCTCTAGTAAGTTATAACTTTAATGTTTGAGTTATGGACCCCCCCTCACCCAGCACGTCCGCAGCGAGCACGCGTGCGCGCGTCACGTTCGCGTCGCGCGCGGCGGCGGGCTGCGTGTCGCTGCCCCCCACCACCCACTTCTGTTGTGGACGCCCCTCCCCCTCGCTGTCCCCCATGTTTATGTTCCCCTCCCCAGTCGCGTCCGTTTCTGTTTGAGATGTGCTGCGCGGGCGCCGCTCCTGCAATGTAGATAAGTTTAAATTTTTATTGTTCGTTTTAAAATGACAAATAATTCTAGTTTTAATTAACAAAAGAAAGATTTTATTTCACTGTATTTCCAACCATTAACAGCACGTTGAATTTCAAAGAACGTTAAAATTACCAATTTGTTGCAATTCTGTAAATAACGCTGTTGATTCTGCCACATTCCTAAAATAAAACAAGAGTACACTAATGACAACAGAAAATTACTGCTTTTTTTTCTTGTTTGTTTTTGTGTCGACTGCGAAACGCTTGACCACGATCTCGACCTAAGTTAGAACATACTTTTTCAATGGCAATCAACATAAACTATTAATATTAAAAAAAAGACGTGTGGCACTCGGGGACTGCCGCGGTAAAGCTATTGCATGCTATGCCTTCAAGCCACACCTCCGCGCCCGTCGGAGTGGGGAGCGTGAGGTTTTTTCGTTACGGAATTTCTCGATTCGGTCCCCGCGCTCAAGGCCCGCGATAGAAGCCATGCAATTGCTTAAAAATGCATAAAATTTAAAATATTACATGTAATATACCTTGGGCGGCGTGTGCAGTAGTAGATCAGGGTCCACGGGCAAACGAGCGGGCTGCATCGCGAGGCACATCCACGTGGCCAGCATGGGGCAGGCCGCCACTAGGATTGCCCCTAGCGACGCGTGACGGAGCAGGTTCTCCCAGATCTGGGGGCACAATGGTCTATAATAATATGTGTGGGGAAATTGCTTGAGATGCAAATAAATGTAAAGTTTTGATATGGTAAACGTATTGAAGTATTATAAAAGTAGACGCAAAAAAGATCATCAAAAAATTTCAAAACGGCGATCATCAATAAATTGTATACAAATAAAACATCCATTGAAATTATTTATAAGAAGAAAAGTCTGCCTAATTCACGCGTAAGCTGAGTTTTGCTTCAGACAGTTTTAAACGTGTTTGTGAGTTTAGTTGTTGTTTCAAGTAATATGTTCTATCGCTCTTATTTTTTAAAAGCTTTATTAAAAATTCACTAGGCTATATATTAATAGCTGCTCCGCGCGGTTTCACCCCCCCGGCTCCACTCCTGTTGGTCGTAGCATGATGATATGTAGCCTATAACCTTCCTCGATAAATGGGCTATCTAACACCGAAAGAATTTTTCAAATCGGACCAGCAGTTCCCGAGATTAGCGCGTTCAAACAAAAAAACAAAAACTCTTCAGCTTTATAATATTAGTATAGATGATCTAAAGATATGGTCGAAATATTTAAGATTTTGTTGTATTACACAAAACATGATAAACTTACATCAATAGCAATTTCCTGTATCTCATGTACATGCTCAAACAATATCCTCTGGTAAATATGACGCATTGTTGCTTGCAATAACTCTGGAGTCCAATTCAAGTACTGGTTATCCCCATTCATAGTTACCACAGCGTTTTCACCACCGGTATCGTTATTGGTACCGGTATCGTTATCGGTTTTAATCTTTTCGGTATTGGTATCGGTGCCGTTATGACCGTTTACCGTGACTAGAGGCTTGGTGAGAGTTCGAAGGGTTTGTAGCGTCGCTTTGCGAACTGAACTGGTCGAGTGATCGAGGTAGGGGAAGAGACGTGGTAGTACGTCGACTAGATCGATGGGACTGAAAAAGAAATAAAAAAAATGAATTAAAGGGTTACCTATCTTAATCTCGAATTTTAATATTCCGAATATCATAATCCAGAAAACGTTTGGACATTTTTTCATAACCCCGAATTTTAAAATTTCGAAGTTTTGTTTGCCATATAATCGCAACTCCAAATTTCATTTGCCCATTTCTTTATTTGTACGACGTTTTATAATCCAGACGAATGAGTTCCAGACATACGAAATCTAAATGCACAAAATCCAGATGACCGTAATCCATATGCACGAAAGCCAGATTTTTAAAACACAAATTTTTGAAATGCAGTTGATTGATATCCAGACAAACAATGTCCAGATTTTTGAAATTCAAATAAACGATATCCAGAAAAACGAAATCCTTCCAGGGGGTCGCAGCACGAACCTAACCTAACCTATTGAATAGATTTTAACACTTAATCCTTTCTGTTGGGCAAGTAAAATAATAGCGAGTCGGTTCTGGCACTCGCCGGCCGCTGCCGCGGCACGCTCGCTTCGCTCGCTCGGCTCGTGCGTGAGGGTCGCGGTTCAGACCTAACCTAACCAACTGAGTCGAATTTGACACTTAAACCTTTCTGTAATGGGCAAGTAAAACAATAGCGAGTCGGTTCTGGCACTCGCCGGCCGCTGCCGCGGCACGCTCGCTTCGCTCGCTCGGCTCGTGCGTGAGGGTCGCAGTTCAAACCTAACCTATCCTACTGAGTCGAATTTGACACTTAAACCTTTCTGTAATGGGCAAGTAAAACAATTTACTTACTGGTACTATTTATTTTCAGGCAATAGTAAAGGTATAATCACGATTGTATGGGAACCAAATAAAGAGATTATGAAAATCTGGCAATAGTTTATCTGCTAAACGATTATATGGGAACCAAATAAAAAGATTATGAAAAATTGGTAATAGTTTATTTGGAAAATGGTACGATGGGAAACAAAAAAAAGTATTCTGAGAATCTGGTATAACTATATCTGGATTATGAGAATACGGGAAACAAAAAAATACTTTTTAAAAATCTGGTTTTGGTGTATCTGGAAATTGATTCATCTGGGAAATTAAAAAAGGAATTTTAAAAAGTTGTCATTCATAACATCTGCCTTTTAAAAGTTCTAACAACCGTTTTCGGGATTTTAAGATTCGGGTAATAGAAATTCGAGTTTTTAATAGGTTACCGAATTGGTTACCTATCTTAATCTCGAATTTTAATATTCCGAATATCATAATCCAGAAAACGTTTGGACATTTTTTCATAACCCCGAATTTTAAAATTTCGAAGTTTTGTTTGCCATATAATCGCAACTCCAAATTTCATTTGCCCATTTCTTTATTTGTACGACGTTTTATAATCCAGACGAATGAGTTCCAGACATACGAAATCTAAATGCACAAAATCCAGATGACCGTAATCCATATGCACGAAAGCCAGATTTTTAAAACACAAATTTTTGAAATGCAGTTGATTGATATCCAGACAAACAATGTCCAGATTTTTGAAATTCAAATAAACGATATCCAGAAAAACGAAATCCTTCCAGGGGGTCGCAGCACGAACCTAACCTAACCTATTGAATAGATTTTAACACTTAATCCTTTCTGTTGGGCAAGTAAAATAATAGCGAGTCGGTTCTGGCACTCGCCGGCCGCTGCCGCGGCACGCTCGCTTCGCTCGCTCGGCTCGTGCGTGAGGGTCGCGGTTCAGACCTAACCTAACCAACTGAGTCGAATTTGACACTTAAACCTTTCTGTAATGGGCAAGTAAAACAATAGCGAGTCGGTTCTGGCACTCGCCGGCCGCTGCCGCGGCACGCTCGCTTCGCTCGCTCGGCTCGTGCGTGAGGGTCGCAGTTCAAACCTAACCTATCCTACTGAGTCGAATTTGACACTTAAACCTTTCTGTAATGGGCAAGTAAAACAATTTACTTACTGGTACTATTTATTTTCAGGCAATAGTAAAGGTATAATCACGATTGTATGGGAACCAAATAAAGAGATTATGAAAATCTGGCAATAGTTTATCTGCTAAACGATTATATGGGAACCAAATAAAAAGATTATGAAAAATTGGTAATAGTTTATTTGGAAAATGGTACGATGGGAAACAAAAAAAAGTATTCTGAGAATCTGGTATAACTATATCTGGATTATGAGAATACGGGAAACAAAAAAATACTTTTTAAAAATCTGGTTTTGGTGTATCTGGAAATTGATTCATCTGGGAAATTAAAAAAGGAATTTTAAAAAGTTGTCATTCATAACATCTGCCTTTTAAAAGTTCTAACAACCGTTTTCGGGATTTTAAGATTCGGGTAATAGAAATTCGAGTTTTTAATAGGTTACCGAATTGGTTACCTATCTTAATCTCGAATTTTAATATTCCGAATATCATAATCCAGAAAACGTTTGGACATTTTTTCATAACCCCGAATTTTAAAATTTCGAAGTTTTGTTTGCCATATAATCGCAACTCCAAATTTCATTTGCCCATTTCTTTATTTGTACGACGTTTTATAATCCAGACGAATGAGTTCCAGACATACGAAATCTAAATGCACAAAATCCAGATGACCGTAATCCATATGCACGAAAGCCAGATTTTTAAAACACAAATTTTTGAAATGCAGTTGATTGATATCCAGACAAACAATGTCCAGATTTTTGAAATTCAAATAAACGATATCCAGAAAAACGAAATCCTTCCAGGGGGTCGCAGCACGAACCTAACCTAACCTATTGAATAGATTTTAACACTTAATCCTTTCTGTTGGGCAAGTAAAATAATAGCGAGTCGGTTCTGGCACTCGCCGGCCGCTGCCGCGGCACGCTCGCTTCGCTCGCTCGGCTCGTGCGTGAGGGTCGCGGTTCAGACCTAACCTAACCAACTGAGTCGAATTTGACACTTAAACCTTTCTGTAATGGGCAAGTAAAACAATAGCGAGTCGGTTCTGGCACTCGCCGGCCGCTGCCGCGGCACGCTCGCTTCGCTCGCTCGGCTCGTGCGTGAGGGTCGCAGTTCAAACCTAACCTATCCTACTGAGTCGAATTTGACACTTAAACCTTTCTGTAATGGGCAAGTAAAACAATTTACTTACTGGTACTATTTATTTTCAGGCAATAGTAAAGGTATAATCACGATTGTATGGGAACCAAATAAAGAGATTATGAAAATCTGGCAATAGTTTATCTGCTAAACGATTATATGGGAACCAAATAAAAAGATTATGAAAAATTGGTAATAGTTTATTTGGAAAATGGTACGATGGGAAACAAAAAAAAGTATTCTGAGAATCTGGTATAACTATATCTGGATTATGAGAATACGGGAAACAAAAAAATACTTTTTAAAAATCTGGTTTTGGTGTATCTGGAAATTGATTCATCTGGGAAATTAAAAAAGGAATTTTAAAAAGTTGTCATTCATAACATCTGCCTTTTAAAAGTTCTAACAACCGTTTTCGGGATTTTAAGATTCGGGTAATAGAAATTCGAGTTTTTAATAGGTTACCGAATTAAAGTGCCCAAATGTATTTTAATTATTTTTATAACCATGTTTATAACTGTGTAATAGAAATATCATTTTAATGGTAAATTTATCATCTTTTGCTGTACTTTTATCACATATAGATGCTTTCATTGTACACTGTTATTGCGATAAATAAACTAATACATACATAAGATTTTTCAATTTGTAACTGCTGTTAACAAAATATGATATTTTATATACATCCGGCTCGAAAGACCAACTTAACTTACTGTAGTAACGTCGCCGCAGTTGGTAATCTAATAAGCGCAGCTAATAACGCCATATAGCAGTTCGCGGGAGCTGCCAGCTCATCCTGGTCCCTTAGAAGCGTCCACAGCCTCGCAGCAAGATGCGGTACAGCAGCAGCTCGACGTGAAGCTAAAGCACCTGCAGCTGGTACTAATGCACCTGCTGCTACAGCAGATACGTCTTCAGCTGTATCGTCCAAACCAGCGATCAGGTGTTCGAGGGCACCACTCTCGATTGCCACTTCCTGGAATAAGGAAAATAATAATTTGGAAAATCCAAAAGTGCACGCCTCATAATTTTTTTTTAATAAATATTTATTAATTATTATTTTTGTTTATTTAATAACAATTAAACCACATCGAATCAGACCCTGAAAAATGAAAGGGTTCTATTCCTGAGCATACTCAAGCGTAAGAGAAAAAAAAAGACTCGATTAGTAAAGTATTTCGGTCGCTATCGTGTTAACAAGAAAAAGGATCCGCACATACAGACACACGGACGTCCAAGACAGAACTTTTTTAAACTGTTTTTTAACTAGTTTAAATAACAAAAATGACATCAAAAATATCATGAACGTTAAAAATAGTGTTTTTTCTTAATATGTGTGTGTATGTATTATCTTACAAGTGCAATGTATGATACATAAAGACATTTTAAGTTTGAAAAATCAGATGTTTTGCGCGAAGTGACAGTAGAACCCACCTCAACGCTTCGCTTATGAGGCGTGCAAAATAAAAATAACTAAGTTGTGTATTTTGATAAGTGGTATGCATCAGATACTGAAAAAATCTATAGGTACAAAAAAAACAACGCTTTTCGTTTTTTTTTTTGAGAAAATTATTTTAAACAAATAATTAAAAATAACAAGCATTGTATTTTTGAGGTGAAACTTCTTTAGAGCGCGTTGAGTAAAATTTCAAGGTCGCGTCATGGCAATACCGTCGTGTCACGTCAATGGGCGACGATTTAGTTGTCTTTGAATTTTGTCAAAGAAGTTTCACTTTTGACACGTATGCACAGCACACATGCTCTTTTTTTAATTATGTTCATAGTGTCAGTCACCTGTCTCGCGGCGAGCAGGTACTTGAAGGCCAGCAGCGCGCCGTGGCGTGCCTCCCACTGCGGCTGGCGGGCCAGCGCGGCCACCCGCGCGGCCACAGCCCGCACCCGCGCCGCCACCAGCCGGGCCAGCGCCACGCCCAGCGTCTGCGCGCACGTCTCGCGCACCGGCGCTACCACCTGCCACAACAGAACATTTCAATGTAATCGTTCATGTTGATAGCTGCACTCTTAAACAAATAAGGTGCATTGGGGTAATTCCGGCCACGGGGTAAATACTTATAACTAAATGTTGTCTGGTGGGGCCCTGAAAACCAGCGCTATGCTGACTATATCGGCATAGCATATGCTGAGCGGCCTTACCCTTTAGGTCGCCAGTCGCCACACAAATCATATTCTTAGTTTTAATTTTTATGTTTGATTATATTTAAGAGTGTATTTTTATATTGTTTCTTTTTTTTTTGTTTGTGTTGGTGGTGGTAATTTGGTGTGCCTAATAAAATTTATTTTATTCTTTATTTTTCTTCTTTAAATTAATACGTAACTATCGATAGATTAAGCAAATATGTATGCTAATAATATCAAACCTATATATCTTCATGCCCTTCCTTCACCTACTTATGATAAAGCGATGCTCTAAAGTGGTATTCACAATTTTCTGAAATTATCCCTCATCCGAAATTCCCCCAATGCACTATATTTATTTCGATTTTAAAGCTTGAGATTGGCTCTGCAGCGAGTTCTTCCTAAGCATAATTTTCAACATTTTAATATTTTTTTGTGGAAATTTATAAGTACGATGCGTGCAAGTGCGCGTAAGTGTACATGTGCGTTTACGTGCATTTTTTTTTTTTCAAAATTCAAGACAAATAATTTACAAAAGTTAAATAATTCGCAATTAAATTTCGCAATTCTAGTCACTAAAATATATATTAAATATGACTCCTATTGGTCAGATCATTTACCTCTAGTCCTAAATTGTAATTTAAATGTGATAACACCTAAGAAATGTGATAATTATGTCAACCATAATGTTAAATATATGTGGGGTATACGAGATGAAGAGCATATTGCTATTTATACAAAAATGTGTGAACTAAAATTTACTAATATACAAAATAAATATGATAATGAATGTAATTTTATATGTAAAGACTGTGATAGCAATTGTATAAACAACAATCATTTTAAATTATTGGATCAATTTTACTGTGATATTATTTCGATTATGCAATCATCAGCTGAAAGAAGTTTTAATAATAGGAAAAAATGTAAATATAAAATAGTTGGTTGGAATTCACACATTAAACATTTTCATCTACTCGCTAGGCAAACTTTCCTGGAATGGGTGTCCTACGGTAAGCCGCGTTCGGGATACTATTTCGATGCTATGTTCTCGGCACGTAAAGAATTTAAGACTGCATTAAAATATGTTCAAAAAAATCAAGACAAAATAAAGTTAGATATTTTAGCTCAAAATCATTATACCGGAAATTTTATTGAATTTTGGAAGGAAACTAAGAAAATGGATTACAAAAACGTTTTACCTGCTTGCGTAGATGGACAACAAGATTCTAAAGCTATAGCTAATCTTTTCAAGGCACAGTTTAATACGAACCCTATAGCTAATGCAAATGTCAATGGTAATGGGTATGTATCAACTTCAGCTGAGACCGTACAATCAACTGAGAAATATAAGCAAAGTAATAATATCATAACATCTAAGGACGTTTCTCAGGTGATTAAAAATATGAAGCGCGGAAAGTCACCGGGTCATGATGCTCTTAGTATAGAACACGTTTTATATGCTGGTAAAAACATCTACCCTGTTCTGGCTCAATTTTATACTCTCTGTCTCAAACATTGCTATTTACCTAAGGATTTAATTAAAACTATAGTTATCCCTGTCCCTAAGAATAAAACCGGTAGTATCTCGAGCGTGGCTAATTATCGACCTATCTCGCTGGCAACAATTGTGGCCAGGATACTTGAAAAAATTTTGCACTCCAAATTGTCACCATATATTAATATTGACGATGCCCAATTCGGTTTTAGACCTGAATTGGGAACTGATATGGCTATATATACATTAAAAGAAATTGTTAACTGTTATAATAATCAGAATACTAGTGTATATGCATGTTTTTTAGACTTAAGTCGTGCCTTCGATACCTTGAAGCATGATATATTATGGAAAAAAGTTCGCAGCAGTGATGTTTCTTCCGACGTTGTTGGTCTTTTTACATATTGGTATGATAATCAGACGAACAGCGTTAGGTGGGGCAGTACTCTGTCCGACAGCTATATTCTCCCGTGTGGTGTTAGACAGGGTGGAGTAACCTCTCCCGATCTGTTTAACTTATATATTAATGATTTGATTGTGGAGCTGAGTAGGACTGAAGTTGGACTTAAACTAGATGGCAGATATGTCAATAATTTGAGTTATGCTGATGATATGGTCCTACTCAGCCCCTCAATCAAAGGGCTACGAAAACTTGTTGGCATATGTGAAAGATATGCTCTTTCACATAGTCTACAGTATAATGTAAAGAAAACAGAAATGTTGATATTCAGATCGGGTAAGGGACCGGATAACATTCCGCCAATCTGCATTAACGGTCACCCTATTAAAATAGTAGATAGCTTTAAGTATCTTGGCCACATTGTTACATCCAAAAGAAAAGATGATGCCGATATTGAGCGACAACGACGTGCCCTCTGTGTCGTCGGCAATATGATCATCCGGAAATTTCGTAGGGCATCCAATTCCGTTAAAGTTCATTTATTTAAGACTTTCTGTCAGTCCCTCTATACTTGTCAACTTTGGACTAATTACACCAAAAAAGCATACGATGGCATTCGAGTAGAGCACAATAACATCTTCCGATATTTGATGGGGCTCGACAAATTTTGCAGCGCTTCGGAGATGTATACCAACTTTAGAGTAAACTCCTTGAATGCCATCCAGAGACACAGGATTGCTACATTTATGTCCAGAGTTGACAAGTGTAGAAATAAAATTGTGCGCAGTCTGGCTGACAGAAATATAACTAGTAGTTTGTATAAAACTTGGATCTCAATTATTATGAGATAATTAAGTAATGGCTTTATGTTTTTTATTGTATTAAAATTATTAAAACTTGTATACATGTAAATTATGGGACTAAATTGTTCTGAAATAAAGAATTTATTATTATTATTATTATTATTAAATAAATAACAACTATTACCTGATCGGACACAAAGTCCCCAAATCTGTCCAACGCCAGCACGCACAGCAGACGCAGCGCCATGTCTTCTAACCATTCTTGGTGCCAGTCTTCTAGCTGCAAAGAATTAGTAAATTTGGTTGTTAATATTAGTGAAAGTAAAAGAAAACATATGTGTATTCGTTCATTTAATCGATTTTAATACAGTAGCACCTCTATAAGTCGAATATCAAGGGAGACGCCAAAAAATTCGAGTTATAGAGTTTTCAACTTATGGAGGATTTCGACTTAGGCGGATTTTGATTCGACATAAAGAGTTTGAGGTTTATTCTTATAAATTTTGAGTTAGAGAGGTAAAGTTCATTAAAATTCAACTTGCAGAGGTGACAAACATGTTTTTATTTATTATAAATCAACATTATTTCAAATCATTTTAAAATAAAAAATGTTGTGTGGTTTTATGAAACCACGGTAAAAGTGAAACTTAGGCACAAAATTACCGTATTTGTACGGTAATTATCGTACGGTTCCGAACACTGCTTTATACCTACTCGGCAGCCGACCGTCACGCGACATGCGCTACACAGACCAAAAAGTTTGAGACGATGTAATAAAAGTTTCACTTTAAAATATGGCATTAAAAAAAGTCAGTATTTCTTTTGCTTTCGATAATTTGGTTGTTCTCTAGCATTATCTAATCTATAAAGAACAGAAAATTCTTCTTCTTCAGAGATACTGGTTTGCTCTATAAAATTTCGTAAGGTATTCAATGCGGTTCTTGCCTCTTTGATGGAAACGCATGGAGCGCATGTACTATTCACGTCTTCTATGTCATCTTAATCATTAGTATCGGTTTTCTGAGCTACTGAATCGATAATTTCGTCATCAGATACCTACTTAATGCAAATACGTGTTTAGTTGAGTCATAAATTTATTATCGTATACTCCTAAAATGTTTTCTAAGAAACAATTAAAAGTCCAAATGATCAAGTTATAAAGATTGTAAAATAAAAGGTTGCAATGTTCGAGATACAGAGGTCAAATTTAATTTTTCCAGTTATAGAGTGAAAATATGTACCAAAATGGCTTGGAGGGACTCGGTGATTATTTTGACTAACAGAGGGCCAAGATTTCAAGTTACGGAGGTTTTCGGGTTTGAAGGGAAGGGAACAAGACATTTTTTCGAGATTTGGAGGTTTTTGACTTATCGAGGTTCGACTTAACGAGGTGCTACTGTATAAGCTAAAATTGACTTTTTGACAAAAACTTGAAAAAAATAAATTTTGTCATACAATAATATTCGTCCGATCATTTTTTGCTTTACCAAATTGTTTTTTTCACTTTTGACCGACATGATTGTCTATTAAAAATAAAAGCGTGTTAGTGATTAATAATAATGCCGTGTGCACACGGCAATTTAATTATTATTATAGAAAACTAGCAGCAAAAAATCTGATGCGTGTATATTTTGACATTTGAAAAAAAAAGACGTGTGGCACTCGGGGACTGCCGCGGTAAAGCTATTGCATGCTATGCCTTCAAGCCACACCTCCGCGCCCGTCGGAGTGGGGAGCGGGAGGTGTTTTCGTTACGGAATTTCTGGATTCGGTCCCCGCGCTCAAGGCCCGCGATAGAAGCTATGCAATAGCTTAAAATTAAAACACACCCCACGAAACCAAGCACACCTGTTGCTCCGTAGCCGGCGCTATATCCTTCTTCGACGCGTACGCGGACGCCGCTATGCGCGAGCGCAGCAGTTCCCTTAACGCTGAAGCAGCCCCGTGTCTCGCTTCCCAGGCGCCGCTGAACAGCTGGGTTTGGAGTGCACTGCACCAGCCTTCGAGCGGCCAGCGGGGTGTGTCCGGGGGTGACCAGCCCCCGCCCCGGGACGGCGCGCTGGAGCCTATGTCAACTGGGGAGGAAAAGAATTTTAGTTTTTCTGAAGGAAGTTGGATTAAAAAAAAGACGGGTGCACTCCGGGAGTGCCGGTAGAAGTGAAAACTTGATTATTAACGTTCAGCATGTTTGATATTTTGAAATGGTATCCGTCTTACGCATGGAATATAAGGGCTAAAAAAAATCCGTCTTACGCTTTTTCGATCAGGTCCTGACGCGAGTTTAAGATTTTATACCCATTACAGAAAAAGTGCTCAACGCCGCTAAAGAAGTTTTCACTTCAATAAAGATACGCAATATTCTTGATATAGTTTTATTATTACACGTTTATGCGCAGTAGTAAAGATACAATTCCACCATGACAGTTTTACTTAAGCGAGAAGAGTGAGAGAGAAAACTTTTTGTCACATCTATTAGTTATTACATTGCCATATAACAAACCACAGATAATGTTCCACCTTATTCAACATTTTCGAATTGATAAATGGTCTACAAAACACATTTGTAACCACCAAAAACCGATTTCGAGTACTGATAGATGAATTCGAATGAACCGACTTCAACTGAAACTGATGTTGATTAAATCGAAAGTGGACATTATCACACATTTTTGAAAAAATAAATGAATCATCAAAAATGGTTATCCTTTAAAAAAATTCTGTTAAAAAACTTAGTCAAATTGAAGACCTATTTTTTAAAGTCGGTTCAAAATTAGGATAGCGTTCTGCCCCAGTACTATTATTATGTCTTAAACAGTATTATTTCCAGTGTGGAAAAATGATTGCACAATTCATCTAGCGCCACCACTTTTCCATCATGGTAACTGCTCTGCAGACCACTGCTAGCGACTTCTGCTTACTAAATCCCGCTTTGCGTTTCGCTACGTTCATCCCTATATATCCCCAACTCACAGACACAATCCTCGGGCTCCAGCTTGACCTTCTTCCTGTCGGGCTCCGGCGGCGCGCTGGGGGCGGAGGGCCCGTCCTCGCACTCGCGCGACTTCTGCTTGCTGAACGCCGCTCGGGCTTTGCGTTTCGCTACGTTCATCTCGCGGGAGGACAGCGGCTTGCCAGAGAGCGGCATCAGCTCTTGGATCGGTCTCTGGAAAATTGAGTAATGCTTGTTTATTTCTAAATATTTTGATAGAGAAAATGTTCGAAACACAGGAAGTGTGGGCAGAGCTTTGTGGATTGCTATGTAGAAGTTTAAACATTATTCGTGGAAGAAAAAGGTCAAATTCTGCTTAAATCGGGACAGATAATCCACATTTGACATTTGGATGCCTTTTTCTTTCACCCTACTTAATCAATTTCCCTGAAATACATGTAACATATACACAAGCAACTAAATGCAGTCAGTCCTATCTATCTAAACTCACCCTAACAACCTCGTTCTTGATCGGCTTGACTTCAATCTTCACAGGGCACAAATCCTCATTACTGCACATGGAACTCAGATCAACTCCCAGTGTTGCCGCCATGTCGAGTCCTAACCGAGCGTTCAGCTGCTGCCTCTGTTTCGCTAGTCGTTCCTTCATGTCTAAAATAATTGGTAACATTAAGATTCTCTTGTTAGCTTTCAGGTTTGGAATAATTGGTAATACTGTGATTTGACTCAGTGTCTATAACATCTACAATAATTTCGCTATGTTCTTCTATATCTGGAATGTTTAAATAATTTATGATTTAACATGTGCTTGCTCCTCCTTTCTCTATTACTTGGGGTATAGAACTAAATTCATAATACCAACAAAAAAGGTATTCGGTATTGAATTCCTTTCTTAATCAAAAATCTTCGTCATGCTAATAATATAACCATTTTGCATACTACCTACGGTCATTAAACCTTATCATCTAATGAAGTAAACATATAAAACAATTCACACATCGATTACGTAATTAATAGTATGTTTCAATAACTGTCGACTAGACTGATTGCTCCAATCGTACAGTTTTACCGAACACCTGCGCAAGCGTAATGAACGTAACCAAGTGCATTACGCATTAACTGTTATGATTTATGAGAAACTCAGATGCTTGCTGATTGGGACTATTTCTAATATTGTATTGAGCTAATGTCGAGTTTATCGACAGGAGACGAATTAATTTCGCATCAAAGAAGAAATATTATTTTTTTTCTGCAAAATCTATCGAATTGTTACCAAAATAAAGGATAATAAGCAGAAAATCTGCTTTAACTGATTGACCCTCGCCTTTGGTGTTATTGGAAAGAAGCCCCTTATGCCCAAAAAGCACCACAAGACCTTTGCCAGTTCTTACACACAACTAGGAGCATTGAATTCAAATTCAAATTCAAAATGCGTCCTGTGTGCACTGCTGTTCATCTTCCACATAATCTAAAATAAGAAATTTACCCTCAAAAGCAATGGCACGACAGTTCTTATCTGCTGTTCGCTACATCTAAAGGCTTACCTGCATTATTGGCCTCTTCCTCGACATCGTATTCATGTCCCTCCGAGCCCATGAGGTG
Source organism: Colias eurytheme (assembly GCF_061535395.1). Lineage (NCBI taxonomy): Eukaryota > Metazoa > Arthropoda > Insecta > Lepidoptera > Pieridae > Colias > Colias eurytheme. The sequence goes on from NC_142987.1 coordinate 11,427,446, forward strand.
CGCGCCGTGCTCCAGCACCCGCTCGATGTCAAACGTCTCACATTTTAGGAGGTTACTGTCTTCTATCTCTTTGCTGTCTTCTTCTTCTGGAATAGAGATAATACCACTTATATGTTACCTTTTCACTATTGTTTGTTGTATTTGATCTGTTACAAGTTACAACTTTCACTAACATTTCTCAAAAACTTGAAGTCGTTAAATAAAAGAAACCTAGAATATTGAAAATAAGTATATTTCATAAATTCATGACGTGAAATAAATGATGGAGAACTGCATAACAACTTTCACGCAAACTATAGATTCGTGAACAAAGCCGCAGGCGGAAAGCTAGTTCATTACAATCGTAACTCGTAATACAAGCCAGACTCTATACGATATCATTTCATCAACGGGAGAGGAAATCCGGCTTAATCAGCATTGTTAATGTTAACACAATACAATTATATTACACCATTATATTGTCATTTACTTATTTATCTGTATCCCAATTTAAAAGTAAGTGGCAATTTATCCTCGACAAATTTAAATTACATAAAATTATAGAGAAATATATATGTAATTTGATTTGATATACAATGAACTTCCGCTTCCACAGCCGATCCGTAGTGTTGCATGACAGAGAGAGGTTACATTTCTATCCTTGTCTACATTTTCCTCGGAGCATTTCCTCCTTAGAAAGTAGTACAAAACACTTCTACAAATTATTATATGTAACTATTATTATCCAATTTCTTAAATACCAAATTATTTTCTTAAAAAATGTAAAATCACTTTCTCATTGGCAGCCCCCGCTTAACTTATGCACGACAAAAAAGGATGTAAGCTATAACAATGTAATTTAGGCATTATTTGAAGTCATAAATTCAAATATACAGACGTAATCTTGCCAAACTTCGGTCTGCCTTTGGCGTAGTGTGTTTAGACGTATATGTATTATCTCAATTATCAATTTATTCTGTTATGAGAAATGATAAGTAAATTCAACAACTATTGACCAATTTCTAAAATTTTCAATACTTTTTTTTTAGTTTTTTTTTTTGTAGAATAGAAAAAATTCGATCACGAAGCGGTATTCGAACCCGATTCTTTCGCCTTGCCGAGGCAACGCTATATAATCGAACGTATTCTTCTCTTTCAACTAAAATAAAATTTTCTCATTTATAAATTCAAACGCTTTAAAAATAAATATCAAGTCCTAAATAATAGAGGTAGTTATATTCAACACACCTACAGCTACATAAGCGCGACTTACATCAATAAAATATCCACATTCTCATCTCATATCGTCGCAAGGTCAAATCTAGCCAACATGATATATAGGTCAATCTATTCCGACATAGGATATGCACTTCCCTGCAACCTGACGCAGCGGGAGCAGTGACCTCATAGATAAGGGCATAGTTTATTTCTAGCAACACTACATTGGCTAGGAAATTACATGTTATGAAAATCGAATTGAAAAGTATATTTTCTTGCGAAATAAACTGTAACGCTCGTATTACCTAGAAAACGTGAAAATCACTTTTAATGGTATTAAGGTAAATTCGATGGATATTATAATTTTAGTAGATTTCCTATTTCTATCTACTTATTACAAAAAAAAATGTTTTTGATATTTTTTTTATTTTGTTCTATCACTAATAACAGCATTGAGGAAACGATAAAAGGGTTGAAAAATTATCGAGATTTTGTACTATTTAACCATTAATAATGTTTCTAGTTTGCTTATCTTTATTATACAGTTTTTCCTCCTATAATCTTTGAGCAAACAGTACTGTTTGATCTCACGTTATTTTATCACTAATATAAAACCATGTTTAGGTAATATTACTAATTCGTAGGATAACCTTGGATTAACCTGCCTTTCGAATGAAAATATTATTAACAATAACTGATAATTGTATAAACGTACATTATACGTACAAATTTTTTATTCTTTCATTCAGTATGAATGAATGGCCATTCAGTGCAAAATAATATTTGAAAAAATGCATATTTACGTCACAAGGGTGGTAAGAAACAAGAATTGGCAATTAAAACTACCAATACCATGCACTTATTATTCTAAAAAACCGTAAGTTTGAAATGATTTTTAAATCATAAAGAAAAATGATACCAACCTTTGATTTCCGTGCCGGTGAAGGAGGGGCACCATTCCGGGACATTTGATAGAATTGCCTCCACTGCCTGTTGAAGAAAATATTCATCGTTCAATTTTTTAAACAATTTACTTTTACTATTTGTCAGTAACTAATTTATCGTGGAAACAATCTTATTTTATTTGCCTTATTCGTATTCAAATAGATTTTAACGTGTTCACTCTTCAATTGCATTTATTGATTCTTCTAATTTGTCCCTTTGAGTTTTGTAAAAAATGTTTTAGTTGCATTTTAGTGTCCAGTCGTACTAGAATTCTGTATGAGCGACCCGCCCCATCGTCAATCGTCATGATTTAAGAATTTTATCTACTAGATTGAAATCATAACATTCTGCCTGGAGATAAAAGTAGGTAACCTCTGATATACAACGTCTCTTATGTATATGAATAACATAACGCATTTGATGAATCCTTTCCTATCCTACTGTACAATTTTCTAACCAAGGTGAATGGAAATAAAACAAATTATTGTGCACAAAGATCGTTTTAATGAAGACAACAAAACACTTATACAATTTTCAGAAAGAATTTCAATAGCGCCATTCAATGAGCGCGTGGCGCCATCTAATGTTAAACTTAGTACTTTAACATATTTACTTATGCAACTTAAACATACCGCCCCCCATGGACCTAGTCCATAAAACAAAACTTAATGTTGATTGACAATTAAAATACATGTGTTGTAATACATTAAACCCTTTACCAGTAACACAATATTATTAAGTATACATCTATAAAGAAACATAAATTTATTATTTAGCATTGCTATAGCATTACATAGTAAGCCAATTTTAACTTAAACCATAATACATACTAGTATTTCAAAAATGCCTAAAATATTTCAATACTTTGTTGTTGCTATAATTTATTACGTTTAATTATTTAATATGATTTTGTTACAGTTAATTTGTCTTTTAGATTTAAATTTGTTAGTGCAAAAAAAAATGTGCAGCGTTTATTTTCACTTAGGCAAAGGCAAATCACGGATATGAAAGGTAAGTTACAATTGTATATAATCACTCTGAATTTGGAATAAATATTAGTTTGGACAGAGGACGTTTGATAATGTGGCCCTTACATTTGAGGCTGCAAACGCGTGTAACCCCATCATGCCCAGGATGCTTCTCTACGATCACTCCATACAGCCATCGAGCGGGAGGTAATCCGTCTTCCTTAATTAGAACTAAATCTCCCACATTCGGTTCCGGAATACGACATCTCCATTTGTAGCGTTGTTGCAGTTGGGTGAGGTATTCCTCAGTCCATCTGCGCCAGAAGGTTTGTGTCATTCTTTGTGTGAGATGCCATCGCTTCAAATTAGTGACATTTGCCTTCTCATAATTGTCGTCTGGAACCAACACAAGAGGCTCACCTACTAAAAAGTGACCTGGCGTCAGCGGACAGGGATCTTGTGGGTCACTTGTGAGCTGCGAAATAGGCCTTGAATTGAGGCATGCCTCAATTTGAGCGAGAGTAGTGGACATCTCTTCGAATGTCAGTGTGGCATTTCCCACAATTCTGGCCAAATGGAATTTAATTGACTTTACAGCCGCCTCCCACAATCCTCCGAAATTTGGTGAATGAGGCGGAATGAAATGCCAATCCGTTCCATTTGACGCTAACCAGTCGGCGATTTCGGTGGCAACAATCGAGCTCTCGATGTCGAATAACTCAGTGAGTTGTCGAGCTGCACCCACAAATGTTGTGCCATTGTCGCTCCACATTTCTGTGACATGCCCGCGCCTAGCAACTAGTCTTTTAAAGGCTGCTATGAAAGCCTCTGCCGTCATGTCACTGACCACTTCTAAGTGTACCGCCTTTGTTGACATGCAAACGAACACACAAATGTAACCCTTTGTTGCATGATGACCCCTTCCCTTTGTAGCTCTTATGGCTATTGGACCGGCATAATCCACTCCCGTTTTGCTGAATGGGCGATGTGATGTTACTCTGACTGTCGGTAATTGACCCATCATTGGCTGATTATTTTGATTTGAATATCGCGTGCAAGTTACACATCTTCTTACAAACTGGCGAACCAATCCCTTGGCACCAATAATCCAATACATGGACCGCAAATAATTAAGCATTATCTGCGGACCTCCGTGCAATGTGCTTACATGAGCTTCGTCAATAAGTAATTTTGTGAAATGCGATTTATGGGGAATTATGATTGGATGTTTCATATCCTCATTGAAAACAGAATTATTGAGACGACCACCAACTCTCAAAATTTGATGATCATCGAGATACGGATCCAGCGAAATGAGCGTGCTCTTCCGATGGACCATCTGCGAAGACGACAAACTCCGAATTTCCTCGGTAAAATATTTTCTTTGGCACATTTTTATGCAGGTACGTAATGACTCCTTTATTTCACTCGCTGATAACCTATTTACTAGATGTGTATTCTTCTTCTCAGATTTTCTCCAACGCAGTGTTCTTCGACAGAATGCAATCACCCGGGTAAGTTTTTTCAGTGAAGAAAACTTTGAAAGCAATTCTTCAGCATCATCATCGTCAGTAACAACTAGGTTGCACTTCCGGTTTGATGGTTTTTCTTCAAGGTGAGTATCCTTTAAAATGGTTTTATTGTATTTTATCTCAAACTTGTGTAAATAATCGGGTCCTTTTTTCCAGAGATCATTACAAACCAATTCACTAGACAGAAGACCCCGCGACGCGCTATCTGCAGGATTGTCTTCGCTGGAAACATGAGACCATTGATTGCCGTCCATTGAAGTTAAAATATCAGAAACCCTATTTGCAACAAATGTTTTCCATCTACTTGGATGGCTACTGAGCCATGCGAGTACAATGGTTGAGTCTGTCCAAGCATGAATGTTATTCTTTGAAACATTCAATACATTGCTTACTTCGTGTAGCAATTTTGATAGTAAGACTGCCCCACACAATTCCAGGCGGGGTATTGAAATCTGCTTTATCGGTGCTACACGAGTTTTAGACGTAACGAGATGAACATGAATATTTCTATTTTTATCAACAACTCTAGCATAAACGACGGCTGCATACGCCAAGTTGGAAGCATCTGAAAAGCCATGGAGTTCCAAAACCAAGTCACCCTTATTGAGTTGCATCCAACGAGGAATTACGAAAGACTCCAGATTGATTAAGTCCTCTCTAAAACTTAACCATTCCTCTAGTAACTGGGGACTCAATTGAGTATCCCAATCTATACCTGACAGCCATAGCCTTTGAATAAAGATTTTAGCCTTCGTTACAACCGGTGCTATCCAGCCTAAAGGATCGAATAATTTAGCAATATCGGATATAACTCGTCGTTTCGTCACCAAATTATTACCCAGGGTTGGTAACTTCACCTTAAAATGGAAATTATCCATTTCTCTGTTCCATGCTATTCCTAAAATCTTAGTAATTTCGTCAATCTTGATCTCGAGGTTTGGAGCGTCACTCTTCCCGATGTTCTTTAAAAGTTCCTTACTATTACTGGACCATTTTTGAAGAGGAAATCCTGCACACTTGAGCAATTTAGTCATTTGCGTATAAATTTGCATTCCCTCCTCCACTGTATGACAACCAGTCATTAAATCGTCGACAAAAAAATCAGTAAAAACTCGTTCCGCCGCCGCCGGGAAATTGGACCCTTCATCTCGGGCTACCTGTTGTAGTGCACGAACGGCTAAGTAAGGCGCCGATGAAGTTCCAAAGGTGACCCGTAGCAACCGGAAATGTTGAATCGGATCATCAGGGTTCACGCGCCAGAGAATACGCTGGTAATCAGCGTCTTCGTCCGTCACCTTAACCTGGCGATACATTTTAACTATGTCTGCAACTAATGATATGGGGAAGCAGCGCCATCTCATTACTAAATGTCTCAATTCCGGTTGTAAATTAGGACCTACCATAAGATCACTATTAAGGGATGCCCCATTTGATCCCTTGCATGAGGCGTCAAATACAACCCTGACCTTTGAAGTGTCTTTATCTTCTCGAATTACCGCGTGATGGGGTAAGTATATGGCACCCTGTTTCTCCCCCTTTTTACATAACTCCATGTGACCCATATCCAAGTATTCCTTTATTACCTTGCAATACTCCTCCTTTAAGCCAGGGTTATTAGACAATCGTTTCTCAAGCATTAAAAAACGCCTATATGCAATGATTTCACTTTCACCATACTTAGAAGCAGGGTCATGATCCTTAAATGGAAGTTTGACTATATACCTTCCTGTTTCATCTCGGTTTGTGGTAGCTGCAAATAGCTCTTCACATGCCTTTTCTTCTTCAGTCATCATCTTAATGTGTTGTGTGGGTTCAGATTCTAGTTCCCAAAACAACTTGAGTAAAGCATCATCATTATGCTCACTAATTGTTATGGTATGACAATTAACCCCCTTCTCAGTTTGCTGGTTTGTATTGGAATTATCAATAAATCCAGACAAAATCCAGCCAAATTTAGTGTTTTGTGCTATAAAATTACCACCTACACCATGATGTAAACCTTGCATTAAGATTTTGCAATAAACCTCTGCACCTAGAAGTAAATCAATGCCACCTGGAATATTAAATGAAGGGTCAGCTAGCTCTAATTTAGGCAAATCTAGTTGAGAAGTATCCATTACCTCAATTTTATTGTTTGGCAACAAGGTTGTCAACTTATCCAAAACATGGGCCTTAACATTCAATGTAAATTTGGAATCATAACATGATGTAAGACATATATTCACTGATGCCTTAGATATAATTGATTTGCTGTTACCTACACCAGAGATTTTTATTGTTTCCTTAAGCTTCTTAATGCCCAACAACTGAACAGCCGATTCAGTGATAAATGTTGCCTGTGAACCTTGATCTAACAAAGATCTCAAAATGGTAGCTGAACCATCTGAATTTTGTGATCTGACATTCACCAAAGCAGTAGCCAGTAACACGGTATTGCTAAAGGTGGCAACACAACTTGTGACTATATCAGAAGATTCGTTGCAATCTGAATCTATTTCTGATGATGGTGATGCAGCTTCAGTCACGACAGCTACAACCTTACCTGTCTCCATATGTGAATTCATCTTACTGCCCTGTGTTAATTTAGGGTGTAACAATGAATGATGACGTTTCTTACATACACGGCATGTAGTGGACACTGTACATGCATAAGCAGAGTGTTCAGAACTGAAACAGTTGAAGCATAATCGTTGAGTCTGCACAAACTGCCGTCTCACATCGACAGTTTCGTTTGCAAACGCCTTACAATGAGCCAACTTATGTTTTTCAGAACAGAACAAGCATAGACTAGTCGCTATAGTTGTTCCCATAGAGAATTTTGAAGCATTCTGTACGACATTTTGGCCTTTGTCAGGCACTTTATACTCCAGTGACCTAAATCTAGTTTCAAGAAAATCCTCCAACTGCTTGTACTTAGGCAACCCTTCACAAGTTTCACTAACCTTAGACTCCCATTTACTTCTAGATTCCGGATCGAGTTTCTGGCAAATTACATAAATGAGAATTAAATCCCATGAACTGCAGTCAACTCCTATGTTTTGTAAAGATTGTAAGCACTCTCTAGTAGTGTCCAACAACTGTCGAATAGCCATGGCAGATTCCTGCGACAAAGATTTTTGATTCATTAATTTTCTGATAATAGAATTTGCCATAAGCCTTTTGTTGTCATACCTAAGCATCAACCTATCCCAACAAGTTTTATAATTGTCTGCTGTGACACAGATAGATTTTACAAGGTTTGCAGCCTCGCCAGTAAGTGAACCCTTCAAGTAATGTAGTCGCTGAACATCATCGAGCGATGAATTATTATGTATAAGAGATAAAAATAGATCTTTATAATTAGTCCAATCAGAATATTGCCCTGAAAATGAAGGCAAGGCAATTTCAGGCAATTTTACAAACACCTTCCTTGGTTCCTGACAATTTGAACTAACACTTAAATTATTACATTTTACCTTAAACTCGCTTATTTGTTCTTTTAATAATGTTTTATAATTTAAATATTCCTCCTCAACTGTATCATACACTTCACTTTTATTGTACTCTGTTCGTTGGTAGTCTTCTCTTTTCATTTCATATACAATTTTTCTATGAGTATTATGAAATTCATTCCATTGAGATTCTAAATTTTCTAAGCGTGTTTCTAAATAGGACAGAGTCAGACGTTCTTTCGGAGATTTCTTTAAATTAGTTTTACCCTTAACAATTTTAGATGCAAGATCGTCTTGCAATTTAAAATAGTTTTCAGCCATTTTAATAACAGTGTTTCTAACAATATTTTCTTACAATCCAAAATTATTGCTTCACACATATAACCTTTGTGATAAATTGGGCATAGGTTTCCCGTCACTCCACTTTTTTACGACTATTCTAAGTTTATGCAAACACGTAAACGAATATAAGTTTTCAAATGATTCACTTTTTCTAAGTTAAATTGACCAACAATATAGAGTTCAAAGTTCAAGTTCAAGTTTTTTTTTTTGTTCCTTTTTTTTTTTTTTTACTGACACTTAAAACGTCACAATCGTGTTCCAGATGACATTTGACAGCAAATGTCAATAATCTTCAATGACAGCAAATGTCAATGATCTTCAATGACAGACTCCAGTCTGCCAAACTTCATACGTCACCTAGGCTGGCTTCTTGTCATATATGAGTGATGACAGATGACAACTGACACCGATCCTGTGCGAAGAGGTGATCCGCTCTGATGTACTGTTCCCTCACGTAGGCAGCTCGATGACTCGGGGGGTGCTCCTCCCGCTCAGCTAAAGCCTCCCGTGCCTTGGATCTTCCAGGTTACCAGGGGTCGCTCTTCGGCCTTCGCTCCAGATTGTGTGCTCCACTTAGCAAACGAGGTGTACTAGTGCACTGTCAACTCTTTGCTTATATCCGGCTCGAAGGACCATGTACAATTTTCTAACCAAGGTGAATGGAAATAAAACAAATTATTGTGCACAAAGATCGTTTTAATGAAGACAACAAAACACTTATACAATTTTCAGAAAGAATTTCAATAGCGCCATTCAATGAGCGCGCGGCGCCATCTAATGTTAAACTTAGTACTTTAACATATTTACTTATGCAACTTAAACACCTACTAATATTATAAATGTGAAAGTTTGTGAGGATGGATGTAGGTGTATGTATGTTTGTTATTATTTCACGCAAATATTACCGAACCGATTAAAATTAAATTTGACACACATATAGAGGGTAACTTGGATTAACACATAGGATAGGTTTAATCCCGAAAATCCCACGGAAACGGGAACTATGCGGGTTTTTCTTTGAAACGCGGGCGATGCCGCGGGTGGAAAGCTAGTAACGTAATAAATAGAAGTTGGCATAAACCATGTTCATTAACTTAACCTACAATTAAACTTTAAAACAATCTAAGGAGTAAGGTCAGCATAATTAGATAAAACTATTTACTTTCTGAGCCACACCCCAATGGGAGCGGTGATCGCAAACTAATTGACATTGAAATGCAAAAGTAATATGATCTATTTATAATAGGAAGTACCTTTTACTATGATCAAGAAACAGTAGTAAAAACAGTATAATAAATAAAATAAATAAATAAAATAAGCCTTTATTACTGTTAAATTTTACAATAGTTACAACTTTAGTCTTACTTTAATCTTTTACAATAATATTTACAATTTTCTTAAACAATTACTTTTTTTCTATCAATGGGTTTCAATAGTTAACAGTTTGTCTTTCGACAAAGGCCTCCTCTAAAGACTTCCATCTCTCTCTATCTCTAGTAAAAACAGTATATTAATAACTAAATATGTCTCGATACTGGAAGACGCAATAGCAACGGATTGACACATTATATGCTCGCCATAAAGACACAAGTGGATAGCTGTTATGATTTCAACTTAAAATAATTTGATAATAATATGGGAGTAGCTTTAGAAGATATTTCCAGTCTCGAAGTTAATTGCTAGCAAACATTCCGACTAATAAACTAACTAACACTAATAGCAACAACAAGAAATTGTTTCAAACTATAAAATAAGGTCAAATCTAAAAAGAACCGGGTAAAATACAAAATGGGACATCCCCATGACATCATAACATTGGGCATTATTAAAGTTATGACCTAATTGATGATAAAGTAAAAGCAAATGATAAGCAACAACAAAATGTGAACGTATTTTTCATTTAAAAAAATTATTTGACAATCTGTAAATTATAGTCATACTAGCTTACCGCCCGCGGCTTCGCCCGCTTTGTCTAAAACCTAATAAATTATATACTAAAACCTTCCTCTTGAATCACTATCTATTAAAACAAACCGTATCAAAATCCGTTGCGTAATTTTAAAGATTTAAGCATGCAAAGGGACATAGGGACAGAGAAAGCGACTTTGTTTTATACTATGTATATATACTGGACATTGGCAGAGTCCCTGTCTATTGGGTGGGGCCATTAATTAAGAGAAGAAGTAGTCATTATAAAATGAACCAGATCAAATTTGAACAAAACGTAAAAATAACTGTAAATAGTATAGTTAAGTCCATTAAATTTATTACTAACGTGCTGGCCACGGACAATTCGCTATAGCGAAAATTCGCGCGGCGCGACTGGCGGCGCGTCTTGCGAATGAATCAAATGTATGGAAATGTACTGGGCATGCCACGCGCAGCGGCGACCAGCGAGACGACCGGCGAATTTCCCCGAGCGAATCGCGCGGCACGACTAGCGATCGAAACAAATGTATGAGTTATTACGGCGCAGGCCACGGAGTCGAGCGGCAGACGCGGCGACTACTCCCGGAGCGAACTTAATTTAAAATAGTTTGTTTTTTTTTCGCGAAAATGGAGACGGAAGCTTTTATTGTAGAAATTCTAGCTAGACCAGCTATTTGGAAGTCTAGCCACCCGCAACATAATTTTTCATCATGCCTATATTTTTCATATTTTTGGTGGAATTCTCCGTCTGTAACACGATTTCTATTTAATTCGTGTACTCCACTATATCTTCCAAACATTAAATCTTGAGCAAAAAAGCTGCTACTCTCCAAACAACGTCGAGCTAACTTTGATAAAGCTATCTCGTCTCCTCGTCTACACTGGTCGCGGCGGCGAACGCAACTGCCCGTGGCATGCTTACCGCGCCGCGCGACTTGCCGCGCCGCCCGTCGCGCCGTCGGTCGCGCCGCCGGTGTCCGTGGCCAGCCCGTAAGTAGCATTCCCAGCTTCACAAGACTCCAAGACCATTAAACTCCGCATATTTCGATATCATTTAAGTGCATACAGAGTATAATCAACGTACGTTCTGTAGTAATCAGGTCAGAGAGATAACCCAGTCTACGATATGATCAGGTACCCCGTTTATTTGGTGGAATGATAGCGTCAGAGTTTATCTTAAAGTTAAGCAACTGCATTATGTCGATGTACCTATTTATAATCCCATTGCATAAATTCATTTGGCTATCATCACTTGTGTTAATCGAAATTTAAGCACTGTACAACTGCGTTTCATCCTTCGCTGCACACAAATTGATTCATAGCTTACGACATCTATACTGATGAATATAATGTCTATGTTACCTAGGCGGCGAATCGAGAGGTCAGATAATTTAGTTTTAATAGGAGACATATAAAATCGAATGCGAAAGTTTGTATTTTTGTTCGTTTCTCCTTCAAGCAAAAGCTGCTCAACCGATTTTGATGAAATTTGGCATACACAGAGAGGGTAAGTTGGATTAACATAGAATAGTTTTTATCCCGAAAATCCACGGGAACGGCAACAATACGGGTTTTCCTTTGACTACGCGGGTGAAGCTACGGCAAAAAGCTTTACAATTTACATACATTATTCAATATATTTTGGATCAAAGTCAAACTAGCAAGTATTATAAGACGAGTGTAAAATTTTTTGTAAGACATTATTATCAACAATCTCATCATGACATGATATAAATAATATCACTGCATACTTTAATTTTATTTTAAACTCGTAAATTTTTAATTATATCAGGCACTGTGCCATTGTTGATCAGCGAGATTACGTATTTTAATCACCCACATAAATCACCTCTTCTAAATTTTTTAAATTACGTAAATTGGTCATTATGACCTTTGTTTATTTATATTTACAGAAGAAATAATCTTCGTTGAAGCTTTTGATTATACATAACACTATCTGAAAGATAATAGTCACTCGAGATTATGCAGAATTATAGTTATGTAATTATAAAGATATTTGTTATACAACAATCATAAGTCGTCGGTTATGTTCGAACTACATATTATATTATTTGACATCTTAAACAGTTTACAAGCGAGAGTAACCTATAAATAGATCAAACCACTTATCAATTAAAAAAAATCACATCGTAATTTTAAGATGTCGAATCCCCAAAAGCAATTAACAAGGTACCTATTAAATCAGCACGTATTTCCGCAACAAAGATAAACAAAAACCATAAAAATTATCCTTTTCCCTACTTGTGTGGCCGCTATCCTCGTCTCCCAGGCCGGGGAGCGCAGGTGTTTCATCAGGCGGGCCAGCAACCTGTGGAGTTCCTCAGGGTGCGCCTTTTGGACCTCGCCGAGCTGTCGCGCCGCCGCGCGGCGGGTCGCCGGCCCGGATCCCGCCTCCAGCAACACGAACAGACGGTCTAACCTAATTTTAATTATCCTTTTTAGTATATACATATACGATGTCATAATACTAAGAAAAACATTGCAGTAATTAGTGGCTATTAATGGTTCGAATTAATAAACTTAAACAATTTCCTTGATCTGCACTTGAATACGGCAAAAATAATTTCAAGTTGAAAATAAATTTTAATGTTGCATAAAATAAACAGAAAGTCATTGATACATAATATATTCTAAAAATAAGAAGTAGGTATATAAATAATCTTCATTTATGGGTCGAGGGTTTTGTTGTGATAAATATGTACATGATTTTAAAAACAATAATGCTAAGACTAGTTCATGATAAAGACAAATGATGAACGAATGCATCAATTAAGCACTAGATAGAACCATTTCTCTTAATCAATCGATAGAACAAATTGAATCCAATTACGCAGAATGACTTCAGCATTGTACTTTTATTGCCAATTAACAATGTGCTGATGAGTTTAATCTATACTAATATTATAAATGCGAAAGTAACTCTGTCTGTCTGTCTGTTACTCAATCACGCCTTAACTACTGAACCAATTTGCATGAAATTTGGTATAGAGATATTTTGATACCCGAGAAAGGACATAGGATAGGTTTTATCCCGGAAATCCTACGGGAACGGGTTTTTCTTTGAAAACGCGGGCGTAGCCGCGGGCGGAAAGCTAGTTATTATATAAAATTAATTAAAAACATAACACTTTCGATTTTGAACGAACATTAGTTATATAAATAAAGACCCTCCAGACAAAATTTGCAAGAATTTTTTTAAAATAAAGAAGAACCAGAAAGAAAGTTGTAGTCCATTTTTGCCCAAACAAAACAACGTAAAATATTTAGTTAACAATAAATAACAGCCAGAACCGGTTCTTGGCGACGATGGACAAGTTTCCGAGATCTCGATACGCATTTAACTATATTCATATTAAGATGATTTAATACCTGGACGTCATTCTGGTGTTTTGCGCAACTCTTCTATTGTTCTCCCTGAAACAATATAATCCAATTAAATATTTTCAGCATTTTAACTCGGGGATCAGGCAAAAAAAAATCTGCATCGTCATTTTACAATATCTTTTAATTACATGACTACATATAAACAAGTCTTTTTTCATAAATATTGGAGTAAATTCACACGAACCTATTTTTTTATTGGGAAACATACTATGTTATCTATACTAATAATATTATAAAGCTGAAGAGTTTGTTTGTTTCTTTGAACGCGCTAGTCTCGGGAACTACTGGTCAGATTTGAAAAATTCTTTCACTGTTAGATATGTAGTCCATTTATCGAGGAATCGGAGCAGCTAGTTGGGAATATAGGCTGAAGTTTTAAGCTAAATTAGTCTTGAAAACGCGGAATCCGTCAGTACAAGTAAGTTGTAGTATTTCATCATGACATGGCATGTAAATGCAAATTATCTTTTGATATTGCGCCATTTCTCTCACATAATACCTACTAATATTATAACCACATTTGAAACGCAAAAACATGTACGCAACGTAAATAAATATGGTGACATATCCTAGGCTCGATCTACCAACAAATCTTCTTATATATAAAAATGAATCGCAAAATGTGTTGGTAAGCGCATAACTCGAGAACGGCTGAACCGATTTCGATAATTCTTTTTTTATTATATTCCTTGAAGTACGAGGATGGTTCTTATGTAGAGAAAACGTAAACATATGCCACGGGCGAAGCCGGGGCGGACCGCTAGTAGGTAATAAATATCAGAGGAGCAAAGGACGAAAAGATAATACAAGTCAAGATATCACGGAGAAGTCAATATATAATTAATGCTTTAAAGGATGGCGAAACTTTTATGCAAAATATCAAGATAACGATTTATATTGTAGGAGGTTAGGGGATAAAATAATACACTTCACTCACTATAACACTATTTATTTTCACTATAATGTACAATTGTGCACTGTTCACAAATCAAAATAGGACTAAACAAATATTTACGGGTGGCGGTTATTTTATACTTACAAAAAAATCAAATGAGTGACTAACTATACTCATAATAATTAATTAATTTTTGCATATAATTCCAATAATAAATATCAGCGGAGCTGGGAGCAAAGGACGACAAGATAATACGAGTCAAGATATCACGGAGAAGTTAAGATAGAATACGTTAATGCCTAATGATAAATTTATATTAGTTAAACCAAATAGCTTTCCGACTATGATTGGGCTAACTATCCTTTCCTAATTTATCTAATCTACAGTCTACACCCCTTCAACTTTGGTTTTTGTGACCAAAGCAGTCACGTCCTTTATCTCCATACTAAAATTCATTAATGTGCCGGCATTTTAGCCAGAACAAAGATCATCCAAACAGACTTTCACATTTATAACATCACTAGATTTCCGCCCGCGGCTTCGCCCGCGTTTTCAAAGGAAAACCCGCATAGTTCCCGTTCCCGCGGGATTTCCGGGATAAAACCTATCCTATGTGTTAATCCAAGTTACCCTCTATATGTGTGCTAAATTTCATTGTAATCGGTTCAGTAGTTTTTACGTGAAAGAGTAACAAACATCCATACATCCATACATCCATACTTACAAACTTTCGCCTTTATAATAGTATTAAGATTAGTAGGGATACTGTATTTGCACATTTCGCCGAGCCAGGCTCTGATAGCGATTGACACACTTTCTTTGCTATTTTATTGCCGCCAATCTCTGCATCTCGCGTATTGTACGTTGTTTGTTAACTTTCGTAAAAATAACGTGATTTTAATGTTGTCGAGTGTTTTATGATTAATGCATGTACATACTTGTACCTGTCTCACCTGTCTGCTGTATATATCTATTAGGTACCTATAGATATCTGTATTCTATCTACATATATTAAAATAATACTAGTGTAATACACGGTAAGAAAGAAGAAAGGAAGAACGAAATAATGCAAAAGGATTCTCAAATAAACACGATCGTAATAGATTGATTGTTATCCTCTTAAAATTTACAGAAGCCGCACGTGCCACGATCAAGGGCGTTATGATACGGACGTCGGACACTGAATCGTTATAGATAGAGAACAAGTATACTATCTACCCTCACAATCAACAATTATTTCTTCGACGTAGACATGACGGCTCTACAAACTATTCCAAGCATATTCGAATCAATTGATATAATTAATTCAATTCTTTTGATCTAGATAAGAAAAGTTGTGTACTATTCAGTAAAGAGTGCTAAGACCTTCAAATGCGTTCCAAGTGCGTATTGATTGTCTCCGATCCACTTCGATCTTTGTCTTGATATATGTGACATTTTTAACCGACTTTAAAAAAGGAAGAGGTTCTCAATTCGGCCGGTATATATTTTTAAGCTATTGCATAGCTTCTATCGCAGGCCTTGAGCGCGGGGACCGAATCGAGAAATTCCGTAACGAAAAAACCGCACGCTCCCCACTCCGACGGGCTCGGAGGTGTGGCTTGAAGGCATGCTATGAGCGTTTTCAAAAAAAAGTGTACCCCTCACTTTCGGCCTGTCCCCTGTGTTTCAAGTCGAATAACAAGTAAAATTTATATGATGGCTAATTATATAATGCTTGAAAAGTATTAAATACATCATAATTTGATAAATGCAAACAATTAATTCACGGAAACATTGCGTACTATTTTTTAAATAATCATTTTTAAAACTAAAGTGTCAGTTTTTGGCGTGTCCCCATCCAAGTTCTTCGATGTTAGAGAAGCGATTCTAAAAAGTTTTATACCAAGGTACCATAAGTTTTAGTGTCATCTAAAAGTACATTTATTTGCGAATCGTCGCATGTAGTTCATAATTAAGGCCTTATAATCGTTTAAAAGCAATTTGATTTCCAAAAATATCTTAAAAAGTGGTACCGACCGGACATGTCGGGTTTATCACGGCTAATAATGCCACTTACAAATTTTAGATTACTATTTGAATTTTATAAATGGCAAAATTATCGTTTACTTTCACCGTCCGCTAATTTAAAAAAGCTTATTTTCAAATACAGTTCGAGTAAAACAGAAGTGTTTTGTGAGTGCAACGGCCGTTGCAATTTCTACTGTCTGGTTTGAGACATATTATTACTTGATACAGGGAAGTAAACATCGTTTAAATACTTTCAGAAGATGAGCAATATATTCATTAACCGTTATTTACATTTGATAATCAGTGTAGGCACATTTTTTCGTCAGAATATAATTTTGACTAAAAACTGAAAAGAAAACGTCACGTCAGTTTTGCAACATTTTGCTTCGTGACCTATAGGCTGACAAGAAAAGTCGCAAAACTGCAGCATAAAGCCAAGTCTAGATTGTCATTGTAATATTCTTCATAATTTTTATAATTTTTTCATATTTTTAGGTTTCACTGATCTCGGGACCAAAAAGGACATGTATAATTTGCAAAAAATGGTATTGCAATGAATGCGTTGGTCAGCAGGTATACCCTGAATACATAATATGTGATACATGTATGGAAAGTTAAAAGGTGTAGGTAGTGTAACTCTGAGTTTTACCCTAAAATTGATACTGTGTCAAACTATGTGTTGGTGTATTTTTTTTATGAGACTTAAATAAAATTTTTGTAAACATATTCTCGGTTTTATTTTAACCATGTTAATTGGATTCAATATAAACCTAGCCTTATGAAAAATGGTCTATCGGTTTTGCGACAGTCCCCCGTTTTGCGACAAGAAAAATTTTAGTTTTTACATTTTTTTATTATACGAGACACAAATAATTTGATTTCAATATTTAAAATGGTTTTACTGTTCCGAAATAAAATAACCACTTTGCCGATTTTAATCGAAATGTATTAAGTATCGTAAAAGTAACGGCTACTTTGGCATCAGCTGTGGCAAAACAGAACTTAAAGCTCGTTTAATAGGAATTTTATTAATTTGTCGACTTCAATTTTCTATTTTTTAAATAATGTATGTTATAATCTTCGTAACACAATCAAAATATTTTGCGTCTTTCTTCGTAGTTAATAGTTACATGAGCATTAATGACTGTCGCAAAACTGACACTTTTTTTCACAGTCCCAATTTATTTTGATGATTTCTCGTAAAACAAATAATTCTGCAAGAAATTAAATACAATTTCACTTACTATGATGTATATTTAAAATTTCTAAATCAAAATTTCATTAAAAATGCAACATTTAAAATTTATCCATAAATTCAGGCATGGTACACTTTTTTTTGAAAACGCTCCTATGCAATAGCTTTACCGCGGCAGTCCCCGAGTGTCACACGTCTTTTTTGTGGTATGTATTCTTTACACAAATACAATAACTATTGGTTCGGTAATTAGCCCTAGTCTGCATATACTATAATGCACTACTTAAATTTAGTTCAGAAATTCACATAACGTAAACCGTCTTCACTTTCTATAGAACTGTAAAGATCTTATTTGAAATGTACTGGAATGGAAATAATTTCAATATTGAGAAGGTTCTAATTTGAAGTAAGAGCATTGAATTAATTCGATACTGTACATTTACTTCGATGTACTTTTTTTCTATTTCAAACACACACCAATTATAAGTAACAAAAATAATTTGGAAAATCCAAAAGTGCACGCCTCATAATTTTTTTTTAATAAATATTTAATAATTATTATTATTGTTTATTTAATAACAATTAAACCACATCGAATCAGACCCTGAAAAATGAAAGGGTTCTATTCCTGAGCATACTCAAGCGTAAGAGAAAAAAAAGACTCGATTAGTAAAGTATTTCGGTCGCTATCGTGTTAACAAGAAAAAGGATCCGCACATACAGACACACGGACGTCCAAGACAGAACTTTTTTAAACTGTTTTTTAACTAGTTTAAATAACAAAAATGACATCAAAAATATCATGAACGTTAAAAATAGTGTTTTTTCTTAATATGTGTGTGTATGTATTATCTTACAAGTGCAATGTATGATACATAAAGACATTTTAAGTTTGAAAAATCAGATGTTTTGCGCGAAGTGACAGTAGTACCCACCTCAACGCTTCGCTTATGAGGCGTGCAATTAAGGTAACTAACAGTTATGCTTTAGTTTTCAAAATCGATAATGTACGGAACTTTTTCTCTCCCAAATTATTAACGTTCATCCAGCATTCATTCTCTTCCACGCATTTTCGTCTTCTTCATCTTCAACAAAAGAATGCACCTGCTATTACCAGATCCTCACAACCACCAGTACCAACGAAACAACCATCAGATCTGGATATCGATAGCCATCTCCTTTAAATTCCACGAACACGATACCAAAAGGGGTAACTACCACAATACGCGGCAACGGTTTAAAATATGATCGTCCACCAGCTAGATTATTCCATGGAATTTTTTCAAATCGATTGCGACGTTATTTGCGCAAACTTCACAACGATAAAGCTGTTTGGATACTATTGGAGCTGCTTAAGGCATACGTGGCCAAACACCCTGGTTCGAAGTCTATACATTTCAAATGGAGCCTGACTATTCAGGGCTTAACATTGATCGATACTATTTATAAACATGTACAAACAACCAGCTCTGTAGCTATTGTATACTGATGTGTATATCTCTATCCAAAATTTATATAGGAAAGTTTACAGGTATCTATGTAACGGATAAACTCGAAAACTAACTTACTTGAAAGCCACATTATTTTAAAAGACATTAGTTAACATTTGTAAAATTCTGAATAAAACGTAAACAAAATTGAAAATACCATAATCATTTGATCGGAAGTTTTGCCTACTTTGGGTCGAATCATACCGTGATGATTTTGCACCTATTTTTATTTTTAAAGAACCTTGTCAATATTTAGGTTAGAAAGCAGCTTCACCAGTAGTTATTATATGTATGCACATTGAAGCTAACTTGATACAGAGGAATGACAGAATTTAAATACGGGAAGGAGAGGAAGTGCTCTATGCCGTGGACATTACCAAATGTGGTATAAGCAGCAGATGCAACGCTATGGAATGCGATTCTTATAATGCTCGAGAGACAGTCAAGTACGGACGCAGGCTGAATAAATAATTACGACTGAATAAGTTATAAGTATAATAGAATAAATGCACAGTATAAGCCACTTTTTATGGTAAACCGTACAATGCTCATCGTAATCCTTAATTAAGTCTCGTCGGTAACAATTTTAAAACAGATTCATTATTTTTATTTTTAACTGGAAGTTTCGAAAGCTTTATTTACCGCTAGTTCACAAATAATTTGGACTCTTGGGTTTCCATCTATTCTTCTATTCTTGGTTTCATTGGGCTTATAATATCATAGGGTACAATCTTTCTCAGTTCTTTTTTAGATTCGCTCTGCGAAGTTTCTATGCAATTATGTCTATGCCTACACTGTATAGGCACTGCTGAATTCGGCAAAGTCGTGCTTCAATCTGATCAAATTAAATTTACCATTGATCCCACTTAACCTGCGACAATAGTTGATTGCTATCTGCTCTCTAATAGAAGCTTCGTATTCAGATGGAGTATCTGTAATCCTATAGGATGTTAGTAGATCCTACTTAATATTATAAATGCGAAAGTTTGTGAGGATGTGTGTGTGTTTGTTACTCTTTCACGCAAATACTACTGAACCGATTACAATGAAATTTAGCACACATATAGAGGGTAACTTGGATTAACACATAGGATAGGTTTTATCCCGGAAATCCCACGGAAACGGGAACTATGCGGATTTTTCTTTGAAAACGCGGACGAAGCCGCGAGCGGAAAGCTAGTTAGATATAGGTACATGCGAAACTCTCTGCGTAACTCTCTCTGTCTGTTTCTCTGTCTGTAGCAACTTAGCAAGTCTGTAGTATGTTAAATTGGTATTTCACAAATAACGTAAGTGATGCATTGTTTGTAACACGGATAATCACTACAGATGTTCGTGTATTGATTGTCAGCAGACATAACACGTTTCTCAATTTTAACTCAAGTGCTAAATTGTTAAATCATTTGTTCCAAATGCTTAAGAATTTATGTAAGGTGTAAGTTTTAAGCTCAGAAGATAATAAATGTGAAAGTTTCAAATGCAATAGTTGTTTTCTCGTAAGAGCTAAAATGCCAATGGACCTTTTTGACATCCACCTCTCTTTTGTATTACAAAAATTTGAAACTATTGATATACCTAGATTATGAATTCTCAATTCTCTTGTGAACATCATCAAGGGTGCCTTTGCCTTTTTAGTAATATCTATACTCTGTCTTGATATGTACTCAAACTACTTGTTTTAAATTTTGAAGACCTTTTTTTTATAGTGGGGAAATCTTCCAAAGATACCCACGGCCCCCGGGGAAGGAGCCGTGGGTTATGTTGGATTCTTACCGACTAAAACCCCACTATGTTCCGTCGAGCCGCTTTGATGATGGGGCCGCGGGTATTTGTTAGAATTCTTCCGTGACAAATTTTGAAGTCCTAAAAACGATGTAGGTCAAATTTGTCTTTTATTTGTTTTACTCAATATCTCTGTGAGTTTCCAACCTATAGACGGGATATTTATAGAGAATTTTTTTGTCATATGTTCCCATTTTTCCATGCTGTGTTATGTACATCATTGTACATTCTGTATAATAAATAAATATAAATATTTCTGGACAATTTTCACACACGGCAATAAAGATATTATACTCATTTTTCTAAAGCTGTTTCACTGAATTTCAAACTCAAACTCAAATTGTGCAACTAGCCCTAAATCTTCAAAGTTAAATTACTATTACTATACTTTGTTATTTTTAAAACAACAAATACCTAATCAAAAAATTATCAACACCGCTAATATTAGACAACACCTAGCCATATCAGTTGATTTGTTTATAAATTTAAAATTAAATAATACTCTGTTTATCATTATGTTGCTTATAGATAAAGTTAATGTCAGTCAATTTTGATACAGTATTAACAAATTGATTTTTATTGTACTGAAACTTCTTTAGGTGCGTTGAGGGTAAAATTTCAAGGTTGCATCATGGCAATACCATCACACAGTGGAGTAAGGCGAAGATTTTTTTAGCTTTGAATCTTCAGATATGAGATTGGAACACACACATAGCCAAACTTGAACAATTTTTCATTAGTTATGTTCTTTCTTTTTCATAGCTTCATTTAAGAGCTGTATTTCATGTCCAATAAAATATAAGTAGACTCACAGACAGAGTAATATAATGTGAGGCCATTTATAAAAACTCTTAAAACATTTATGTTTTACGGCAAAAAATTAAAGATATTAGTAAAACATCTAGAAAAATGTAAGGAGAGACAAATTAATAAAAGATATAGCAAAATTTTACGCACCATACGGTAATATTTGAAATGTTATCACGAAAATAACATTTTGGTAGATCAACTAGGTATGTACCTACCTATTATCTAGATTCTAAACAAATTAAAAGCAGTGAATGTGAAGTTTATCCAATTTTATGATACAGTTGGAATTAAAAATAGATTGACGCTCTTATTATTGAAGAAAATCTAAGACATTCGTGCGTTGACATTGTGCCTATGTTTAATTAAAATCCAATCGATCTGAGCTTCGTAAATTTGCACTACATCGTCATTCGATTTTTATGACATTTCAATTTAATATTAATGTCCTACGTTTTATTTTCTTATACGCATATATTCTACAAATCTCATACACTAGATTTAGAGCAATAGAATGTAATAAAATAGTAACGGTAACATGTAATACTATCCTTTCCCGCATGTTAACATATGGCCGTGCGTTTCGCACTTATTATGCTAGCATTAAACTATTGCAATTAAATTATCAATACATTTATATCCCTTCATACGACCTTGTGTCCGTTAATTAACACGGGCGAATATTCACGCTTACACGTAATAAAATACCAATTTTTATTATGCACGCAATTTTTCATTATAAATCAATTTGTGCCCATCAATTTAATACTACATATTTTTCCAGCACTCACCTTGCGTGTCAAGGTATATTTCACGTCACTGCATCCAAAGCATTCCATATTTTAACACACTCAAAATCACACACGATAACATTTTCGTCAAAATGCACAAATAAAAAAAACCAACGTGACGAAAGGAAGCGCATCGTTCAAGCTTCAAATATATACTGACAGCCATGACTCCGTACATGCCGTCTTTATTGTGCACTTGTGCGCTGATTGGACTAGAATCGGTACATAAAAAATAATAATCGCAACGTTCCACCAATCAAATTGCAGGATTTTATAAAAAAGTTGGTAAAATGCCAAAATCGGTACATAGTTTTGGTATACGTCACAATAACGTCAAGATATATTGATTATTACGATTACGATTTTGTTACGATTGCAATTTATTATTTTAAAGATATACATTAAACCAGGCAGAAACCGTATTATAAATTTAACTAAAGCAAAAAAATTTCTAATATTTACATCATGACTTTCCTTCGTCTCTTTTATTTCTCCTATTTTGTATTATCAGCCTATAATATTTATTTATCGTGATATATTCTCTTTATTTTTGTGCAATCTGTTCTTAATTCGTATGCGAATTTTTTAGATATATTACTCGATTAATAATCATTATCTTGTGTTTTTATTTGGTAAAAATCCTCAAAACAAATTATTTTATGTACAATTTTAAGGCTCTAGGTTATAGATCTAAAGATTTTCTTAAATGTTATATTAAGTTCTGACCGTGGTGTTTTAAATAATTAGGTAATACCTTAATTTTAAATATCCCAATGAATTTCCAATCGACAAGTACCGATTAAAATAATGATGTGCCTAGCATCAGCTGTTTTTGATTGATGTTATTTCATATTTGTGTATGAATCTGTCAGTGTCATTTCTCATTGTCATTTGAGGTTATATCTACATGTGTTTTGTTTACATCGATAATCGTGCTTTATAAAAATAATCCACAAAAATGGCAAAGAAGAGAAATAAGAGTAATGATAAGAAAAAGAAAGTAGCCGTAGTATTTGATGAAGCTAAAAGAAAGTAAATATCGTATTTACTTAATTTTTAAATCTTGTTTTGTTCAACATGATATGTATATATTTTATTATATTTTTGCCATAGCATCTATTTGATTTTTTTTTAAATTTCAGAGACTTTTTATGTGGGTTCCGCAAACGAAAATTAGAACGTAAAAAGAAAGCGCAAGAAGAAATTCAAAGAATGTTGAAGGAAGAGAAAAGGCGGATCAAACAGGAGGTAAATAAATTGTCCACATTCCGTTATTTGTTGGTTTTTTAAGTTTTATGATAGCCTTTATTGTATTACGTAAAATGTTGCACTACATAATTTATTCAAACTCAAACTCAAACATTTATTTATTCAATTAGACTTCTTATAGAAGCACTTTTGAAACGTCATTACATATTTTAAAATTTACCACCGATTCGGAAAGCAGTATCTACGGAGAAGAACCGGCAAGAAACTCCATAGTTGCTCTTTTAAATCATGTCAGTTTTACAATTTTACAAAATACATATGTAACATCATAATATATTATAATAACATGCCAAAGAACTGTCCTGTGGTTTTTACGCGACATTTTATTTTAATTTGAATGGCACCAGTGGCCTAGTTACTACATGTTATAGAAGTTTTACAAATAGACGTACCTACATTATTTTAATATTTATTGCAATAATTAGTATTTACCATAAACTGCTATTTTTTGTATTACAGAACAAAGAATCATACAAGAAGCTCATTGTATCATCTCGTCCAATCCCAGATTTAGAACAAATACTTCAAGAGGAATATGAAGATGATGATGTTAATGTTAAGATTGTGGAACTGTCATCAGATACGCTCCAAAAGAGGGATATTGTCATTGGTGAGAACAGACCTCAAGTAGCGGTAGAAAAAAAGGTTAAAGTTAAAAAAGAAACTACAAATTTACAAGAAGTTCCCGGAATGGCTTCGGAAGTAGAAAGTGAAGAGGAACCAGAACCAGAGGAAGATGATAAAACGATGAAAACGAAAAAGGAAGTAAAGAAATTACTCAAACAACAAGCAACTAAAAAATTACAGAAAAGCAAAGTATTCCAAATGAAAACTAAATTAGATAGAATACAGAATAAAAAGACTCACAAGAAGAAAGCTAAAGTTGAACAGAAAAAGGATAAGTCGAAAAAGAAAAACCACAAGAGAAAACATTAAAATCTTTTATTCCAAATATTGTATTTCTTACAAATCCACTTATAACAAATGAGGTATTTTGATCATATCAAATAACAAACTACAAATAACTTAATCATTAAATAGAAACAATTCAAAAATCACAATACTTTATTGTACTTGTCTTTGCCACAACCATCAAAATTTAAACAGTTTTAACCAATAAACAGCAAAACTAATAACCATATCTTTAAAAATAATATCTTTAAGGTGATTGCTACGATCTGTTCCCAGCCAATGTCCCGCTAGATGGCGCTGAATTCTACATTTCTAGTTTATTTGAGTTTTTGCGTAATTGGAATAGTCATCAAACCTAGGAATAGTCATGGCGGTTACTGAATATTATATTTTATTGAAATATGTTATATCATTGCCTTAAAATCCACCCAATTCGGTAAAATTATGCGTTTTAACATCTGTCATTGCATACAGGGTCGTTTACACACACAGACGTATACAAAAATGATAAAGATTTAACTCTAGATGGCGTGAATGTAAAGCGCGTCACACACGGTGAAGATACTACCTATAATATTTTATCTAATCTAGTAATATTTTATATTACAGTATCTTAAGGTATCCGGTATCAGCGTTCTGACCATCATTTTTCTTTTTTCGCTGTAGAACCGCCATCCTGTTACAAATGACCCACAAAGGAGAATGACCACGGGTGGTATCGGTAAAATTTTAGTTGTGCCCATCGAGATATATTACTAGAGGGGTTATTCCAAACAAAAACATTGCGCGCGGCCGATGTGGTGGGGTACGTGTGGAACGAGCGAGGCGTGGCTTCAAGTTCAAAGATTAAGCAATGCGTGCAGATGCGACACATTGTGCAATCTGTTTACTCGGTACTATCTGGTGGTACTGATACTAGGGAATTAATAAAACGAGGATTTTATATTAAAATATGTATTTTAATTTCCTTTAAATAATATCAATTTATTAAGCTTTTGTCGTTTTGTGTAGTAATCAATAGTTTTATCAGTTTTTGCTTCATGATGTAATTTAAATGGATACGATGATTCAATGTTGATGGCGTTTACGTATAAGAAACTCACATTTTGAAAAATCTCACGCGAGATTCGAGGATGGGGGAGGGGTTGAATAAATTCTCACGACATCTCACCAGGGGGGGAGGGAGGTGCAGAAAATTTTAAAAAACACCTCACGTAATTTATGGACGCCCCCTTACTCGATCACAATTTTTGTAACTTTACTATAAACGGAACTACATTTAAAAATATACTTTATTTATTGAGTTATAAGGTTGCTTCCATTCTGTTTATTTACATTCTCAAAAACATCAATCGCTGCAGAGGTGGCTTGCGACAAAGGCGGCTTGTGTCAAAGGCCTCGGCGATATCATTTAAGAACATAATATTATGTACTTTAGGCAAACTTGTTATAAGATCTATTTTACTTTCTTATTAGTCCATTTGACAAGGATATTGGGTAAGATACCTATTGGAATAATTTTATTATTATGTATGTACTTATTAAATCCGCGAATAAAAAAAATTTTTAGTCGTGAATATAGAAATTGGGTCGCATTTTTTTAATCCGCGAATAGTGAAAACACGAATAAAGGAAGCGCGATTAAGGAACTTTTACTGTATTAGTTTCTGTGAATGTTGTGTTTATTTGTAATTGTTGTGCATAATAATTTATAAATCCTACTGGAACAACTATTGATTAGGCTTTTTTTAATAAATAAAAATAGGTAAATAAATAAATATTACTTAATATAACCTACCGTTTTACTTTGCGTAGTCGGGTAAAAGTATAAATATTTAGGTACTACACCACGGTAATCTTTCCTAGTAGATATTGTATATACATAGTTAAAAAAATCCAGTTACATTTTTTTAACAGACTCATCGATAGTGTCACGTCTGTGCTGTTAGTCTATGAAAAATGGCGCGAAACGCAGAACGCGTGGTGATTTTTCGCAAAATGATAACAATATTAGTAAAATGCATGACTTACTCATAATAAGGAAACTTACTGGTGAAAAGTCACTCCTCGGGCTTTGTTTGTATTATGGGAACTGTTAAAACAATATCTAAGCAAACACGAAGGCATTTTGAACAGAGCAATAACACGTGTTGACGCGGCAAGCGGGGGGCACAGTCCGACACAGACTAAAGAGACTTGTGATTCTTACCTCTAGCTCGTGTTAAAGAGAGTGTAGTAGCGATCGCCTCTCTAGTACGTAGTACATTCTATCTCGATGGTTGTGCCACGTATTCGTTATATTGTTAATTCCTATTTGTATTTATAATGATCATATGTATCAATATTAAGTCTTAATTAAACCGGATAAATTGAAATAATAGTAAAAGTTTTTCTTTTGAAACATGTATGACTACGTATGGAATCGGTAAAATACTAGTTGTGTCAATTCCTATTTGTATTTATAATGATCATATTTATCACTAAAGTTGTAATTATACCGAATAAATAGAAATAAAAGTAAAAGTTTTGTTTTGACACATACCTATATCTATCTCTCTTGCAAACGTCATAATTATGTCATAGTTTCTATTTGAAATGTCAAATGAATGTGTTCGACGCATTGTTCGATGTTATTTTGAAAGAATGTTTAAATTACGATTTACTTTTCACATTTGTCTTGTAAATTAAAATATTAGCTATGTAATAAATGTAAAACTTAACGTTCATCGTTAGTTTAAACTCGATTAAGTAGTTTTTTGAAGTGTTGAATAAAACTATTGTTTTATTTTTATTGTCGCGAACTGCGGCTTATTTACATAAAAACTTTAATCATATCTAAAAGTACTAACATCAAGCTTTAAATTGAGCTATATTTCATCTTGACACAATAAGTTTGATTGCGATACCAAGTGCCATAGTCACTTGGGCAATCTCCTGTGGTTTTCATTTTTCTGTATGGGTAGACAAAACTTCAAAACGCCACCTGCTACGGTTTATATTATGAACGATTAGCTTTCCGCCCGCATTTTCAAAAAAAAACACGTATAGTTCCCGTTCCCGTGGGGTTTCCGGGATAAAACCTATTCAATGTGTCCAAGTTACGTTCTATATGTGTGCTAAATTTCATTGTAATCGGTTCAGTAGTATTTGCGTGAAACACACACATACACATCCTCACAAACTTTCGCATTAGTAGGAAGTAGGATTGTTATAAAAATAAAAGTTATATTTGTTGGCGTAAACTATTTTATTGTAATTTTGGGAAATAAATAATGTCAAAATTGATTACCTACAATAAAACGCAGTTTTATTTTATTACCTACATTACACTATTGTTTTTTTTTTTATCAAAACATGTATTTGAAGTAGCAAATATGATATTATGCTGATCCAAGCATTTTCACTCAAAACTAATATCACTAGTGATTTGTAAAAGTAAATTATTTCAATATACATTTCATAACCAACAAGTAAGAATAATTATTCATACAACAACAAATCAAAAACACTATTTACTATGGAAAAAAAACCAGGAAGGTGAAAAACATATTTACGATTTCGATGCACTCGACTTTTAGTAAAATAATAGGTAAAAATATTATTATGGTTTTGATCACAGACATATCTGTGGTTTTGATTTTAGCTACTAGTATCAGAAAGCTGCGTGTTCAATGCACGTCGGGGTCCCACAACTGTGGAGGAAGGAAGGTAGAATACCTCCATCGAATAAGTGAAGTTTCTCGACATACTCGATTTGCCGGCCGGCCTCAATGAAGATTGTCCGAAAGTTGTATATGTGCTCTGTAACGAAAAAATTTCGCTAGCGCGATTCAGAGTGAGGTGTCGTACAATATACCTAATGAAGTTTTTCATCTTTTTATTTTACTGCAAATACAAAATAAAAATTAAACAATGGTAATGTAAATTCTAAACAAACTACTACCAAAATACAATTAGAACAAAAATCATTTGACTTGTTTATTTCACCCAGAGGCCAGAGGCGGCTCGTGACAAAATTGTATAGGTGTTCACTTGAAATAAAACAACGAAAATACAATAGCGTTCGGGATGATTTATTACAAAAAAATGAGCACCACATTTTATAAATGTCTATAACACTAAAAATTACAAAGTACAGGCTATTTCAAAACGAATTCAATGACTAGGTATCAATAATTAGTAAATCACCGAATTTGCATTCGCGAGCGTAGGTATCCATAGTGTTTGTCACTGACGGTCACTGACCTCTATAACTTATAGTTATAGAGGTCAGTGGTGTTTGTTGTGTAAACATGTATGTATTTGAGTAGTTAGTAGCATATTATATTCTGAATTTCTGATCCATGCCTATTCACTCAAAACTAATAACACTAATGATTTGTAACAGTAAATTATTTCAATAGGTAGGTATTTGAACATTTCCCAACAAGACGTAAGAATAATTATTCGTAGGTATACAAGATACAATAACAAATCTAATACACTATTTATTATTTTATTATTTACTAGCGGTCCGCCCCGGCTTCGCCCGTGGTACATGTTTACGTTTTCTCTCCATAAGAAGTAATAGCTAGAGAGCTAGCGCAAAGCTACCTGTATGTATTTGACCAGACCTGGATTTTTGTGTGTTGATTCCCCTATACCTACTATACATGAGATGAGGAGTCACTAAGCCCAGAGTGGTGGACGGGGCGCGCGCTTAGGTAAGACAGGTGGAAATTTTTGGCGAACTTTGAAACCATTTGACCACGTCTGCCATTTTGATATTTGAAAATAGATTATTATTACTATCGGAAAATAACAATGGCAGACCATTATCACGCGGATAACATTCTGGCAGACACTTATGAAAGTGCTGAAAAAAATACAATTTTGAAAGTATTTGACCAGATCTGCCATTCATATATTTTATTTATTAGGGTCTTAAAAACTTATTTTCGAAACGGCAGACATTTTCATTGCGTACAGACTTTACAGACTTCAGCAGTCAAGAAGACTTAGCTTCTACATGGTCAGATGTATATAATATATATGTATTACGTTCCCTGACCTTACATCAATGATTTACTTTATTATTGTTTTTATGGTCATTTACATTTAATTTTGAAAACTATGGAATAAAATTTATAAATTTGATGATACAAAACTAAATATACATTTGTAAAGAATCTCAAATATAAAGTTGTGTTGCAAATAACAAATCATCATTTAAATATTTAGTTTATTTCTTTATTTAAGAAACAATTAACAATTACAAAACAACATAAAAAAACACGCATGCATTTATTGAAATGTTCATTCATCATCACTATCGTATGGCGTTGTGTGACTCGTCTTCATAATCCATTGAATCGGATTCTGTAAAAGTAAAACGTAAATTATATAATAAAAGAAATGAGTAAAGTCAAAAATAATTATTAAAGAGTTAATCATTATAAACTTACCTAAAGGCAATGCCTTTGATGTCGCACGATGCCGCCGCGCCGCCAGTGTAGGTACTTCTGCTGCTACATGAAAATATGCTAGGGTTGCAACAAATGGGAAATAAAACAATTGTGATTATTACTATTATGATGTAATCATTTATTCATATGTACATTCAAAACAATTGCGATTATTAAATCTGATGTAATTATTTTTTCATAAATATATAATTATTATTAATTACATAATATATTGCACTGTGAAATATTTACGTATCACTTTATTTTTGATGTTCTTAATTGTCTTTTATAAAATTTAAGTGACGCATTCGCATTGGGATCAACAATCCGATAAGAAAAGAATGGAGACAACATATACATAGCTTTGATTTCAATTCTACAGATACAAAATATACAATCTATCTAAAATGATACAACGGATGTTTCCTGCGTTTTCTCGTCAAAATACCGAAACAACGTAATTATTGTATAGTAGTTGGGCGTGAAAGTAAAAAAACAAATGAAAAGTGTTTTCCATATGATTATTTATTAAATTTACGCGATTAAGAATAATTTCAACGATACAATTTAGTAACCGAGAATTCAGAGGATTAAAGAAAATACCTGCCTGATCATTTTATCAAACTCTAAAAGAATTATGGTTATTTCGCATCACTCGGTTTATTAGTTTGGTAATAATTATTAAAGGTAGTTACAACCCTAGCCATTGAGTCGAACGGTAGGCAACACAATATCGACTTTGTGCGGGTACATATGGTACATTTCTTCTTGCTGTGAAGCGTAATTATTATTATTAAGATTTTTTAGGCTATTTTGAATCAGCTGTTCTAATTTAATTCTAGAAATTTATTAAAACGCGATTTTTTTAAAAGTATATTATGAGTTTATAAATACCTCAACCAATAGTTATTGTGTCCTATCCTCATTTCTTTATATCTTGGTAGTTAACTAAAGTGTTAAATTTACATAACCTCAACAACAACATTTACACTGCCACTGCACTAAAACTAATATGGAATCCATCACACAGTCTATTGATCAGATGTTTGAAGTGTTTAACCACAGAATAGATGAGTTCCAAAAGGATCTCCAGACAATTTCAACAGCCCCAATGGGTAGCCCGTCTTCTAAATTAGCGTCTGACTTTACAGTCTTTCGCACATTTGTCTTGACATCACTACAGTGTCTACAGTCTGAGGTTATCCTCCTGAGTAACAAAACAAAAGTACCTACGACGGACGACCACGCTTCGAGTTGCCAAACACACAGCCAAACAACAATAATGAGTAATAAATTGATTACAAAAAAAACAAGTTTTCCATTTTTCTGTATGAGTAGACAGAACTTCAAAACGCCACCTGCTACGGTTTATATTATGAACGATGGTTATAAAAATAAAAGTTATATTTGTTGGTGTAAACTATTTTATTGATCAATAATTTTGGAATTTAAACTGTCAACATTGATTACAATAAAACGCAGTTTTATTTTATTACACTATTGTTTTTTTATCAAAACATGTATTTGAAGTACCATATAATATTATGCTGATCCAAGCATTTTCACTCAAAACTAATATCACTAATGATTTGTAAAAGTAAATTATTTCAATATACATTTCATAACCAACAAGTAAGAATAATTATTATTATTCCTACCTACAACAACAAACCTAAAACACTATTTACTATGGGAAAATAACCAGGAAGGTGAAAAACATTATATTACCTATTATTTACGATTTCGACGCACTCGACTTTTAGTAAAATATAGTAGGTAAACATAATATTATGGTTTTGATTTTTGCTACTAGTATAAGAAAATAAATGCGTGTTCAAACTACTTGTTTGTCTGTCTGAAAATTCGGAAGTACTTTGGTAGTTTACCGATTTATAATAATATTGTATATATCGTTGTTTAAAAAATATTCAAACACAATAAAATATGATATACTGATTTATCACTGGTTTCAGTGATGAACTGATGAGTCAATGTTAGCCACTATACTTTCGTCATACGTGTGTATGATTGATGTGATTTGCAACGTGGTGATATTTCAGAAAAATCACGGGTCAAATTGTCCCACCGAAAATATAACTGCGTTATAAGAATAACTATACCTACGATAAATTATACATAATACAATATAGTCTCAAATGCATACTAGTGAAATATTTTATTTGAATCAATAAAATAAAAAAAAAATAAAAAATAATAATAATACAAAAATAAATTCACAACACAAGAAAATCCGCGCGCAAATCATAGCGCGTGACCTGTGCGCGTGACAATGAAATCAAGAACTTTCGAGCCGACGCGACGCGGACGACGAAGGAGCCTAACAAAAGTACCTACAATCATAGGCGGCTCGTGACAAAATTGTATGGCCGTGTTCACTTGAAATAAAACAACGAAAATAGGTACCTACAATAGCGTTAGCAGTACAAAAAAAATGAGCACCACATTATAAATGTCTATTTATACACTAAAAATTATAGAGTACAGTCAAAGTTCCTTATTCGCGCTTCCTTCATTCGCGGTTTCACTATTCGCGGGTGGAAAAAATGCGACCTAATTTCTATATTCACGGCCCAAAATTCTTTATTCGCGGATCGAATCGGTACATCGGTATATACATATATGTATTTACCTAAATAAAAATCAATTGTTATCCATAGAAAACGCCTGAACTACATAACTACGAATTTATAATGTCGACTAAAAAACGAGTAAAAAGTGCTAAGCCATTGCCTAAACCTGAAGATAATACCTAATTAAATGGTAATTAATAAATATATGTTTGGTCAAAAATTTCAATAAAACTGATTTCTTTATGTAAGTATATGCTTCCTTATTTCGTCACCCAGGAACGTATCCCCTATAACCCCATACAAATTACCATTCCATATTCACGGTTTCTCTATTCGCGGCACATTTACGGAACCTATTGCCCGCGAATAAAGAACTTTTACTGTATTTCAAAACGAATTCAATTATTATTTAGCAATAATTAGAAAATCCCCGAATTTGCATTCGTGATCGTATTCATAGTGTTTGTCTACACTAATATTATAAAGAGGAAAACTTTGTTTGTTTGTTTGATTGTAATGAATAGGCTCATAAACTACTGGACATTTTACCAATGTTTGCAAGTTTGTGATTACTTTGATAGTTTACCGATTTATAATAATTGTATACTTATATCATTGTTTAAAAATACATATTCAAACACAATATGATATAGGTACTGATTTATCACTGGTTTCAGTGATGAACTGATGAGTCAATGTTAGCCACAATACTAATCACTTTCGTCATACATGTGTATGAACTATGATTGATGTGATTTGCAATGTGGTGAAATTTCATAAAAATCACGGGCCAATTTTTTGTTTTGAATCCCACCGAAAATACATATATATTACTAATTGCGTTATTAGAATAATTAATTACTATACCCACGATCAATTATTACAATTTACAATATAGTCTCAAATGCATACTAGAGAAACATTGCTATTTGAATCAAATAAAATGCATAGCATACAAAAATAAATTCACAACACAAGAAATTCTCATTCTCATTCAAGAATTATGCTCATTATGTATAAGCACAGACTAATAATAATATACTACGTATACAAGTATAAGATAACGAACGCGAATGCACGACATCTAGCGCGTCAATGTCTAAACATCGCCTTTCGTTTAGACATTGACGCGCTAGATCTGTAATAAGTATATAGTCTATGCGCTAGATGTCGTGCTTTATGTCGTGTTTCGCTTGGCAAAAGTCACGCACACTACTGTAGAAGTGTCAAATTTTTCCGGTATTTTACTGTTGTTTTTCTAAGTAAATATTGTAAATTATTGATTAAAAAGGTCGAACGCGCACACATTTCATTATAGAGAAGTGATAAAATGATTAGTTTTAAAGAAATAGTGTCTATGTTAAGTGTTTAGAGGTAATCAAAAATGTATGGAGGGACGGTCGGAACATCAACCTTAACCAGATCAAATGCAGCATACATAGTTTGAGTAATTTTTTCTCAAATCAAATCATATAAAGTAGGTTGTACATTTGATGTTGTTTGATTCTTACTTAGATACCTTAACCATTATAACATGCAAATTAAAATTAGGATACTCAGTTATGGTTGCACTCTGTTCATTCTTGCATTATTATAACAAATCCTATGATTCTTTAGCATTCTTAATTCTAGGTGACTTCCTTTTAGTTACTGGTTTTTTATTATCCACATTTACTTCTAATCCAACATTTTTATTTTCATTTTTCACCTTTCTCTGTTTAGTAGTAGTCACTTTATCCATCTCTTTTAAGTCTTCTTTCAAATTTTTAACAGCTTTTCTTTTAAGAGGTGACTTAGCTTCATTTTTCACAGTTAATTTATTCGGTGACACTTTTGGCACAGTATTTTCTACACTTAACTTTGTATTTGTTATATCCTCACTGTCTGAAGTTGGTTCTTCTTTTATAACATCGTCATCTTTAACTTTAGTTGGAGTTTTCTTAGGAGACTTTCTGGCAAGATGCTTGGAGGGGCAGATATCATTGTTTAAGCATTCCTCACAATTGGGACCGATGGGCAGGCATATTGTTTGACCAAAGCCCACCATTAAATGGTTGACTTCACTCCATAGTTCGAACGGCAGCCAGGACTGTAAGGCCTTTCTAGTGTCTTCAGGTGTTGGTGTGGGTTTCTTCACCCAACCTATTCTATTACTTATCCTGTGTACATGTGTGTCTACACCTGTTAAAAATTATACATTTATTAGTGATTTGTTTATGGTACAATTACTTGGAGATGTTTATGTTCTTATAATACAGAAAAATAGACTTTTTAAACAAAAAAAATGAGATGTTTAGTTTTTCGTGCATAAACCACTGAACCGATTTTAAATGTAATTTTGCACAACAGTAATTCATACATTAGATATTATTCGTTCTTTTTCAGCTAATTTAAAAACTTTGAGTGTAAAAATATCAAAGAGTATATTAAAAATGAAAATTATTTATTTCAGCAAAAAACACAATAACAATACAAATTTAACAATATAAAAAAATTTTGCTGTAGCTTATTACACATTTTAAGTTAACTGTATATATTTTTAGATATTTTTCAAACTTACCAATGCCAGTGATTTTGTCCCAAGCAACCTTCATGCAAATATGTGCCATTTTTGGTCCAACACCAGTCAACTTGCAAAGCTTATCAACTGAGTCAGGTATGTCCCCGTCATACTGCTCTTTGAGCGTTTGTGTTGTTTTCTTAATGTATTTTACTTTTGTCTGTAAAAAAAGAATAAAAATTAATGAAAAATAGACCAGAACAAGGTACATCTTATTATACTATTTACCTACTAATTGAACTTAAATAAAGAAAAAAAAACTGTAAATTAAACTGATGTCCTATTCAATCCTTTCTCTTTTGTGAGTTAGCTAAATAATTTTTAAATTTTAACAGTGTATTTACATCATATAGTACTCTTCCAAATCAAGAAAAATTTTAAAAACTACAGTGGTAAAAATATCTTTTTATAACTTTTAAATTCATATTTACCTTCCAAAACCCAACAGGATATATTAACTTTCCCAATTCCTCATCACTCATAGCAAGTACACTATCCACAGTCAATCCCCTCTTGCGAAGCCGTTCCATGGCTGCAAATGTTACTTGATCCTTGGTTTGACTTGATAACATCAAGGATATGAGTGATTGGTACCTTATCACCTGAAAATTATTATAACAAACAATTTTAGAACGATTGAAAGTAACATTAATAAATTTTGCTTTGAACAACAAATACAGAAGCTTTTGTGAGCATGTCTTACAGATAAAATCTTAATTTCTCAGATTTATATGATCTGAATAAGATAACTCAAACTCAAACATTTATTTATTCAATTAGACTTCTTCTAGAAGCACTTTTGAAACGTCATTACATACTTATTTTAACATTTACCACCTATAACTTTAAACTGTGGCTTTAGTGGCATAGCTGCGGGTTTTATATTAATTTTGATACATAAACTGGTACCTTAGGTGGAGCCTCTTCATCCATACACATATGGCAGCCCATGGAGTCCACTGGAGCGTCATTATTGGCTCTCATGTTGCGTAGATTAATCAGAAACTCCTTCCAATGAGGAGGCTCCCATAAGCCTTTCTCCTAAAAATATTAAAACTTTAGTTGCACAATACATATTTTTCTTTGGATAGAATATTTGACATTATTTTTAATTTCTATGTATTCCTAAATATTTATGTTTAACTAGAAATATAGGTAATTAATATTTTAAAAGCAAGTTCTTAAGTTAGTAAAATTAATTTATTTTTTGTAAGTTTACCTCTTTTGTCGGGGATTCTTTTTCGAATTCAATTTTCACATGAGGCTTCTTTTCAAACTTAAATTTATCTAAATTGAGACCTTGTTTTTTATCGGAATTTTCATCATTTTCAGGTCTAATTTCTTGTTCAAGTTTTATATCTTTTTCTTGTTTTGGAATGCTTTCTTGAATGACTTTCGTTGAAGCTGCCTTTTTTCGGGGCATTTTTAAAGTAAATTTAATGAAGCGAGTTAAAATTATTATGAGTTTTATTAAATTTACTTGGTAAATCAATATTTATTTGTGTTTACAATTGAATTGAAGTTTTTGTGTTTAATATTCAAATTGCAACAGAAACTCGCAACAGAAATGACTTCACTTCAAATTAGTGATGAGCTTTGTAATGCTAGGCGTCCATTAGAGGCGGATCGGGCCGGGCCGCATCGCAACGGGCCGTCTCTAATGGACGCGCTGTTTGCTCCTGCGTCCACCTGTACAGTGTACGGGGCGCGGCGGACCGCCTAGGTGGATTTTATCTAAGAGCGTAGACGCACTATGCGGGTAGCCGCATTGCGGGTAGCCGTCCGGCTGACCGCAAGCACAATTATGTACGTAATATTCATTTCTATGCGCACTGTGCGGTCTGCGGTTACGTACATAATTGTGCTTGCGGTCAGCCGGACGGCTACCCGCAATGCGGCTACCCGCATAGTGCGTATACGCTCTAACAGACGCTCGCCGCTCACATCCGCCTGCCTGCGTCCACTAGACGGGTCGGGGCGGGCCGGGCCGCAGCGCACCGCCGGCAGAAATCCGCCTGCGAAGCGATATCCGCCAATGCGTTGCGGCCCGCCCCGGCCCGATCCGTCTCTAATGGACGATGTTTCATACAAAACATAGGCCGGCGTATTTTTGCGTTGCGATGCGGCCCGGCCCGATCCGCCTAGTGGACGCCAGCCATAAATTGTAAGTGTTGAAAAATCTATTAGATCCGAGATCAAGATTCGTGAAGCAGCAATAAAATTAGAACAGGGACGTGGCGAAACTAGAAAAATCTATAAGGTCTGATTATATTACTATTTTGAGATTTACATATTTAGCTATCACAATTCGCAACGTACAATATATTGATATAATTAAATTTTTGGAAGTGCTACTCGTTGGTTCTGTGACTTATCTGCAGATAACTGTTATATCATAGTATTTGTCATTGTCATTTCACATTTGTCAGTGACAGCTGTTGACAACTATCAAGTTGTCGAATCTGCAATAATTAATGCAGTGAAATTTAAATTTATAAAATAATATTGTTCTAGTTGTAGATCGCATTTATTAAGAATTAAATAAAAGTTTTATCCAAAGAATATATCGAAAATTTGAGACACAATGGCAGAATTGTTATTGGATCCAAAAATTAGGCTATGGGTGTTTTTACCCATCGTAGTAATTACTTTCTTGGTTGGTATTGTTAGGCATTATGTATCTATTATTCTTTCATCGCAAAAGAAAATAGAGCTATTGCAAGTGCAGGACAGGTATGAAATGATTACCTCAAAAGTTTATAAGCAGTTTTTTCGTAAAAGCAATTATAACCTATTCCATGTAATTTTTTCAGTCAAGTAATGATACGAGCCCGTTTGTTGCGTGAGAATGGGAAGTATCTACCAAAGCAGTCGTTCGCGATGCGGCGGCACTGGTTCAATAATGAAGATACTGGTTATTTCAAAGTTCAGAAGCGGACATCGAATGCTCAGGTAAATTAACTCATTGAAAAAAAAAGAAATGATGAACCTAAAATGTCAGATTTAATAATTGTAAAGAGCTCAATTTGGTATGTTGGTTTACTGGTATTTAATACATGGCTAGAATTTTCACAGAAAAACATGATGTAAGATTACTGCTACTGCTGTTTTGTTTACACAGAATGTTTACTTTAGATGAGAACTACATAATATTTAATGAAATATACCAAAAATTGTATACTTTTGTCTGACATAATTCAAATTAAAGATCAATATGGTAAAACATACCAACATAATTTTGTTTTATTATATTTCAGAATCCCATGACCGACCCAGGCATGATGACAGACATGTTGAAAGGCAATGTGACAAATGTACTACCCATGATAGTTATTGGAGGATGGATTAACTGGATGTTCAGTGGTTTTCTTACTAGTAAGATATATTTTAACTTATATATAAAATAAATAAAAAAGTTATTATAGAAGAAGTTATTACTTACTAGCTTACCGCCCGCGACTTCGTCTGCTTTGTCTAAAACCTAATAAATTATATACTAAAACCTTCCTCTTGAATCACTCTATCTATTAAAAAAAAATGCATCAAAATCTGTTGCGTAGTTTTAAAGATTTAAGCATACAAAGGGACATAGGGACAGAGAAAGCGACTTTGTTTTATACTATGTAGTGATTCTAAAGGAACCTCTGGCATAGCTCCTTTTAAGACAACTTATCAAAAATTGCTTATACTTGGTTAAATACCTTTACTAATCTTGAAAATACCACACAATAAAATTGGTTGCAATTTACATTAACAGTCATTTGTTAATAGCTTAATAAAAAATAGATATATGACATTTACATTAACAATTTGTGGGTTCGATTCCCACCCGGGGCAAATATTTGTGTGATGAACATAGATGTTTGCTCTGTGTCTGGGTGTTAATTATGTATATAAGTATTTATTTAAAAATTATAAATGTATGTTTATCAGCCATCTGGTTTCCATAACACTAGCAAAAGCTTGGTATGGGATCAGATTGTGCCGTGTGTGAAAATTGTCCTGAAATATTTATTTATATTTATTTTAATAACATGAACATGTATATTCCAGCCAAGGTACCGTTCCCCTTGACACTGCGATTCAAGCCGATGTTGCAGCGAGGTGTGGAATTAGCGTATCTTGATGCATCCTGGGTTTCATCAGCGTCATGGTACTTCTTAAATGTGTTCGGTTTGAGGACCATCTATGCTTTGGTACTTGGAGAGAATAATGGTGAGTGGGAAGTATTTCTATTAGTGTTTTTTTATGTTTTTAACAATTTTGTTATGTTTTATCTATACTTAGATATTTAAATTTAACTTCACTACATAGTATAAAACAGTCGCTTTCTCTGTCCCTATGTCCCTATGTATGCTTAAATCTTTAAAACTACGCAACGGATTTTGATGTGGATCTTTTTAATAGAACGAGTGATTCAAGAGGAAGGTTTTAGTATATAATTTATTATGTTTTAGACAAAGCGGGCGAAGCCGCGGGCGGAAAGCTAGTTACATATATGTAAGAGTACCAAAAAAGTTATAAATGTATCTTCTTCTTAGGCAAAATTATTTTGAATAAATTCCATATGTATGTTTATATAGAATTGTAATTCTTTTAAATAAACTAATTATAGTATAAAAATGACTGATTCTTTTATGATTTTTGTTTTTTCCATACCCAAAAAGTACAGCCACAGATTTTCTAGTTTTATTAAATCTGAATTGCTTTTCATCATGTATGTTACAATAAATAAAGAAGAAAACTTAAAATTTTCCTCATTTCAGCTGCTGATCAATCCAAAGTGATGCAAGAACAGATGTCTGGAGCAGCGATGGCCATGCCCCCAGACCCGAAAGCCGCTTTCAAGGCTGAGTGGGAGGCTCTGGAGATCACAGAACATAGATGGGCTCTCGCTAATGCAGAGAACGACCTGCTGGCTAAGGCTGAAGAATCAGTGCAATAGTTTTGTGTAGTGAAACTAGTGAATATAGGATAAAATTCTTTAATTTAAAGTGTATTCAAGTTTAAGATAGAGTTCTTTTGATAAGAAAGCGAATGTAATTTTTATTACTACCTTGTACCATCAGGGGTCAAAACTCAGAAATGATAAAAGTGAGTGATTTTGAAATAAAATAGTCAATAATATTTTCTGCTTATTCTGTTCATTAAAATTGAAACTAAAGAATGAAAGCATTATCAAGGGTATTTATAGTAAATCCATATGCTAATGCATTTCACTGGTGTTAGTTATTTCAAATATTACGTTCAATTTTCTTGTATACTGTTTTGAAGTTGAAATCTGTGAAGGTTATTTATTTGTCGTAGTTAAATGTATTATTTTAAGGACATTAAATAATGGTATTTAATGAGTGGTTTTATTCAATTTTACCAATTTCGTCGAAAATCTAAATAGTATGTAATACATTTATTTAAAAAAAATTTAAGTAAATAGAGTATGCAAAAATTTCATGAGATTGGCAGTGCAACATATGTATTTGCATATTATATCTTGTGAAATGATGTATTACAATATTCACAATATTGGTACAGGAAATAAAATACAGAACATCTTTTTATAAATGTTTATTTTAATGGAAATATATACAAATGCATATAGCTATATAAAAAAAGAAATAGCAATCTATGCTAGGTCATCAATATATTTTTAGATACAAAAATGAATAATAATCAATCCATATATTCTTTTAATGTTATAATTATTTGGCTTTTGATTAATGAGCCATTTTTTTTTAAATATTATTGTGACAAAAAGAACTACAAGAATTACAATGCTAAAAGTTATTGCTTTGTTCATGCCAATTTTCGATTCTTCTTTCAATTTTTACCCAACATTATGTTTCAATAAATAGCTACTCTACCACGCATTAAAATAGATCAAAATATATTTATTTCAATTAAATAAAGAGCATAGAAAATTTTCAATATACCTAAGTATGTAATATATTATTGCTCAATACACTTTTTAAAACACATTTCTCATGAGTTTCTTTTATTGAAGTGTACTTGTGAAAACCATGGCCGTATAAAAAAAGACGGACACCGTATTACGAACAAACAACGTGAAGCCACCATAGTAAGCTAGCGATCGTGTAAAGACAATAAACACGCACACACTCTCACCATAGTAAGCTAGTCGGCCGCCATTACGTCGTGAACTACCGACTGATTAACTGCGTCACTGTTTCACAAAAAATATTTAAAATGCCGTCTTGCGTGGTTAAATGGTGCCGCAACAGTACAATTTTAAATAACAAAACACAAGGGATTACATTCCACAGGGAAGCAAGTTATTTCTTTTATGTTTTAATGACAAAATTATTACGGCAAAATTTATAGAAAAAAAATACACCCGCCATTTTCATCAGGACAGCTGTTGCCATGGCAATATGGCACACACACATGGATGTTTCGCCGCCATTACTAGGCTTCACTCAATGTTTAGGCGATATACCGTCCGTCTTTTTTTATACGTCCATGGTGAAAACATTAAAATTTCTTTCTTTTATTGGGTATCCCTAATAATCATAATAACATTGTATGGGTTATATTTTTGGAACGAAGTTCCTTATCGCGCGTTGTGAAACTAGACGGAAAAAATTCTTACGAAAAGTTGTCACGACACTTTTTGCTAGAGTTGTAAGCCGTGCGACGTGCGCGTGGTTGTCTCTCTCTAACTTAACACTTCGTTCCATCCGAATGTCTCTTGACATCGCTCAAGTTTTTTTATCCAATTTAATTATCCCTGCAGTGGATTATATTAGAATTATTTTGCTACAGAATATTTTAAGATTTTATACATCATTGCTTACTTT
Source organism: Colias eurytheme (assembly GCF_061535395.1). Taxonomy (NCBI): domain Eukaryota; kingdom Metazoa; phylum Arthropoda; class Insecta; order Lepidoptera; family Pieridae; genus Colias; species Colias eurytheme. The sequence goes on from NC_142987.1 coordinate 11,469,756, forward strand.
AACAAGAACTTTACATGCAGGTTCCAACAGGGAAGATATAAAATAAAACATTGTATTACAATATTTAAATCATATAATTTACATTTTTAAAATAAGTGGTTATTAGTACAGTCCCATAAAATTAAATGTTATAGGTTTATGGGAACTCAAAGTATGAAAATGTTTTAGGCCTGCATGGATAATGATATAATATAATGGTATTTGGAGTAATTAAAAAAAAAAGATATATTCGTGCTGATTTCATTTACTCCATTATAATAATATTATGTCCTGTCTAAATTAGAAGTAGATATAACTTCACACTTGGGTTTTAAATTATTTTGCTTAGTTTATAAAAAGAAGAGGAAGGAGTTTTCAATTTTTCAAACCATAATCAATTTAGGGAGAAATTCAAATATTTTATCCTTCTTATATTGTCAAACTTTTAGATATAAGGTGGGGGAAGGGCACATTAACGTGTGTATGTGGTATATGAGTGTAAGGAGAAATATTATCATCATTCATGTGTGTGTGGGGGGAATGGGTAAGCAACGTTTTAGTGTTGTGGGGGGGATGCGGGTAAATAATGAGTTCATGATATCCAGTATAGTAAGTGCTACTTCTTGATAAGCTACACCGCTGCGGACTGTACGTTGCGGTGTGTTTATAGCGTGTGGGGGGGAGTTTGTGTGGAGGGGGTGGAATTGTATGTGTGTGTGGGGGGAATGTTATTATTTGTGACTGCAGTTCGGTGTGTTTATAACGTGTGCGTGCGGGTAAAGGTGGATTTTTATGTGTGTGGGGGAAATTTACATATGGGGGAGAATGTATGGGTTAGCAAAGTTTTTAAGGTGTGTGTGTTGGAGGGGGGGGGGGGAATAGGATAAATAACGTCTTCAAACTCTATATTTAATATCAGCCAGTGCTACTTCTTGATAAGCTGCACCACGTCCTCGTCCTGCACAGTGTGGTGCAGCCCCACGCGCTGCGGACTGTACTTGGTGCTGGTGCCCCACACTAGCGCGTACTTTAGTTGCGCCGCGAGCGTGCGGTGAATCGAGTGGCACACGTGTTCTACTGTTACACCCTATAAAAACAATAAAATATTTATTAAGTTTTTATTTGTTTATACATTGCATCATTAAATAGTATGAAACGAAGTCGCTTTCTCTGTGCCTGTATCCCTATGGTTGCTTAAATCTTTAAAACTACGCAACGGATTTTGATGCGGTTTTTTTAAAAGATAGAGTGATTTAAGAGGAAGGTTTTAGTATAGAATTTATGCGATTTTAGACAAAGCTGTCGAAACCGCGGGCGGAAAGTTAGTTGTTTATATAATTGAAATGAATGTCAAATGTGTTGCTAAACGTAAAACTCGAGAACGTCTCGACCAATTCGGCTAATTTTTTAACGTTTATGTTATGGCACAAGAAAGGTTCTTATGGAGAAAAAACACGAAAACGAGGGAAATAAGCAGAGCAACGTCTGCTGAGGCAGGTAGTTAAAAAAATAAACTAGGCTATTGAATAACGTAGCCTAGCACATGAGCGAATACAACAATGTATGCATAATAATTTTAAGTATTTAAATGTTTATTATTACGTACCTTTCTCAAAATAAGTCCATCATCAAAGTCCGGTGGCTGACCAGGCTTCTTCGTGTACACCCTGATGAGGGAGAGGTACTCCCACAGCGTCTCCAGCAAGTAGTCGAGGTTTAGTTTCATGTTACAACTGAAACATTATAATTATATATTTATTTTGAAAATTGGTTGTATGTAAAGTCGGTTTACTGACGATAGTTGAACGTGACGTCCGATTGTGCTTCTTTGTCGCTCGTTCCGCGCTCTCGCTTGCACTTCAAGTCTTACATGGAACGCCTCAGAGCGAGGTAACGCCGCATGAGTCATGTTTTTTTCGTGCGTGCAGCCGGCTCTATCGAATTATAACACGTTGTCACGTCAAAAAAAAGTTTGTTTGAATTTATTACAAGCTAGCGCCATTATTTAACTAGTTTCTTGTCCTCTGCAGAAATAGATTTTCGGACGGATTGATTATCGAATTTTAATTATTATTTTAACGATTCGAAAGCACTACTTAAAGAACTCTGTTTGATGAAATAAATGTTTGAGTTTGAAATTTGAATTACTTATCACGAATCGGTGCCAATAAAAAAAAATCACATGTTTTTATTTTTTTTTAACTATATTTGATAGATTAATACTTTTTAGGGTTCCGAACCTCAAAAGGAAATCACTTTGTTGTCTATCTGTCTGTCTGTCTGTCAACAGACTTTTTCACTATTAAAAAATAGGTTAGTTCGGAGCCCTCGGTGCACGAGTCCCACTCGCACTTTGCCGGATTCATCTTAATCTTAATACTATTATAAAGGCGAAAGTTTGTAAGTATGGATGTATGGATGTTTGTTACTCTTTCACGTAAAAACTACTGAACCGATTACAATGAAATTTAGCACACATATAGAGGGTAACTTGGATTAACACATAGGATAGGTTTTATCCCGGAAATCCCACGGGAACGGGAACTATGCGGGTTTCTAAGGCGCGGGCGGAAATCTAGTATTTTATATTACCTGACGACGATAGAGTGCGGCTGTCTCGCGATGCGGTCGACCTCCTGCAGCGAGATCTGATCGATCTTGTTGTACACATACAGGCACGGCAGGTACACGCGGTTCGCTAGGATCACGTCGATTAGTTCGTCCGCTGTGCAGTCTTCGCGGAATAGCACCTGCAATACGATAATAACTGTTAAAACATTGTAAAAAAAATTGGTTGTTTGTAAAGTAGGTTTACGATCGAGATGTTTACGTGATAACGTTTTATTGGTGGCAGCGCTCGAGATGAGACGGGAGATCGGTCCGTCTCTCTCTCGTTATACCTGCGATCGCGCTCGTGAGGTTTTGGTGTGACACAAGTTTCTGAACATGTCACCCGACTAAAACGATTTTACTTTTTACATTTTACTAGGCTGTTGACTATATTATATAAAAAGGGAAATATTGTATGCAGTTGAAAATGCTAAGCAAAATTTATCGAAAGCACACAAAACAAAACATTATTTAAAAAAATGAACAAGGTCTACCATGCTAATTGAAAAATCTCCGTCCCACACACAAAAATACTTATTACAGGTAAAGTAACTAGAAAACTAATAACATAATTACCTCAGCATTAAATATTTTATATTCATGTAGAATCATCTGCACCATTTTTTCGTCCACTTTAGTCAACTGACACGTGGAGTTGAACGACAAACCGCCGCCCTTTTTAACCTGAAATAATAATTTTTAGTTTTTACGATTAATTTACGGTTATTGTAAAAATATGATATAATATTGTTACATTTGATTATACATCAACTAATATATTATAATAATGCCACTAATTTAACAGGTTAAAATTAACAATATGTTACATTCACACAAGAAAGTTTTTCGCTGCCATAAAAAAATGAAACAATGTTTGGGCCATATCTTCACTATTACGAAAAATTGCAACATAATGCCTAGATTGTAAATACCAAATCTCTACCTCAAAAATAAGTATTACATCTATTGTTTCTGTCATTGTAAATCCTCACCTTAAAATAAATATTAGGTTTGTTCTTATTCAGTCTGATGCCGACACTCTCCAACTCCTTCTCAAGCAGCTGGCGGTGCACATACGGCTTCGTGGCGTCTAACATCATGAGCACCAGGTCTGCTGTACGCGCTACTGCTATCACCTGAAATTTGTGTGATAGTGGAATGAATTAGCATTTGTTTTTGGTTTTTAACCGACTTCAAAAAAAGGAGGAGGTTATCAATTCGGCCGGTATGTTTTTTTTTTTTTTTTTTATGTATGTACACCGATTACTCCGTGGTTTCTGAACCGATTTACGTGATTCTTTTTTTGTTCGATGCGGGATGATGTCGAATTGGTCCCATAAAAATTTTATTCGGATAGGCCCAGTAGTTTTTATTTTATGAGCATTTTTGTCTGAATTTGTAAATGTTGCAAGTGCAAGTTTGAAGTCGGTTGTTTTTAACGCAGTTATTAACTTGTTATTGTATTTTAAATCTGTTTAAATTATGATTCGGTTTAACTATTATTACGCTGAATATATTTGATTTAACTAATAACTCCATAAATACCTGGCACATTAAAAGTAAAAGGCTTCAGTCATCTATTCATACACAAATATTTCTGATTATTCATTCATAATTAAATACAATGCTGGGCAATAAAAAAATCCTTTAATCTATACAACAACTGAACCAATTTAAACTGAATTTTTACTAAGAGATATTTGTGTGAATGTAATAATTGACACAATAAAGACTATAACAAATATTAGAGCATATTTCACAAATTTAATTTACCCACAATATACATGAATATTACCTGTCTCCCTCTTCCCTTGCCTTGGGCGGCGCCTTCAATGATTCCCGGCAGATCCAGTAGCTGTATATTAGCACCTCGGTACTCAATAACACCAGGAATACACGTGAGAGTCGTGAACTCATAGCTCGCTGCCTCCGAGTGTGTGTGCGTTAGTGTAGAGAGCAGGGTTGACTGGAAATGGTGACAATTATATTTACTTATTTATTTTAATACATTATTGTTAAGTAGTTATAGATAAGTTTGCATATAGACGTTAATTTAATAATTATGTTTACATGGTAAAAATTGGTATAGAAAAAACCATTACAGAGAGTTGATGTTCATGACTGAATGATACATAAATATAAAAAATATCAGGATGTTAAGCCCAACCAAAAAAGGAATACCATTGAACAGGTGTCAAGTGGTTTTCAGTTTTAAAAGCATAAATAATATAATTACACACATGTATTTCTAAATTAGTTAAATGTTGCCTATTACAGTTTGTAATAGGTAAAAATGTAAAAACTCACCTTACCCACTGATGGAAAACCTATAAGAGCAACTCTCGCATCACCTGACTTTAAAACATCAAAACCCTCTCCTTTGTCACCTCCCTTTTTAGATGGTTCTAAAAGTTGAGACCTGTACTTCGCTAGCTTGGCTTTCAATAACCCCAAATGGTATTCAGTGGCTGAAAATAAATAAAAAATCAAATTGTGAATTCATATTATGTGGTCATCTGTTTAAGAGTGTTTATGAAGTGTATATTAATTGTTTGATATATTCAACATTTACTCAGTAATAATATCGCTTATATTAAATACACATTAGGTTTATCAATGTTGTTGTCTATAAACTCTCAATACATGTTTATATCATAACCTTTACAACCAAAAAAACTACTTGCAATTTTAATATTTTCAGGTTTCATAAGTACTTGTGTATTACTTTACCTTTATTCTTTTGTGTCCTAGCAATTTCCTTTTCAATTTCAGATATCTTTTCTAAGATACCCATTTTTTTACAAACTTAACAACAGTCAACAAACTTATAAAACGTGAATATTAATTTCTATTACTACAAAGCTATATCGATCACTTGTTGTACTAAATTGCAAGAACCATTGCGGATTAAGGCATAAGATTACAGCAAAGGCGAGTAATTAATTATTTTTTTTTAGATTTTTAGCGAAAACGGCAAATAGGTTATCAGCTTTCGCTTGACATTTGCATTGTCAACAGATAGCCATTGTCATTTTTGACAGATCATTGATGACATAAACTGTATTAAATGACAGCTCATCGTTGCAGCCAAGTTGCATGCATGCTCATCACATGCTCATGCTATCAGAGAAAATTAAAATTTATTATTATCTTTGTAAATAAAAATACAGAAGAAGGAAATATATTAAAAGTGCACTGAAATAATGAACACTATAATATTGTATTTTATTGAAAAAAAAAATCAAATAATTAAACAATTAAAATCTCACTTCAAATAATTATGACCATAAATTTTGTTTTTCTGAGAATTATTGTGGTATTTATATTTTGTGTGCACAGAAGGTGTGAGGATATTATTATTATGAAAAAATCCATATACGCTTAATAATACCTACGGGACCTACGAGATTTAAATGCCATAGAAATCATACTTCCAACATCGTTCCTCCGTATTTCAGAATGATTATTAAAATGATAATTGATACGTTTCTTATACACAGGTATTACATTACACAATGGAAGAGCATTTTACATTCATATCTCACCTTATCGATTTTACTATAATAATAATAATAATAATGTTTTAACCCTCCTTTAAACATTAACTAGACATTACAGCAACTAGTGTAGGAAAGTATGTAATTATCTAAACATTTGTAATTCATACGCATAATATGATTATTAAACCAAAGCTTTGAACGGTAAAACTTGGTAAAACATTGAGCGTCAATAAAGATTAAATATTTCAGTCATTAAAAAAAAAACATCATTTTAAACTACTTATATTTCAGCATTCTAGGTTTTGATCATAATACTAAATCTATTGAAGAATTAGACTTGCAATACGAAGATGAAAGAAATTCAATGATAGCAATTACAGAGTCAGGTAATCAATTATAAAGGCCAAAGTATTCTAGATAGAATGCATTTAAAAATATAAAACCAATAAGAAGGAAGTTTTTATTAGGTATTTATGTTTATTTGAAACTCTTCACACTGAAATCTATATCTTATATATAAAATTCTCGTGTCACAATGTTAGTCTGCATACTCCTCCGAAACGGGTGGACCGATTCTCATGAAATTTTCTGTGCATATCGGGTAAGTCTGAGAATCGGCCAACATCTATTTTTCATATGTACCACGGGCGAAGCCGGGGCGGGCCGCTAGTCTTATATATAAAACTCTCGTGTCACAATGTTAGTCTGCATACTCCTCCGAAACGGGTGGACCGATTCTCATGAAATTTTCTGTGCATATCGGGTAAGTCTGAGAATCGGCCAACATCTATTTTTCATATGTACCACGGGCGAAGCCGGGGTGGGCCGCTAGTATTATATAAAAATGAAACCCGTTTCGCGTTGTCACGGCATCACGTGTGAACGGCTGAACTGATTTCGATAATTCTTTTTTTATTATATTCCTTGAAGTACGAGGATGGTTCTTATGTAGAGAAAACGTAAATATGTACCACGGGCGAAGCCGGGGCGGACCGCTAGTACTGAATAAGATTTCTGAATCTGTAAAATTCCATGAAATAACCATTTATAAATAAATGTTTGTAGAAATAAACGTTTACGAAGATTTTTATGAAGAAATGGACAATCGAATGAAAATTGAAAATTCTATGGATATGATATTCTTTGGACCTCCTAGTTCATTTTTAAGATTGGACCCAGAAACAATTTTACACCTTTTATCTCATACGAAAAAACATTTTATTCCTATATCCAGGGCCCTATTAGCGTGGGATATAGTTACAGGTTATATCACAGGGTTATATTGTTTTATTTTATACATACACTTTAGATATCCCGCGTCAACGATCATATTTGAAATTTTTGCAAATAAAAATATTATTTAGAAACATTGCGAATTAAAGTTTCTTCAGTGCGATGTTCAAGTAGGAGAAAACAAAGCAATCTTGAAACCTTTTGTTAGATTAAATCATGCGTATAATTTCATTTTATTCATACATTAATATTACAGATGGAAAAACTGCAGCCTACCTACAGGGGCGTGAATTTTTGGCTTTCGGTAAATTGTTAAATGTTGTGCCAGAGGAAGATTTGTACTACGCAAATTTTGGAGATCCCTCTGTTTTTAAATATTTTTCAAAACATCACGTCGACATTAGTAATCGAAAGGTTATATTGATTCCAATAAGATAAAAAAGATTGTTAACTTAGATTTAGGATTGGTACGTCGCTACGTCGTAGCGCGCGCGCGCGGAGCCAATCCTTAATAAGTAGATAATTATAAATTTTTTATTTAATATTTTTTATTAGTTTGGTTATCATATTTTAGTTTGGTATCCTCGTAGCTGCGTACAGAAGATATTTTGGAAATACATGGTATACAAATGCATCTTATATTAATGAACTGGGATATTTATTGTGTGGTTTTCCCGTCTTTGACTTAGCAAAGATATCTCCTACAACATTTAAAGATTTAACTGTTGATGTTCTGGGTAAATTGCGAAGGTGCAGTGTTGATCAAACCAAGGCGAGCTTAAAAAATCTATTTGAAAATATATTTCTCATCTTTTGATATATTTAAAGCAATTATTATTTGTTTTTATCGTATAGACTTTATACGGAATCGCTACTCATGCAGAGGCATATGGAGAACCGTATAAATGGTCGTCACATGAACTGGGGAGGTTGAGCACTCTTTTTATTTGTTAGTATAATTTATATATTACTAGCTTAGACCTCCCTCTTTCATCACTCTATCTATTAAAATAAACTGCATCAAAATCGGTCACGTGGTTTTAAATATTAAAGCATACAAAGGGACATAGGGACAGATAAAGCGACTTTGTTTTGCACTATGTAGTGAATACCTTAGATTTTAGTCGTTAGATAACAATGTATTTAATGGTATACAGTAGGCGCGCGATAATCCGGCGCTCGCCAATCCGGCACGCTCAGTAGTCCGGCACTTCGGGACTCAGAGAGCCCGCTCTATAATCCGGCATTTTACATAGCTGAACGCCGGATTACTGAACGAAAACGTCACAAATGATGAACCTAATGAAAAATATTAATTAAATAAGTATTAAAATTACAATTTTAATACTTATTTAATTAATATTTTAATTAATTTATGTATTTTTTTTAATAATAAATTCAACTTAGGTACCATTTTAAATATGAAGTCTTATTTCCTATACTAATTCGATAATCCGGCATTTCCGACAATCCGACATAGAGGAAAAATTGCCGGTGCCGGATTAGCAAGCGCCTACTGTATTTATTTTTATAGGCATACCGAAGCAGCAAATTAGTTCTATTACACTAGAAGCAATAACAGCCATAACGCCTGCTGTTATAAAACAAATGAACCAGAAGAAATTAGAGTTTTTTACAAAGCAGCAGATTTATAGGATGAATCCAAAAACTCGACGCATTTATATTCTAAGAATGCAACTAAGAAATAGTCTCGATACAAGCAAAATAGCGAAAAAACGAGGAATTATAATTAGTATTTCTCATGTAGCATTAAAACTGAATATTATGGTCACTCTTGTTTCTCCGTTAAATATGAAGTTATAAAAATATTGGCCTAAAAAATAAATAATTCTAGCAGTATTTTTGATATTTCATTAATTAAGAAAATGTTTGAATCCTTTGCGGTTTGATATTTGGTGATAAAGTCTCATAAAATATTTTTTTAAAAGAACACAATTTTAAAAATGTCTTCTGTCAATAAATTTGAAAATACAATGAAGTATAACCGGAAATACTTATGCAATAAATGCATTTTATTTTTAGCGCCAAAATGTTCTATGGGATTTTTACTTAAAACGCTTAAAATTCTTTCGTTAAACCCTAATTGTTTTCATAAAACTGCTTACGAATGTATTTTTGATATTTCATTTACAATAAGATGGTATAAATATCTTTAGAAATGCTACTAAAGATGTTTCAACAAAAAAGTACTAATGACTTTCGAAGTCAATTGAGAGTATTTATAGCTCCAATTATTATTCAATATAATTACAAGTACATATAAGGACAAAACAATATGAATACTAAAAATATCCTTATATTAATAGTTTGTACTACTATGCTTAGACTATGCGTTTCTATCATTATTAATTTATTTGTAATAAAAATGCTGTTATTCGAAATTTGAATTGAATTTGTTCAATTTCCGTATTACATTTTAATAATTATTTGTGATTTGTGATATTTAATATATTTTTATAATACGTGAGAAGAGAATATTATTATTAAGTAAAATATTAAACTGATTATTTAATAGCGATATTGTTTAATAAGTTTCAATGCACTATTTTTTTTAAATGAGTGTTTGTTTTGATTTTTTTTCTGTCAAGGTCAATATGGTTCTATTTCCACCATTTTGTTTATGTACAAGCAGCGATAGCGCCATTTTTTGTGCTGATTGCATTTTTCTTTTTAAGTAGCTCTTTTGGAGAGCGCGTACGTATAGTAAAATATTTATTTTAAGAATAAATTAATTAAAAATATTTTTTGCATTATAATGCCGTCTGTTAAGAATTACCCTTCTAGTGAAGTAAATCAGTATGAATTATCGTCTAGATTATTAACTTTAACCGAGAACAATACATCTTATACGTTGACTCAAATCAATGGACAAAGGATTTATAGAAAAGCACCCCATGCATGGAACGGACCAGAACCATCTAGAAATTGTGAGGTAAGATTCACTTGAATTAACCCGCTGATCAGATTTGTACAAGGATTTGTACAGATTTCAAAGGGAATTTGCAAGCATAGTAAAATAGATGGGGGATATATATTTTTGAGAAGAGCACTATGTAGTTTATTCATAATACGTTCACCTTTACATAGAACCAAGGGCACTCTTGTTTGTTTGAACATTGAACCTATGTTTATACCTACTTAGTTTCACCTCTAGGTTCAAACCTTTTAGGTAAGTCTCTATTTGTACTCGTAGAATCCCATTACACCTTCTATTTCGAGTCAGTTACATGTTTTCGTACACCCAGTTTACGGAGGTTTCCTACCTCGGATTATTCATTATTGTAGTCGTGTTGCGTTGGATTATTAATTTGGTCCGTTTGGCGCCAATTTTATAGCTTCAAATGGCTGCAAACATAGGTGCTGTCCTTATAATACAGACGTACCTAAGTAATTTGAGTTACCATAATACTTAGTATGAAATTTGACTTGAAGGATTTATAGCAAAATAACTTGTATAAGCCTTTCGCGCGCTATTTTGCCTCTTGAGAGCATGCGAGCGTCGCGAGCGAATCTGCTATAAAGAGCTGATCAGCTGAATAGAGCTGATCAGCTGAATAGAGCTGATCAGCTGAATAGAGCTGATCAGCTGAAAGCTCAAATCCCTCAATCTCTCCTTCTTTCATAAATGTTTGGTTCTATATCTTGGTTAGAGCAATTTATTTAGAAAAGCCATCACGCGTCTTGAACATTGTTTTGCTATATACACGACGGGCAGGCCTCTATCTATAACTTTAAACATTTTAAAATTGTCAATCAAAAAGGTTTCCATTATTTTAGATAGGTACCTAGTTTTTAGTGTTCAAAATAGGTTGGCGAGAAGGAATGCGACTCATGGCTCTTTTCACTACACGACGCGTCGTTGCAACAGGCGTCAGGCACATAAAACCGAAAGAGTAGGTAAAAGAAATGCGATTGCTCGGCCGGGAACGGGTGGCCGAGAGCGCGGTTCGCATCCCGTCTCGTAATCGAATTTTTCCATACTTAAAAATTTGTTAATTTCTCAGCTAAATTCAGATTCTAAGTTCACAAATTATACCTACATCAGTTTTTTTTATCTCTACAGGTGTTTATTGGGCGCATCCCCCACGATTGCTTCGAGGACACCCTGGTGCCGCTGTTCCGCCAGGCCGGGGAGCTGTTCGAGTTTCGTCTCATGATCAACTTTTCGGGATGGAATAGAGGGTAAGATGATTGTGTTTGTCCTAATGAGTTTTATAGTCATGAGAAGGAAACAAGTTTTATTAGGACAAAATGTTACATACCGCGACATAGGTACATATTTTTCAATGTATAAATCGTAGTCGTGTTTTTTTGAGTATAATGGCAATAGAAATGTCTTAAATTTCCAAATAATTTAATCTTCTGAAATTTAATTCACATTTTTCATTGTTGATCCATCTATGTGTCGTATCGTGCCTCGATAAATAGGCTACACAAAAATATTTCGATCGACGAACGTACTTTCGATGTTGTTATTTATAAACGGGTTATTGAATGAATGAAAATCAACGAATAAATAAATGATACATAATTTACTCTACAACATTCAGGCAGTCGTCACGTAAAATAAATAAATACGTGATATTGGCATTGTTTATTCCTACAATAGGCGGAAAGGCCGTCAGCGAAATGTATTAAGGTGATGAATTAATTTTTCTAACATTTACGGCCCTTTTCAAACCTTCGTAATTTTTATATTATTAAAGTTGTCGTGATGAAAATTCTTGACAAGAAAGTTCAATAGTAACACAATACGTCTACCGTTTTAGAAACATGATTCCATGATATTTTCTCGATAGAAAAAAAATACAAAGTTATCATTGTTATTTTTTTTTAATCTCTGGCATCTTCAAAATAACAAACGTAAAGTTACGACTTTTTGGATATTAACTATAAAATATACAACCTATACGTCTACCGTGTTAGAATTTTGAAATATGCGATGGTTTTGAAATAAACAAGAAATACTTGAAATTAGCGCCTGACCAGCCAATATAGCGAGAGCCGCCCTGTACCTTCCTACCCCGATCGCTGCACGAGTCATTCCCGCTACGGCCGTCACACGGGGAACTTGTGTCGCTCGCGCAATCGTAAAAAAGGGTGACATAACGATAAGACAAAATGAGACAAATGGGGACAATAAAGAAAATAAGAAGAAGAAACATAAAGGTTGGAGTAAAAAGAATGCTTACAATTGGAACAAATTCATGAAGTAAGTTGGTTTTATTTTAAATTTGATGATAATTGTATTATAGACGATGTTTGATATGTACCCCTGTTTTAAGTACATAACGAATGTGTAAGATTTTTTCATTTATAGCATAAATAATCTGTTCAGAAATCCGGAATCCAGAAGGAAAATAAACCCACTGATTGTTCACAATGTGAATCCACTCCTTCGTAAGTACCTTTATTCAGTCAAAAATGTATGTTATCAAAGCTCTACTGGTTTTATCGCATGATTCCATTTTTAGCAAAAAGCAACAAAGTGCAAAGAAATAAAAAATCATGGTGAACTTAGTGGAAGTATGGCGGACATAATATGGAACAGGAGCTCATTGGAGTAGTATTATATTTAAAAAAAATACGAAATAATTTCAAGAATTACATTTCTTAGAAGGTGGTAGATAAGTATGTTGTATAAAGAATTTGATGTTGATATTTATTTCATTTATACTTACTACACCTGTGCGGGAAATTGCTTAGTAATAAAACAGGTTTATATTCATATTTACATAGTAACTAATGTG